>NC_090989.1:188595236-188904510 GCF_041146395.1 Eulemur rufifrons | reverse complement strand
ACTCACAGGCACGCGGCACAAAGTAAATAATCATTGTATTAAGCCATTGCATTTGGGGGTGGTTTCCCACCTAGCGGTAGTTGTCTCTACAGCCACCCAGCCCATGCCCTTGAAGACGTGCCTCCGGAGCCCTCACACAGCCCACGGTACCCATTTTAAACCACTGACCTAGCCCACTTCACCCTGTGCTTTCTTGCCGCTGCCCAACCTTTCTGGCCTTGTGGTTGACATCTGTCAGTGGCAAGTCTCCTCGCTTGTGCCTGTTGCTTGCTCGTGTACCTCTGGGTCTGCCCTCTTAAACTATGATGCCAGTTCCTCCTTGGCTCTTTGCTTTTGTCTACTGCAGGGAAACACCCCATCCAGTCCAGCCAGGGCCCCGGGTTTGGGGTCTCTGAGGGCAGGATTGCCAGCTCAGCCCCCTGACCTTAGCCAAGTGAGACACAGAGAGACGCCCACCACAGGGGCAGCCCACGGGTAACTGGGCTGTCCCCACAAGGGGCTCGGCTCCTGACATGCAGCTACCATAACCAGCACAAGTGTAATGTCTGTCAAAACCTTTCTCTGGGACTGGATAAACTGAATCCTGATAAGAGACAGAGCTGTCATAGAAATATTTATAAAGATAAAGAGACCCAAAGACCTGACTCAATTCTTTCTTCCCCAAAGGACTTTAGAACATAGGATAAAAATTCTTGTTAGAAATTGAATTCCCTTGTGTCCCTCCTGTTCTCTTCCCTTCTTTGCTGCTTCAAAGGGTTTCAGTGTCTGCTGCGAGGTGCCCCATCAGACACACAGTGCGCAGGGCAGAGCAACACGCAGCCTGCACCGCGCCCACCTGGAACCCGCTTTCATCTCCGCTAAGCTGCTCTGGCCCTCGCTCTCGGTACTACCAAGGTGTTTTCCACCCTCCATCCCCAATTACCCACTGGCTTCCAGGCCCTTCTTCCTTATTCCTGATCCAACCAACCTGTCCACCAGCCAATGGCTCTTTTCTTTGAAGTTCCCTACATGCTACTTTTCCAGGTCTGTCCTAGTTAAAAATTTCCAGCATCTCCCCTTTGCCTTCAGATTAAAATACACAATGTTTTCTGGACCCTCAAGATCCTCAGGCCCCCAGAGATGTCTGGGGAGCATGCCTGATGCATCTGCTCCTGTCCCTGTGCAGCCGGCACGGGTCATGACCCAAAGGAGTGCTGCGTAACAGAGGGACCTAGAACGTAGGCTTTGGAGCCAGGCTGCTGGGGTTCAAGGCCCTGCCTGTGCTTCCCACAGTGGGCATGACCTGCGACAGTGATTTAAAGCTTCTTCATGTGCAGAGCCCCAGCCTGATGCAGACCCAGCCATTCTCTTCCATGTGTGACACAAGACCCCAGGCTGCATCCATCCCATGTCTCTGCCATCTTGTGGCTTCAAAACCTCCCTGATACTATCCGGTCAGCAGACGGGCTTAGGAAGATGGAGTTAAGGAACAGGAGAGTGTATCCAGGAGACACACACAGAAGGCGGAACCGTGGAGCCTGGCTGCCCTGTACCTACCCTGGGTGGCACAAGAAAATAAGTTGGTTATAGTCCTCCCTCCATGTACAGGGAGGGGAGTTTATGTAAAGGGACTTATTATTAATACAACCTCAAAAATCACTGATTGCTTTAAAGTCAGAATTTTGCACAGTAGCCTTTTTCCTTATAATCAGCCTTGCAAAAGACTCTCACTCCAAGTTATTTTTGTTCCCTCAGACTTTACCAGGCCAGCCTAACAGCCAGACTTGACCAGCCTCTCCACAGGACTCACCATCCATCACCGACAGCTGGTTCTTGAATCAGACCATCTGAAGACCCTGTCACTGCAAACTCCCCGCACCCCAATCTGTGTTCCACAACCCACGATAAAAACCTTTGCCCTTAGTCACTCAGGGAGATGGATTTGAGACTATTTCACCTGTTCTCCCAGAAGACATCTTTTGCATTAAAATTCCTTTCTTCCTTGGCAATCTTCATTGTCTCAGTAATTGGCAGTTTGTGTGGTGACAGGACTTCGGTTGGACACCCCTCTGGGTTCAGTGACATCCTCACCTTTGGAGATGAATCTGCCATTTACCACTTTGCCATACATTAGCTGTGTGTGTTTGAGTGGGTCCCACAGCCTCTCTGAGCTTGTTTCCCCATTTATAACATGAAGAAAGCCCCTCCTAACTGGACGTGTGTGAGGCTTGTACAAGACAACAAAAGCGAGAGGCTGCAAAGCAGGTTGTACGTGCACCTAGAACTTATCCCCCCATTCAGCATGGCCCCAGTTTCCATCATCTCAGCAGCAAGCCTTTGCCAGATGAATAGCCTGTGTGACTTCCCTTCCCTCATTTCAACCCATTTTCTTTAAAATCTGTCTTTCCTTTTCAGGAGATAGAGACAGGTGGCACGCTGTGTAAACCGTGAAAGAGATTATGAAAATATCTACAAATCTTGTGCAGTCTCCAAATATTCCAACATAAATATTTTCTAGAGGCTGGTCCAACTTCCTGGTCCAAGAGGACAGAAGGTGAGTTTCAAGCCATGTGAGAGCGTATCTCTCAGAATTCTGTCCCTTTAAGGAGGACTCAGTGAGTGACATTCAACTGGGAAGATCTCACTTTAAAGCTTGAGCCTCCCTTTGTGCGGCACGACTGAGCGAGGTATCCGGTCATCATGGTCAGGTCATGCCTCACACCTCTGCACGTGCTGCTCTCTTTGCCGGAACTGTCCTTTCCAACCCATCTATGCGGTGATTTCTTATTTACCTCTAAGAAAGACAAGACTAAAAGGTCTCTGAAATGCCATCCCTAACTGCCTCATCCCCAGAGTTTTCTCCTTTGTCTCTCTTTGTCCATCATCACCATCATCATTATCACCATCATCATCATCACTGTCACCACCATCATCATTACCATCATCATTATCACCATCATCACCATCACCACCATCGTCACCATCACCATCACCATCATCAACACCATCATCATAAACATCACCACCGTTATTATCATCAACATCACTGTCACCATTCCTTACATTTCTGAGAGTTTAATATTGCTTGGTCATTGCTTAAACACTTTATATCAATGCTTACAGCAATCGCATGAGGAAACTGAGGCCAGTGAGGTGAGGTGACAGCCCAGGTCATATGACTATACGTGGCAGAGGTGGCTAAGCAAGCCCAGAACATCTCTCTGAGGACCGTGCTCTCGGTCGTCACCCTGTAGCTTCCCTCTCACGTCCATCTCCTCCCCCACCAGACCATGAGCTCCCCAAGGGCTGGGGCTGTGCCTCATTCAGCCCTGTGTTCCGGCCTCCACTATGGGTCTATGTGAGTAGACACATAACAAATTTCTTTAAATAAATGCACAGATGAAAGGATAAAGAAGAGTGAGCTCCTCTAAAGCAGCTCTGAATAAAGGGCTCAGCAGATAAGAGTGGCTCTCTAAGAATTTATCAAAAGAATAAACAACAATATAAAAATAAATAGGATCCTCCAAATGTGGGACCCCAGTACTTACTCCTCACAGCTCATCCTGGCCCCCACTTCAGACTCAGGCTCATGTCAGCACCTTGCCTGCCCATCCCACCAGCAGCACCAGCTGGTGGAGTCCAGAGAAGGGAACAGTCCAGACACTCATCTGCATCCTTAGGACATCCAAAGTGCCCACATCCTTCTCAGCCAAGATGTACCGATGAGTCTGGGACCTAGTGCATCCAAAGCAATCACAGGAAATATCCCTCACTGCCTATTACCCTGTTATTTCCAGGAGAGTGGCCCTGTGCACCATGACCAGTTCCTCGTCTATAAGTAGCCACAGTGACTGAGAGCCTTCTAGGTGCTGGCCTCTACTCGGGGCCTTGCTTTCCATGCACTGTCTCCAATCATTGTTGCACTCTTTGCAGTCAGGGTCCCTCTCCCCATTTTATAGCTAAGAAAACCAAGGGTCAGGGAGATGACATGACTTGTCTAATCCCATGTATCTGGTAAGGGGAGGAATCAAGACTCTGACCTAGGCTATTCTGATTCTAAAACTAAAGATCTTCCCAATATCTCAGAGTCCCTTCTTCCCATCCCCAGGTTGTAATCTGGAACTATGGTACCCATTTAACTCTCCCAGTCTCCTGGGGCGCCCAGTGCTCCAGGACCACCAGTTATGTACGGGCACATCTCCAGGCAGTGGACATCCCATCTGGCTGACACTGACCGTAGCTCACGGTCAGCCTTGCTGGGTCCCTACTCCTAGACTATAAGCTGAGTCCTGCTGGGCCCTGCACTCAGGCTGTATGTGCTGTGCCCTGGAGCCCAGGCTTTTCCCTGCTCATCCATTCCTGCTGTCCCCAGAGCCAGGCCTGGCAGCTGCCCAACTCCCCTATTCTGCCATCCCCAGCCAGCCAGAGCAATGCCAAACCGTGCAGCAAAAGCAGTCTCTCTGGAGCGTGTCCTCTGCCCCTTGCAGAGGCAGCCAGAGCAATCCCTGGCCAGGAACATGCCCTCCTCCAGCAATTTGCAAGAAGGCCTTTTGCAATGCATATCTTCAGCGCCTCTGAAGCAAATGGGAATGGATGGGCTCACTGAGCAGAAAATGCCAGAAGGCACTCCAGAGCCCAGAACCCCAAACGCCCGCCTTCTGTGAGGGGGCTGAGCAGCCAGGCAATGCTGGGAGGAAATTCTTGCCCTGTGCCAGGCTACACAGGCTCAAGGGTTATTTATAAACGCAGGGACTTCTTTGCAAGGCAGCTACCAAACGTGAATCAGACTAGAACAATGGTTCGAGAAGTCCTGTAAACATCCTCATCATCCTCACCTCAGCTCTTCCACTTGCTGGCTCCGTGGCCTTCATTCAACACTTAGTCACTGCTGATGAGCACCTACTGTGTGCTGGGCACAACACAGGGCACTAGAGATACACGGATGAATAATGCTGAAAAGAGGAACATTTTGCTGCCTTGGTGCTTATAGTCTAATAGTCGGGGAGGCCGGTAATAACCAAGTCAGCAAAGAAGCAAATGCACAGTGCTAGGTCGGAACGATGTAATGGTGCCGGCACGGAAAAGAGTGAGAGTATGAGGTAAATGAACAGGAAGGGGATTCTCCCAGAGAAGGGTGGCAAGGAAATGCCTCTCTGAAGAGTTTTGAAGGAAGACCTGAAAGAAGAGGAGCCAGCCACGGGGAGAATGGGCGGGGAGCATCTGTGGGCACAGGCCTGGAGGCAGGGGGAGGGTGGCATGGCAAGAAATGAGGACAGGCACCTGGAGGAGCGCACCAGGAGGGGAATGGGCAGCTGGCGCAAGAGGAAGGCTGCAAAGCCACCAGGAAAAGGCAGGACGAGGCAGGACGTGGGCTAGGTGGACCGTGGTACTATGGAGATTTGTCTTAATACTGAACTGAAAATTTTCTAGGCAAAGGAACGACATGATCCATTTTACATTGTTTTTTTAAAGGGTTATTGATAACCCCTCCGGCTGCTGGTAGGTAGGAGGAAAATAAGAGTGAAATTTGGGAGGCCACTTAGGAGGCTGCTGTGGCCCCCCAGGAGAGAGGAATGACAGTTGGGTGGGGTGGAGGATGAAGAGGGCATGGTTAATGGATATGAAAATACAGTTAGAAGAAGTTCTAGTGTTCCACAGCACTGTAGTTTGGCTACAGTTGTCAATAATTTATTACATATGTAGAAATAGCTAGAGGAGAAGACTTAGAATGTTCTCAACATGAAGAAATGATAAAAGTTTGAGCTGATGGATACCCCAGTTGCCCTGATTTGATCATGACACATTGTATGCATGTATCAAAATGTCACACATACCCTGTAAATACGTGTAATTAATATATATCAATTTAAAAAACTGTTCTGTCCCCCTAAAAGAAATCAAGCCTTGATTCCACTTTCTTCTTCCTCTGCATTTAATCCGTCAGCATGTTCTATCAATCTCGTCTCCAAAGTGTACCCCAGTGTACCCAATCCCTCCACATCCATGGTCTCCTGGTCTGAGCCTCATCTCTGGCTTGGACAACTCCAGGAGTCCCCTTATTCCCAGTAGTCAGCCTCTACTTCTGCCCCCCCTCAAACCATTCTCCACACAGCAAAAGGGAAAAGTAAATGGAATTATTTCACTCTCCTACTTACAACTCTTCAGTGTTTTCCATTATTACCCTCAAAGTCAAATCCAAATCCCTGAGTGGTGTGCCCAGCCCAGCGTCACCCAGCCCCACCCCTCCCTCTCCAGCTGTGCCTGAGGCCCACTCCCCCAGGCCCGCCATGCTGGTCGTACTGGCCTCCTTTCTGCACCCCAGGCACTCCCATGTCACTGCCCCTGCTCGATCCCTGCCCAGCCGCCCTTTCTGCCTGCGATGGCCTTGCCCCTGGTCTTTGCGGGGCTGTCTCTTTCTTGACACTCAGTTGCTGTATAAGTGCCCCTTCCTTGGAGAAGCCTTGCCTGACCAACCTCTCCTTTAAAGTAACTTCACCAGCACCATCATTTCTGCAGAGCCTTTCAATAACATCTGGGCTTTCTTTGTGCACATTTTAGTTTGTCTACCCCACCCCGCCCCTCCAGGAAGGAAGCCTTATTGGAGCAAGAACCTTGTCCATCCTGCTCACTGCTGTGCCCAGAACTGCACCTGGCACATGGCAGGTGCTCATTAAATGTTTGTTGAAAAGATGAGTGAGTAAGACCCATTTTACAGGCAAAACTGTGAGAGATATAATAGTCGTATTAGTAGCTAAGATTTGTGAGTTTTTACTATGTATCCTGGCATTTAATCTTCACAGCAGTCCCCTAACTGTGGGCTTCTCAACTGCGCCACCACTGACAATTGAACCGGATAACCCTTTGTTGTGAGGGGTTGCCCTGTGCATTGTAGTAATAAAATACTTTCCAGGATTCCTACCCACTAGATGCCAGGAGCAGCAACCACTCACCAGCTGTACCAACCCAAAATATCTCCAGATATTGCCAAATGTCACCTGGGGGACAAAACCATCCTAGGTTGGAATCACTGCTTGAAAATATGATACTTCTAAAGTTCTGTCATCATTTCCATTTTGTAGTGGAAGAAACCAGGAAATGGAGAGGTGAAATAAATTGCCCAAGATCAGACAGATGACTAATGTTTGGAAGAGAATGCAGGACAGGGTGTGGGTAGAGCAGGAACTGAAGTCAAAAACTGGGACAGTGGACCTTAGAACTGGACAGTGTTGCCTGTAGTTGGGCAAAAGTCGTGGTCAGGTAGGGTCTGGCTGCAGGAACAAACACTGAGGGTCAAGGTCTGTCTGAAAGTGAAAACCATTTCCAGAAATGGGGAGGTGGTGGGTGTAGGGGGTTACCAGAGAAGTGGGACCACTCTATCACCCACTCACCTGCTGGTGACAGAACCTGTCAGTGCCAAGGACTCTGGGTGGATCAGGGGCAATTGCTTTCCCCAAGGCTGGGAGTGAGCTATGGACAGAATGTAAATGATAGAAAGGTGAAATCATAATTATATCCGATATTCATGGAGCACTTACCATGTGCCTAGCATTTTACATGCATCATAGCATTTAATTCCTATGACAATCCTAACTAACATTATCCCCAGTTGACAGATGAGGAAACTGAGGCACAAAGAAGTTAAGCTATTTGCCCAAGGTCAGAGATCTAGATGAGTGATGGACATGGAGTTCAAACATAAGGTTTCAGACTCCAGAGCCCATGTTCCTGTCTTCTCATACATGTTCCTGCCTGTCTTGGAAGGTGGGCGCAGAGCAGAACGGAGGTCGCCCCCAAGTCCGACAGGCAGAGTGGTAGCAATCCCTCCTCAGGCCCTCCCTCTTCTTCTTACTATTATTGATAATAAATCTTCAGTGTGGCAAGGGAAGACTTGACTTGGAAGACAAAGGAAGAGCAAAAGCAAATGACTTCAAAGGGAGAACAGCAATCCTCACCGACTTGATGAGCTGTCGTTTGGACTCACTGAGGCTTATTTTCTTCATCTTCCTTAGGGACATTCATAATCCCTGACTCACATATCATTAACGTAAAAGGAAGTGTTGGGCAAAGATGAGCTTCTACTTCTAAGGATTCAACCACAGCGTATTACAGTTGTGCAAAAGTGCAGTCTCATGTGATGCTTTTCCTGAGCCTCGCCATGAGGTCTTGCCTCATGAACAAGACTTTGGAGGCAACACTCAAGGCATGATTACAAAATCCAGAGGAGCGGTGGAAGCACCTTTTTTAGCCCTGTTTAAAGCACAAGCAAGTACATGTAACTCTTTGCCTGAGACCTTCCAGTGGCTCCCCTGACATCTGAAGCCCTGCTTCATCTATCCCTTCAGTTTCACCTCCCACCTACACTTCTCAAAGAAAATGGGCAGCCACATATAGAAATGCCCACACTCAGGCTGTTGCTCTGCAAGTGGTAGGAGACTTGGTTCCCTCCATGCCCATCCTGAGAACTCCTGGAGGGCAGGGGCCTTACCTTTTCGTGTTCAGACCCTCAGCACACTGTACAGTGCCTAACATGGGGGACTGCAAAGGAAATGTGGGTAACGAGTTTTTGTAGGTATGAGTTTTAATCTACCAATTTGGATATACAGTGAAATTGATTCATTTTTAACTTAATGTTGATTTGTGCATTTATTCCACCAAAAGGTGGAAACTAAAATTCAGTAAACAAGGCCACTGAGGTCTACACCCGCATCTCTGGAGTTGCATCTACCCTGGGGCAAGGGATGGTGCTTTACAGTGCAAGACATCAAGGGAGGGGAAGTCTGGTCCTTTGACACCTTCCCCCACCCAAGTCGTACCCACTGAGATGTCCACATTCCCAGCTGGTTTCCAGCATCAGTGACCTTCAGTGCCCTCCTCACCCCAACCATGACCCTCACCAACCTGGGAACTCTCCCAACTACCCTACACCTCTCTGGGGCTACAAAAATCTTCAAGAAGCCATCTGAGAGCTACCCCATCTCCATGCTACTCTCAGACACAAGGACGACCCTTCCACTGCTCCCCATGCCAGCCTGGGGTGAGTGGGAGGGCTTCGAGACAGGTTCAGACCCATTTCCCTAGGCACGTTCCCACGTTTGGAGGCCATTTCTAACCTGTAGTTCCCACCCCAGGTAATGTCAGCCAAGGCAGAACTCTGAGGGGCGTGCAGTGCCCCAGGCTTCACCAAGAAATCAGATGAACTCCCCTCTGCTATAGAGTCTTCGACCCTTTTGGGGTCTGTCGCCTCCATGCCTCCCGTGGACCACATGTGGGTTGCGAGATGAAGGGGACATGGAGCCCCTCCCCAGGGACACCCTGGCCTCCTGCTTCCTGTGCTTCCCTCTGATCCCTCCCCCTGGGTGGGAGAATCCTTATCTCCTCGGGGAACACGAAAATGGTTCTGGCCAGTCACATAGTTTTTTAACACTATTGTCTATGACAGGATTCAACAAACTTTAAAGGGCCAGATAGTAAATGTTTCCAGCTCCCCAGGCCATCTGGTCTCTGTCGTGGTGGCTCAGCTCTGCCATTATAGCATGAAAGCAGCCACAGAAAGTACGTACATGAGTGAGCATGGCTGTGTGCCAACAAAACTTAATTTAAAAAATCAAGTGCTCGGCCGGATTTGGCCTACAGATTTGGGTCAGATTGGCTGACCCAAAATATTGTCAATAAATAAATGTAACTGCAGTGATCGAGTGCTTAGATGCTGAAGCTTAACAGACAGGTTCTGGCAACCCCAAAAAACCAAATACAGAGGCCGGGCGTGGTGGCTCATGCCTGTAATCCTAGCACTCTGGGAGGCCGAGGTGGGTGGATGGCTCGAGGTCAGGAGTTCGAGACCAGCCTGAGCAAGAGCGAGACCCCGTCTTTACTAAAAATAGACAGAAATTATCTGGCCAACTAAAATATAAATAGAAAAAAAAAATTAGCTGGGCATGGTGGCGCATGCCTGTAGTCCCAGCTACTCAGGAGGCTGAGGCAGAAGGATCGCTTGAGCCCAGGAGTTTGAGGTTGCTGTGAGCTAGGCTGACGCCACGGCACTCTAGCCCAGGCAACAGAGTGAGACTCTGTCTCAAAAAAAAAAAAAGAAAAAAACCCCAAATACAGGACCTTTGTGCTCTGCCGTGCTGCTCTGTCATGGTCCTTCCCTTAGGCAGGTAGCATAAGGAGCCCTCATTTAGAAGGCAGTTGGAGGAGTAGGGGGAGGTGACATTTTGGATTGTCGCAGTGACTGGGGGGAAGGTATTGTCAGCTTTTAGCGCCCAGAGGCCAAGGGGACTGAGCATCTTGCAACCTTTAGCACAGTCCCTCATAACAAAAACTTGTCCCTCCCCAGATGCCAGTAGGGCCCAGTGGAGAGCGCTGTCCTAGCAGCTGCACTGATGGGGAAGGGAAGGAAGGTACTAGAAAATGGGGAGCGGGTACGATCCCACAGCAGAACCAACCCGGGGCCATCCACTAGCGAGGCTTCTGGGACAGGGCCTCAGGCCGTGCTGCAGTGGCCTGAGGTCTCTCTCATCTCATACCCTCACCAGGGCCTTGCCCTGGGTCGCTAGGAAGCCTGTTCAGAGTCCCCAGGGCTTCCACAGTATTTTCTCAGGATGATGGGGGCGTCCCCCCTGACCCTCCAACCCCTCTCTGTCAAGTGCGGCCCCCGGCTGCCTTTCTCTCTGTGTGCGACATCCACCTCCCTGAGCGAAGGGCACTCATCTCCACGACCGTGCAGAAGTGTAAGTCAAAATCCATTAGCTGCGTCTGCTGCAGTGAGAAAACAAATCTCCCCTTCGTTCCAACCCATGTTTTACTGCTGACTGACTCTGACTGGATCATGATTTATTAGTACAATTCTCTTGTGCCCCTCACCCGGGCGAAGTTCCCCAGCGTTCCCTGGGAACGGGGGAGGGAGATACCCAGAGAGCTCGCCACCCCCGCCCAGGGCAGTGCCCCCACGTGTGCTGCAGATGCCAGCCTGGCCTGCAGCTCTCTCAGGTGTGATTGTCCCCCATGCAGGTCCATGTCCCAGGCCTTCCCTGAGGCCCCCCTCTGGGCCTGGATCTGTGCTGGCCCAGGGTACATGTGCGCCATTATGACCAGACCTTTCATCCTGAAAAGCTCACTGGCTAATGGAGGAGGCCGACAGATGAAAAGCCACTCACAGCGCAACAAGGACAATAGAGGAGAAAAAAAGAAAATTCTGTGGGGAAGCCAGAGGGGAGTGTGCCCAGCCTGGGGACAGCCCAAAAGCTTTAAAGAAAGCAACTTTGGATTATTGTTGTGCAAACCAGCATAATACTTGCTCATGGTTAGAAGATTAAATAGTGCACAAGGGTTTACAACAAAAAGCAGCCGTCAAAAGTAATTCTTGTGTTGAGTTTTGAACCTTGCGTGGAAGTGAGCTGGGAGAACACAGTGGTAAGAAGGCAGGCAAGAAGTTGTAGGAAGAAGGCGCACTGGGAACAGAGGCATGGAACCAGGAAGAGGACGGCGTTCTCACAGAGAACTGTCGATTGAGGGACTGCTGTGGTTGCGCTATGCAAAGAAGACAGTGGTGTGTCGCGGGGAGTGAGGCCGGGGGCAGATCGCACAGTCTCTAAGCCATGCTAAAGGGTGCAGACCACGCCCTGTGTGGATGATGGGGAGCCATGGAAAGGCCTAGGCAGTGGTTCTCAACTGGGGACAATCCTCCCCCACCTGTCCCCACATATTTGGCAGTGTCTGGAGATATATTTGGTTCCCACAAATGGAGTTGAGGGTGTTACTGGCATCTCACAGGCAGAGGCCAGGATGTTGCTAAACTTCCTACAATGCAAAGGATAATCTCTTTACAGTAAAGAATTTTTCAGTGCAAAATGTCGACAGTGTTGAGTTTGGGAAACCTGGTTAGGGTAGGAAGTCACCCTCAGCTCAGGTGATAGTGGTCGTGGTGTGTACTAATTCTACCTAAAGCACCTTGACTCCTGGGGAGGATAGCAGTCTTCTGGACCCATCTGTTAGAAGTGGAGTCTGTTTCCATCACTCACTGACGGGTCCTGGAGCCGGGGAAAGAGGGGATGGGCTCAGGCATCTCACAGACAAGGGTTTAAGGTTTAGCTCTGCGTGGTCGTGCTGGTCACCTTGAGCAGGGTATTTATCACCTCCCTAAAGCACAGCATCCTATGTTTAAGTAAGAGTGGAAATGTATCCCAAAATCTCCTGACATTGTTATTCTAAAGATAGTGAGAAACATGCAGAACTATTCACGATAGCAAAGATACGGAATCAACCCCCGTGTCCATCAACCCATGATTGGATAAAGAAAATGTAGTGTGTGTGTGTGTGTGTGTGTGTGCCTGTGCACTCCATGGAATATTACTAGGCCATAAAAAAGAATGAAATCACATCTTTTGTGGCAACATGGATGGAACTGGAGGCCATTATCTTAAGTGAAATAACTCAGACACAGAAAGTCACATGCCCTGTGGCCTCACTTATAAGTGGGAGCTAAACAATGAGTACACATGGGCATAGAGAGGGGATAATAGACACTGGAGACCAGGGAGGGCAGTGCGGGTGGGGGTGTGGGATGAGAAATCGCCTAATGGTTACTACGCACACTAATCGGGTGAGGGTTACACAAAAGCCCAGACTTCACCACTATGCGATACATCCATGTAACAAATCTGCATATGCTCCATAAATCTTTGAAAACAATAATAATAAAATGCCAGGAGTGCAATATTTAGTTTTTTCTGATGGAAAACCTCCCACAACAAGAGTTCCACTCCACAGGACCCTTCTCTGTGGTCCCATGGCCACCTATGTTTCTCTGTCATAGCACTGGTAACATAGCATGGAAATGGCCTGTTTACTTGCCTGTTTCCCCAACTAGACTGTGATTTCTTGGGATCATTATTTATCAGTAACTAGCACACATTGGGTGCTCAAAAAATATACATTGAATGAATAAAAAAAATTGTCCAAAAATAGATAGTGAGAAATACATGGCAATATTTATTCCTCATTTTGCTTTAGAAACCAACAGGCTCAAAGTCCAGTTAGAATTTGACTTTAATAATTGGAGGGACCTATGACTTGGATGTCTGTGCATTCATTTTCTCCTAATCTTGCACTCTCACTCTGGTTCAGAATATGGTTGACAAAATTTATATTTTATCTGCTGGTGATTTTTAAAAATTAACTTTACTAAGATAGGATTTACACAAAATAAAATGCATGCATTTTAAGGATACTGATTGATGAGTTTTGACAAATACACATACATGTATTCATCACCATGATCAAGCTGCGGAGCATTTCCCTCTCCTGAACAAGTTCCTTTGTGCCCCTTTGCAGTTCAGCCGCCTCCCGCTCCACCCTCAGGCAACCACTGATCTGCTTTATGTCAGTATAGATCACTTCGCCTCGTGGGGGCAGAGCATGTGCTCCTTTGTGCCTGGCTTCCTTTGCTCAGGACAGTGGTTCTGAGATTCAGCCATGCGGCTATGTATAACAATAGTTCATTGCATTTTATAGCCGAGTGGTATTCATTGTACCGCAGTTTGTCTGTCCAATCACCTGTCGATGGACATTTGGCTTGTTTGCTTTTCTGTTGTTATTCTAAATAGAGCTCCTAGGAGCACTCACTTATTGCTCAAAAGGTTTCAATAGTTTCCCATTACACCCAGAATCGAATTTAAATTCCCTTCTGAATTCCCTTCTGTGTCCTCGCAAGTCCCCTCTCTGATCCAGGTTCTGCCCTGCTGTCTGACCTCATCTCCTCCACAGTCCTTCCTGCTCACTGCTCTCCATCCAGCCTGGCTGCTTTCGTTTTCTCAAACAAGCCAGAATTGTGGAAGAGACATCACACCCCTCATCATAATCCTGCTGGCTCCAAACCAGCTGAGGGCAACTGGCTGCCTGCCTAGGATGTGCATTAACCTTCTGGAATCATTAAATCAAACTGATACTTGAGTCCTAATCTCTAGTGAAGCATTTTATTTATTTTAATCCCCTAAGCACTTCAGCTTGACTTTTCCTCTGGGCCTGCCATTCTGGGAGAGCTCAGGACGCCCACCCTGATCCTTTCTGATTGAAATCCCCAAAGGCCAAAGGGTGGGGGTGCTTCTAATGGTTCGCTCACCCATGTGGCAAGTCATTTTTTTAACCCCATAATGATTGCCTCCAGCATTAATAGTGGGTGAAAAAAATGAATTCTCAGGTTTTGCCTAGATTTCAGACTTAATAAACTTTTCTTGAGCACCTATGGCACTATAGTTAGCAATTTCACCTGTTATTTAATTTAATCCTCAAAATAACCCTGTAAGATGAGATGTCTTCTTTTCTTGGGGGGACATGGAATATCTGCACAATGTGGTGTGCTGGGCCAGAAAATTCCATGTGACAGTCTGCTTTTGTTTATCATTTTGAAATGTTTATCTTAGAAATCCCAAATGTGCCTTCTGGTTTCCAATAGTGGCAAGCTAAATTATTTGGATCAACCCTCCCACTGAAAACAATGAAAAATACTGCATAATGTCTAAGAAACAAATCTCCTTTGAAGCACTGACAGACTGAAGAGGCACTGAAGTTGCCGTTTCTTGCAGACTAAGTGTGATGAGAGAAGTAGGGGAATTTAAAAGCACCAAAATCATGTATCCTTTCCACATATCTGGGATCTTATAAAATGGTTGTGAAGGACTAGGGGGTCAGAAACCAAAGACCAAAGTGGGACTACTTAGAGGGCATCTACATTGAAATGGGTTTCTAAAAGGCTCTACTCTCAGATAATGGAAACTACATCCAAAGTCACACTCCCTTACCATGGTTGGGATGATCACTTTGACATTGAACAAAGCAAGAGGCAAGGAAATAAAAGGGGAGAAATTATCCTGAGAAACTATGGCTGTAGACCAGTTCTCTATGGATTTTCACCCTGGGAAGTTATACCTTGAGTAGGCCTAGGAACATTAAAGCTGGGAACTTGGCATGAGATGGTCCTGACTGGTAATGCCTCAGGACCTGAGGGAAGCAAAAGCAGAACACCTCTGGAGAAGGGAAAGTGACTCCTAGGTCACTGGGAACCGCCTACAAATAATTGTTCAAAAGCAAGGAACAACAGAAACAACAAACCATCCAAGATAACCAGGCATACAAGGAAACAAGATCTATGAATGAGAACCAAGAGACAGTGAAAACAGATCTACACAGACTTTAGATTTTAAAGCAACTGTGCTTACAAAGTTTAATGAAATAAGTGACAAACTTAATAACTGAAGGGAGCAGAAAGCAATAAAAAGCAACAGAGCAGATGTAAAATTATATATAACTTCTACAAGTTAAAAAATATAGTAACTAGAAATTGATACTCACTGGGTATTTTGCCAATAGATTAGACACAGCACAAAAGAATATTAGATCATAAATTACCTGGAAACCAGCACAGAAAAGAAAAATAGATAATACAGGAAAGAGGGCAATAAATGAAGAGAAGAGAGGTAATAAATGTCATGCATTTGTGCAGAGGTCCAGAAGAAGAGGAGAGAGAAAACAAGGCAGAGGCAATACATAAAGAAATAATAGCTGAGAAATTTCCAGCATGAAGAAAGATTTGTTGAGAAGCCCAACAAATCCTAAGGAGAATATATTAAAAAGAAATCTACCCCTAAACATTTTAGTGAAATTTTCCAAAGGCAAAAATAAAAAACAAAAGCAGCCAGATAAATGATTTTTATTTTTTTTCCCTTCACAAAGAAAATGTGATTTATTTCTACAAATTTACAAACCAACACAATATAAAAATGTGGAAAACCATATAATCTGAGGAGTTCCAAGACTTGGGTGTCTCTGGCCACAGCAGCTGTGTCCACATCAGGCCGGGCCGATCCTGCCTACGGCCTGGGTGCCGCCAGCCAGCTCTGACCTTCAGAGCTTGAGGCTGAAGCCGGGGCCGGCAGCCGAGGCGCCCTGGTTGGTGGTGGTGAAAGGAGTAATGGATGGATATACTTACAGACAATATGTCAACAGCAAAAATAGAAACCAGATACCAAATCATATTTTCAATGTGCTGAAAGAAAATAATTGTCAATCTAGAACTCTAATGTCAGCAAAAATAAAAACATCAGCGACAGAGAGAGAAGAGAGATTGAAAATCGGTCACCAGGAGAATGTCAGCGAAGAAAATTCCAGAGGATTCATTCTTCAGGCAGAAAGAGAGTGACCCCAGATGGAAAGTCTGAGATGCAAGATGGAACTGAAGAACAAGGAAAATATTATCTGTACATACAAATAGAAATTAATAACAACTATACGAAATAGTTGTAAAAATGTCTAAGGGTGTTAACATTTAAAAGTTAGAATTAAAATATCAAACTACAATAGCGTTTACATCAGGAGGTGGATAATTGGAGTTAATGCTAAGACTTTTATATTAGTTAGGGAAAGCATAAAGGTTTTGATTAATTTCTACTTTGCTAAGTTAATTATATATGAGGCATTTTTCAAGTAAACACTAAAGATTAAAAATAGTGTACTACTTCCAAACTTGTAGAGAGACCCAAAAATAAAGTCAAAAAGGAAGACAAACAAAAAGAGAACATGAAAGGAAATAGAAATTTCAAAATAAGATAGTATAGGACATACAAGGAGCTATATTTCATAGACTTAGAGAGGAATTAATTGTAAGAAGCATCATTATTTTATCTACCTTTAATAAAGAAAAAAATACTGGAGTTAAAACTATTATAGTGCTTTCTTAACTCTTGGAATTTTTATTTTATAATGATGTAAGAACTTTTTCATAATTTTTAAAAATCTTAAATGGGACTTAATTAAACTAAAAAGTTTCTGCACAGCACAGGAAATAATCAACAGAGTAAATAGACAGCCTACAGAATGGGAGAAAATATTCACAAACCATATGTCCAACAAAGGGCTAATATCTAGAATCTACAAACAACTCAAATCAGCAAGAAAAAAACAAATAATCCCATCAAAAGGTGGGCAGAAGACACGAATAGACTGTTCTCAAAAGAAGATAGACAAATTGACAACGAACATATGAAAAATGCTCAACATTACTCATCACTAATTATCAGGGAAATGCAATGAGATACCACCTTACCCCTGTCAGATTCACCATTATTGAAAAGTCAAAAAAAACAGATGTTCATGCAGTTGCAGTGAAAAGGGAGCACTTATACACTGTTGATAGGAATGTAAACCACTACAACCACTACAGAAAGCAGTATAGAGATGCCTCAAAGAACTAAAAGTAGATCTGTGTGATCCAGTAATCCCAGTACTGGGTATCTACCCAGAGGAAAACAAGTCATTTTATAAAAAAGACATCTGTACCCAAATGTTTATCCCAGCAAAATTCACAATACTAAGGATATGGAATAAACCTAAGTGCCCATCAACTGATGAATGGATAAAGAAAATGTGTTTATATATACGTATACCATGGAGTATGACTCAACCACAAAAAAGAGTGAAATAATGTCTTTTGCAGCAACTTAGATGGAACTGGAGACCATTATCCTAAGTGAACTATCTCAGGAATGAAAAAACAGATATCACATGTACTCACTTATAATGGGAGCTACACTAAGGACATATATGGTCATTAAGAGCTGTAATGGACATTGGAAACTAAGAAGGGCAGAGGGCGGGCAGGGCATGAGAGATAAAAATCTACCTTCGAGTACAATGTACACTATTCTGTTGACAGGTACACTGGAAACTCTGACTTTAGCATGATTTATCCATGTAACAAAAATCACTTGTACCCCTAAATTTTTTAAAATGAAATGAAATGAAACAAAGTAAAATAAAATAAAATAAAATTTGTAAGGATACAGTAACATAGCCTTAATATATATAAAGCAAATGTTTATAGAACTAAATATTGAAATAGACCAACTTGCAACCACAGTGGGAGATTTTAACAGGAGTCTTTATGTAATGATAAGACAGCAGGCAAAATTATTACTAAGGTCATGAAGATTTGGACAACATATATGATATTAGGATGACTGGCTGTCCATGAAGATAAAAGAAAGAAAAGAAATTTATACCTGAATCAAAATGACTTTTAGGTGGGCTAAAGCCACAATGGTAAGAGGCAAAACCAGGAAGCTTATTATGGAAGAGATTATCTTCATGATCTCAGGGTGGTGATGAATTTCTTGAACAGAAAACAAATATAACTAATCATAAAAGGTTATAAAGAAACTAAACTCCTGTTTATTCAAATTCACTATTTTTTTAAAAAGTCAAAATAGAAGCAACAGTGATAGAAAATACAATACAGATGACTAGCAAAGAACTAGTAGTCTGAATATATGAAGAATCGTACAGGTGTATGAGAAAAAGCAAAATGCCCAATTAAGGAAATGGACAAGAGATTTGAATCAGCACTTCACAAAAGAGAAAATCTAAAAGGCCAATAAATGTATAAAAATGTGTTCAACCTAACTATTAGTCAGGGAAGTACAAATTAAATCCATGACTCCTATGATATTTGCAAAAATTAAGGAAGTTTGACAATTCTGTGTTGACAGTGTAAGCTGAGACAAGCACTTTGGAAAACAATGTGGGTTGTCTAATAAAGTTGTGGAAGCAGGAACCCTAGGATAGAGCAATTCCACTGGTAGGCATGTACCCTGAAGAGATGCGTGCTATGTGTCCCAGGTTAATATATAGGAATGTTGATAGCAACGTTATTTGTAATTGCATCGTATGTACACTGGAAACAACGCAAATCCCCATGAAAAGTGGAATGGATGAATATATGGCAATGGTAGATTTATGCACTGGAATCTATGAAAAAACAACAAAAAGATGGGCTAGAGACACTTTTAACAACATATGTGCAACCTACAAACACAGGTGAGAAAAAAAGCAACACACAAAAGAATACTTTAGGATGATTCCATTTATATAAAATTTTAACTCAGGCAAATAGAAACTATTTTCTTTTGAATGCATTTGCAAGTTATAAAACTATAAAGAAAAGCAAGAAAATTATTACCACAAAAGTTGAGATTTTGGTTGTTTCTAGAAGAGAAGGAAGGGATGGTGATTGGAGGGAAACACGTGTTCTGTCTTCTATGGGTTCCCCTGTATAACTTTCAGGCTTCTTTCACTGAGAGGATGCAGGAAGAGGGGAAACTGAGAAAAAAGGAACCATTCGTACTTCTGTTCTCTTTGTGGGAGACCATCATTCTCCAGCCTGGAGGGCGGAGGAGTATGTCGCATGCCCCTGAAATTAAGCAGTTATTTTAACCCGGGCCCTAAACTAGGACACTGATTGCTCCAGGTCGCAGGTACCCTGGGTAATACTTTTGCAATTGGCTACAAAACCTGTGCACCCTAGCAGGCCACTTCTGGATCTTTGATTTTATCCTGCACCAACCTTACCCTCAGGCAACAGAGATGGCAAAGGAATTCCTCATGTCCACATTGCATAAAAGGCATCCATAAAGCCTGGGGGAGCTTCTACCAAAAATGACTTGCCCAGGTCCCCCAGCTCCAAGTGATGCAATTGAGAACATGACACAATTGAGATTTAAATCCATGTTTGTCTGGTTTCTAATCTAGGTTCATGCCAAGGTGGCCTCTGTCTCCTTCACTCTTTGCTCTAATTTGCAATGTGATGAGATTTTAAAGTTAAAAAAAAAAAACTGGCAGCTCTTTAAGAAGTCAGAGGAGCAGTTACTTAAAATGAATAACTTTTTTAAAAAATGATTCATTAGCATCAGTTAATGTATTTCCAACTTTAGCTTCCAGGTAGAGTTTTAGATACTCTGAGTCAGGTTTGCTGATAATTCTCTTGCCCTTTTTTCCCTACAACAGACGAAGGGACATTCCTGAGAATTGCAGTCACACACTTTGCTCCATGCCCCACAATCCAGTCCATTTCATCTTTAAAAGATAAAAACTCAAGCAATATAAAAGTGATCCATGTAACCAAAAATATTTGTACCCCCATATTTTGAAATTTTAAAATTTTAATTTTCTGTTCTGTTCCACTGGTCTGTGTCCCTGCACTTGTGCCAGTACCAGGCTGTTTTAAGAACCATAGCCTTGTAGTAAAGTTTGAAGTCTGGCAAATTAATACCTCCCATTTTGTTTTTGTTGTTTAAGATTGCTTTTGCTAAACGGGGTCTTCTCTGGTTCCATACAAAGTGTAAAATTATTTTTTCTATGTCTGTGAAAAAAGATGTTGGTAATTTAATAGGGATTGCATTGAATCTGTAGATAACTTTGGGCAGTATAGACATTTTAACAATGTTGATTCTACCGATCCATGAGCATGGTATGGTTTTCCACCTATTTACATGTTCTGCGATTTCCTTCCTCAGTGTTTCATAGTTCTCCCTATAGAGGTCCTTTACCTCCTTAGTTAAATATATTCCTAGGTATTTTATTTTCTTTGTTGCTATTTTGATGGCTACTGTGTCCTTAATTTGGTTCTCCGTTTGACTGTTATTGGCATATATGAATGCCTCTGATTTGTGTGTATTGATTTTGTATCCTGAGACTTTGCTGAATTCATTGATCAATTCCAGGAGTCTCTTGGTTGAAACCTTGGGGTTTTCTAGATATAACATCATATCATCAGCAAAGAGTGAGAGTTTGATCTCTTCTGTCCCTATTTGGACTCCCTTGATTCTGCTCTCTTGCCTGATAGCTCTTGCAAGGACTTCCAATACTATGTTGAAAAGTAATGGGGACAGTGGGCAGCCTTGTCTGGTTCCAGTTAGAAGTGGGAATGCTTTCAGTTATGGAAATAAAAATATTAAAATATCTACCTCAAAGTTCTGATTTTGGGGGTCAAATATCATAGCCTAATATTAAGATTTTTCCGTTGGAAAAACAGAAACCTAATGTTAATTGAGGTAATTAACACTACTCTTTTGAAGTTTCCATTTTATTCCAGTTCAAAAGTCTCTGAAATCATGAACTTTCTCAATTTTGAAATGGCCACTTCCCCAAAGTAATATATTATCTTCATTTGCAAATCAGCATAAAATTAGATTTGGGTTTGGTTCCTGGTTTAGCAAATTAGGACTATTTGCTCTGATCTAGAGTTTTATTTGGTTCAAATCCATGTCTACAGCAGTTATTAGGAGAGTAAATGTCTTCGATTTTCCCAAATTCTAGCACCTGCTTTTTGATGAAGCACTGGGAAGGCGCAGTGTTTCACTCTGGGAACGATACGGGAACGATATCTATTATTAAGCTCTAAGTAAATGCTGGGGACAAAGGACATGTTTCCTCATCCTGCATTGCTTCCTTTGGGGACCCAGCCATCCCCTACTCCAGACTCCGCATGCCCAGCCTGGCCGGCTGATCAAGGTGGATTCATCCTCAGCCCCAGCCCATATGCGTACACCAGCCACAGTGACTGGTTTGCAGATAAGCACTTCCATGTAGGGTTGTCAAAAGAGAATGAGTTACGTGATTCACATAGAAGTTAAAGGCTTCATTCAGCTGCTGCCTGCTTGGGAATACCTGAAGACCAGGTAACCCAAGTTGAAGCAGGGTTGGAGTTTTACAGTGTGATAAAAATTCAGGGGTATGTGTCCCTGTAGCTTGGCTCAGATAGCAGTTTTCATCCTTAATCTGTACAAGTTGTGGTTGGAGGTTGTTCCTGTTTTCATGCCTCTTGTTCAGGTGTGTGGGTGCAGTC
This sequence comes from Eulemur rufifrons, assembly GCF_041146395.1. NCBI lineage: Eukaryota > Metazoa > Chordata > Mammalia > Primates > Lemuridae > Eulemur > Eulemur rufifrons. Next base: position 188,882,858 of record NC_090989.1, on the reverse strand, counting down.
CCATCCCTATAACGTCAGAACAGGATTTCCTAGAGCTGTTTGTCATTTTGTCAAGGTTTAGGGGCAGGGGAAGCAGCAAAAGGGTTGGGGGAAGGGAATGGAAGAAAGGTTCGAAGGCAAAGGAAAATTGGGAACTTCTGTCACGTCCCTGTTGTCCTTTTCCAAGGACAACCAGACTCTCTGGTAGGATGCACGCTGGAGCTACCGGCAGACAGACGTCTCTATGCAAGAGTGCCAGCTGTGCGGATGCATAGGCCTCTGCGGCCACCTTACACATTGTGAAGGATCCTGTCTAAGGATGAAGCTGGGCGACAGCAAATGAAGGAGCAAAATGGCAGCTGTCCTGTCTTTGACCTCTGGATCCAGCGGTTCCCAAAGCAAGATATGCCTGGATTTCCCTACCATGTGAGCCATAAACTCACCACCTTAAGCAGTTTGAATTAAATTTATATTGATTGCAATAGAAAGAGTCTTAATAACAAGCTATACTTTATCAAATTTGGCCATGACAATCAGATCTTTGAAATACACATTTTTATCCCCATTTTAAAGATGAGAAAATTGGCCATCCAGCTGGCAATTGCTGGGGCCTTTGTCAAAATGAGAGTCGACTCCAAATTATGTGCAAGGGTCCTTTCTACTTTCCAGGTTGCTTTTAATTTTTATTTTATTTATTTTTTATTTCTTAACTTTTTCAGTGCTCAATGAGAGACAGGAATGTGATTGGAACTCTCTTCTCTGGGTGTGAGGATATGTTACTGTGGCAAGAGTGAAGCCTGACTGAGCAGCAGGCCAGGTGGACATCCTGAACCAGAGACCAGAACCAGAAGTGGGTGCCTGCCCCAAGCCAGCCAGCCTCAGGCTCAGCCAATCGGAATGCAACTCAAGGGAGTCCAACCGTGCAGCTACCAAGAAAGGGAGGGCCCCAGGGAGCCAATGCTGGCAGGCAAAGGTGGAGGCAGGCATGGGGCACCAAAGGCCATGTGCAAACTGCCACTGCAGGTGCCACAGGGACTCACAGGAGCCTGCCGGCAGGGAGAAGAGAACAGGGTAGACAGACAGAGAGGAAGTTACATGCCCGGAAATGGAAGCCCAGCACAACCCAAGCAAGTGGCCAACAGACCATCATGTACCTTGGATTGTGTCACCATGTGCCAGCTTTCCAATTTCAGTTTCTCCTAGGGAAATAATCAACTCCTAGTCTGGATCTTTGAACGTCACAGTGGGAGTCAGACAATAAGACAAAACCAAAAGACTAAGACGAGAGCCTGTGTGTTCAGGCATTGCGAGGGCCACGGGCCACCGTGCAGAACGCAGACTGTCAAGCTGCTTCAAACAGAGGGAGCAAGTTATTCCAGCCTGTTGCAGCTCGGCTTCGGGCACCTGTGTCAGAATCAGGGCTCTCATTTTAGTGTCTCTGTAGGAGACCAGAGATCATCCTGCACCATAGAGCCACAGTGCCCTCCCCCAACTCCATCCCCTCCACCAGGACAGACCTGCTAATTTTGGCTGTGGCCCCCTCCCGCCAAGCAGCAATCTGCCTCGGCTGTGGGGCCCTGAAGTCCTTCGGGATGCAGCCGGAGCAGCATGCGCAGTCGGGCACCGCCTGGCCCTGCACTGGATGGAGCATAAAGGAGGGAAACTCTCCGGCCTGAGCTCTGGGAGCCCTGACAGTTTGAACATACTGTAATGTGCACTAATAATAACAACCTCAGTGAGTTTTAAGCCATACAGGGGAGGTGCCCTGAAAATTTTCAGGACTTAGAAGTGTTCCAGGTACTTTGCAAAGTGCTTTGAAAATACTACCAGGTTTCAGCTTCACAGGAAACCCTGTGAGATGAGGACTTTATCTCCATTTTGCAAGCACAAAAGCAAAAGCTAAGAGAAGTGAAGGCGTTTTGCCCAAATTCCCACAAGAAATAGACGGAATGTACAGAACTTGGTGATTATATATCCTGTCCTGGTACGCATTCTCTTTCCACGTGCATCCTGCATCTATCTTATGCCCATAAAAATGTCCTATACCTCCTGCTATACAAATGGGTAACGCCCAACAGCGCAGCATGAAGGCACCACTTCCGAAACACTGGCAGAGCCCCCGTCATTCGAAACTAGTCATCATAACTTCACTGCGAATTACTCAAGTGACCTGTGAACGCTGCTTCCCATGCTCTAGGCGACATACAAACTGACCTAAGAAATGCAGAACATTAGAAATAAGTCACCCTGTGTCCCATCTAGGCCAGGATATGGTCTTCTTCATGCAATGGCTCCAAAAAGTTGGCCTGCTGACTATGTAGTTTATCATTCCTCATTGTATAAAAATGTTCATTCGTTTGCTTATTAATTCAACCAGTACTCTTTGGGGCGCCACTCTGTGCCAAACCTTCTGCTAAGCCCTAAGAATGTCAAGTTGACTTTGTCATAGTCCCCATCTTCAAAGAGCTGATATTATGGTGAGTAAGGAAGCCGGATTAGTGAAATAATTACAACCTGTGCTAAAAAAAGCTCACAGCAATTAAAAAGAATGAGACAGAACTACATGAGATAAGAGGAAGGTATTTCAAGGGTGTAGTGTTGAGTGAAGGGGATTTTTGCCTATTTTGTTCACAGGTACATTCCCATCTCCTAGAACAAGGACTGGCAAAGTAATGCCCACAGGCCAAATCTGGCCCCAGCCGCCCGACTTCAAAGTGGTTTTTATGTATGTAAAGGGTTGCAAAAAAGCAAGAAAGCATATGTCCTAGAGATTACGTGTAGCCAGCAAAGTCTAAAATATTTACTATCTGGACCTTTATAGAAAGTTTGCCAAGCCCTGTCCTATAACAATGCCTGGCATATTTGTATTTTAAGTACTCAGTAAATACTGTTTGAATAAGTAAATATGTACCATAAGAAAGTCACAAAACAAAATATTCTCTCTCTCCCATGGGTCCATACAGAAAGCAACTGCATAGAAAAATGTCTGAAAGGATGTGCTCCAAACTGTCAACGTCCAGTTTCTCTGAAGGGTGGGGAAGGAGCATAGGATTAGGGTTGTGATCCAATGAAGGCAGCCTGATCTGTAATGTGGAATTATGTTTTATAAGGAGAATAGTATTCATGCACTACCTGTATTATTAAAAAGTAGTACATTAAAAAATATTCTTCCATTTAAAAAGAAGTTTATTTTGATGGAGAATGAGAGCTGGCCATCTGCCCAAGTTACTTACCTGCTCTGAGCCTGGTTTTCTCATCTATAAAGTGGCAATAAGATAGTACATCTTTATGATAATTGAATCAGACGATATGTGGAAAGTGCCCAGTGTGCAATCACCATTCCGTGTTTGTTAGCTCTGGCTACTGGCCTTAAAAAAACTGCTTTCCATCCTGGGTTCCCTGCCTCAGTAATGACATCACCCAAGTGAGAGCCCTGGTAGACACCGCCTCTCACTTACTGCCTCAGAGATCAGCAAGTTCTAAATCTTCTCGCTTAGAGAAATGTGTCATCCAAATATTGCAATGACTTTATTACTAGTCTTCCCTGCTCTACCCTCTTCCCAATCTGTCCCTCCCAGTGGACGGAGTGATCATTGTGCCCTGCTCACAGGCCCTTGGACAGCCTCTGCTCCTGCACTATAAGGGCCAAATTCTGACTATGGTATTCAAAGTTCTTCCATAATCCAACTCTCTACTCCCACTGCATCTTATGCATGAGTCTCTCTGCTCTTTGGGAAACATGCTTCTAGGCCTCTATTTGGCTGTTTTATCTCTCTGGCATACCCTTCTTCACTCTCCCTATTTCCCAAATATTGATATATATTTTGAATACCATCTCCTCTAGAATGCCTTACTCAACTCCACCCACCCATCCACCCATTCATCCCTCCATCCACCTATCCGTTCATCTGTCTACCCATTCACCTATTCATCAATCCATCCACCTATCTGTTCTTCTATCTACCCATTCACCTATTCATCAATCCATCCACCTATCCGTTCATCTATCTACCCATCCACCTATTCATCCATCCATTCATCTATCTACCCATCCACCTATCCATCAATCCATCCACTCACAACATTCACTGAAGACCTGCTATGTCCTAGGAATTCCCACAAACCCTAGAAATGCAGGGATTATCACTCTGCCCTCTAGTGCAGCAGACTCCAAAAGGAAGGGAGTATGGTCTCCTCGGGGATGTCACATTTTTAAACCTTCAATTTCTAGCTAATGTTTATCTCATCTTTCTTCATGTCTGCTTTGTGTGTGTTTTAGAGTATAGAATACATTAATTAGGACAGTGGCACAAGCAGACAATGTGTAAAGTGAAACCCACACAATAAAGGAAATGCTCATTTTGTTTGATTGTTTAACCAATAGTGCTACATGATCAAAAAGACTCTACTAGCACTGGGAGAATACTAACAAATTCCAGGAAGCTTGTTGCCCTACCCAGGACCAGAGACTTGTGTAATTTCTCTCTTAAAGCATGTGCGATGTCCTGTCATCGTCTGCATAGATTGTGATGGACTCAGGCTTGGGAGCCCACATGGACAGCTTGAGCTGGTGCGCCAGCTTTGCCACTGACTGTCTGCGTGACCGGGTTTCCTAGCCTTTTGGGCCGCAGTGGTGGGAATTCAACAGGTGAATACATGAAATGCCCTTAGGAAGGTACCTCCAGGGCTCAACACTGTACTGCTGTCCCCATCAGCCTCTCCAGGCTGAGACAGTTGTCTCCTCGGGGCTGACACAGTGCTCTGTACCTAGTAGATACGCACATGACAAGCGATGATAAAATCTCATAGTTCAAGTGGATTTAGGAGATGTTTCCCTGATGAATATCAAATGCCTCATCAGCACATGGAAGAGAGCCACACTCAGAAGCAACGACCTCGGCTTGAGCCCAGGACACATATGGTGCAGGGAAGCCGTTTCATCCTGTCTCAGGTGTTAATTACAAGCTTCCAGCAACCAAAACTCTGAAACAACACAGAGGAGAAGAAATTACACTATTTTTAGCAATATTCTGACAGCCATGTTAATAAACAATAATCTTCTCACCACCTACCAGCTGATCACCGCTTGCCACCAAACAGATCGGCCTTCGGTTCTGCAGAGACAGGGGGAACGGAGATGGGAGAGAAATGGTTCCTTTCCAATGCAAATCCCAAAGAACAGGGTGCCTGGCTTTGTAATGGTCTCAACCGTGCCAGCAGCTCATTGCTCTGTGGAAGTCGCCCCTCCTTTTCCATTTCAACCTGCAGAATCATCTGAGGTGCACAGAATGCTGAGACAGCCCAAGGACCAGCTGGACCCCACAGCCTCTCAGGTTCTCATTGTAAAGCAAAACGACTAGACTGGAAACACCCCCCTTGGCGATGCTGAGACCAGGTAGATTGTGAATAACTTAGCTGGTTATTCTCCCTCTCATTATTACTGACGGGCCCGTGGTGTATGGCTGTGCTGCTAATCACAGGCTTCCAGACAAGTGCAGAGGAGCCTTTCACATTAGCAAATAAAGACACTCATAATTTAATCACCAGTTTCTGGGTCAGGGAGCCCCAGCTGCCGATGCTCATTGGCACAGGACCAGTACAGCACCCTCATCTCAGGGGCATTTGTGGTGGAGAAAGCCCAGCCTGGACATGCACCCCTTCCTGGGGGCATCAACCTGCCTCCACCCAGTGAAGTGGACAATCACTCTCCAAGCAATGGGAATGAGAAAGGAGCTAGGAGAAGGAAGGAAGGAAGGGAGGGAGGGAGGGAGGGGAGGAAGGAAGGAAAGAAAAAGGGAAAAAGGAGTGAAGAAGGTGAGGTGGAAGAGGTCTTTTATTAAGACATAATTTTCCAAAGAACAAAAAAGCAGTGCCCATGATGTCTTTATAACCAATAATAGATTTTAATATTTTCCAAAGGCACTTCTAAGGCAAGATAATTTTTTCAATCTATACAAATAAAACATATTTTTGAAATATATTTTCAGAGCAACACAGCACTGCAGTCAAGAGTTCTGACTTGGTGGTCAGGCAGCCCAGTTGGACTCTAAGACTCGGTACTGACTAGTTGGAACAAGTGAATTCACTCCTTTGCAACCTCTGAAATTATATTTGCACTTAATTCATAGCATTGTTTGAAGAGTAAATAAAATTGATGCGCTTTCTGGGCTTAGTACAGTGCCTGGCACTTAGTAGGTGTGTGATAATTGCTGTAAATAGAAAGTGTTTATCAAAGGAACCCATTACGGACCAATTCGGGGTTACCAACTAATTTATGGGTTGTGGAGCTGACAAATAGGTTTTCAAGGGCAGTGAGCCTTTTGGGGATGAGGAGCCACTGGGTGTTGGGGCCTCCTGAAAGGGCGTAGCTGGGGAGGACACGGCATTGGAAACAGCTTCTCTATCGAGGTTTATGGCAGCTCTACTTCCAGATCATAAAAGCATTCGAGAGAAATCACATCTACCCACGGTACGCACACATAAATGATAGCTCCCGAGAAAACAACCACTTGAACTTTTGGGAACTGCCAAAAAGTTCCTTTTGTGCTCATCTCTCCAAGATTCACTTGGCAAGTGACAGTTCTCGCTCTAATAAATTCACTCGCTCAAAAGTCAGGGCTGGGAAGCGTTTTCAGGAGGAGGCTAAATGCAAACACTCAGTCATACTTTCTTTTTCCCCTGATGGGCTTCAAGGCTGACACATTTGTGTGTCACAAAGATGACTGACTAACTCCCCTCTGATCCTTTTTATGTCTCAAATCAGACAGTCCAGAAGCATCTAGCTTTCATCATTCCTGCTGTGTGAACTGCAGATTCAGAGCTGCTAATTAGTGTGTAACATCGTCTCACTTGAAAGTTTTCTCTCTTGTTTTTTAGAGTTTTCAATAGCGTTTAAAAATTATTTTTAATCGATAAATAAAAGTTGCATATACCACATACAACATGATGCTTTGATATACGTATGCATTGTGAAACAGCTACATCAAGTTATTTAACATGTGGATTACCTCACACACTTATTATTTTGGGAGGTGAGAACACTTAAAGTCTACTGTCTTAGCAATTTTCAAGTATGCAATATATTGTTATTAACTCTACTCGCCATGATGTGCAATAGATTTCTTGAACTTATTCCTCCTAACATAAATTTTCCTTTTTTGACGAACATCTCACCAGTCTACCCACCCGCCAGCCCACAGCCTCTGGTAACCACCACTTCACTCTTTGCTTCTGTGAATCGGCCTCTTAGATTCCACGTCTAATTGAAGTTGCACAGCATTTGTCCTTTTGTGCCTGGCTTATTTCACTTAGCGCAATGTCCTCCAGGCTCACCCATGTTGTCACAAATGGCAGGATTTCCTGCTTCTTCAAGGCTGAGGCGTGTCCCCTGCGTGTCCGTGTCACGCCTTCTCCATCCACTCACCCGCTGCTGGAGTCAAGTTCAATCCGTACCTTGGCTATTATGAACACAGAAGTGGAGAGAGCTCTTCAACACACTGATGTCATGCCCTTTGGACATATTCTTTTCATTGGGGAGAAAAAAATCTCTACATGCCTTAGGTTCTAACCTTTGACACAGTTGAAAGGGCTGTGTCTTCCTAAGAGCCCTCCACATCTGGCCCTGCTGTAGGCTGTCCTGGATGTCAGAGGATGAGATATTTGGAAGCAGCTCTGGGCTGGACGCCGCCCCAGCCTGGGAGAGCTCAGTGGGCGCACATGGGCACGTAAAGCAGAAGTTTGGCAGCTTCAGCCCGGGGTCTCCAGGAGGCCACAAGTTTTACTTTCTTCTGATCTAAGGGCCAAATGTGCTCCTTGATCTCTCTTTCCAATGAGACGATGTCACGTGTTAATTAGCAGCTCGGATCTGCAGTCAACACAACAGGAATGATGAAAGCGAGATGCTTCTGGACCGTCTGATTTGAGACATAAAAACAATCAGAGCGGAGTTAGTCGGTCATCTCTCCCACACACAAATGTGTCAGCCTTGAAGCGAGTCAGGGGAAAAAGAAAGTATGACTGAGCGTTTGAGTTTAGCCTCCTCCTGAAAACGTGCCCAGTGTGAGACACAAGCATTGGAGTCCAACCCCTCTTCCCGTTCCTCCTTCCGCAAACGTGCCTGCCTGACTTTGCCCCTGCTCTCGTGCCCACGGCCGCCTTCTCTGCCTGGAACCGTGTGTGCATCCAACAGGGCCCAGATCCTGGGCCACTGGGTGCTTTTCCTGTGCCCCCTGGAAAGGAGTAATCTTCCCCTCTCTGTCTTCCACGACTCTGTACATCCTGCCACTTCCAGGGCTTCCTAGCAGGGGCAGCCACCTGCCCCATTACGGGGTTGTTTGGGGCTGTCACATGACTGGCATTTAGTGAGTGGGGACCAGGGTGCTGAATGTCCCCCATTGCACCGCAGGAAAATGCCAAAACAGCAGCTTTCTGGGAGCACCGTCAGTGGTTTCCGGGGAAACTGCCTGCATGGCTGGAGTGAGCCCCAGTGATTCATAACAAATGACCTTTCAATGAACGAATGAGTGAATGAATGAATGAGGGACGAAGGGAGCACATCACTTACTTTGTCCCTTGGTGCACCTTATGTAAAACTGTCCTAAAATATTCTTCTCAGAGCTCAGGGCCAGGAAAAGCTTGTTTCTGCTGCTGTACTAGAAGTTTCTTGGCACTGGTATCCTGCCTCTTTAAGATCCAGCCCATCACCAACAGCGGGGGCCCAGAGGACAGTCACACAGGACAGGGCATCCCCCAGACCCAGCCGTCACACTCGCCCTCTCTCTCCTCCCCGTTGCTGGTGCTGCCTGGACTCCCCGGTGCGGGACAGTCCTGCAGTGAGGCCGCCCACATGGGCCCTTTTCAGCTCTGCCCTCTGCCGTGTTTGCTGGCTGGTCCTCCACTCACGCTGCCTCTGCCACATGGCTCCTTCGCCTACCTCTCATTTTATGATCCTCATTTTTCTGTCCCCATGCACATCATTTGCTCCCATCAAAAACCTCACAAAGTCACAGGCTAGAAGTGTCCTGGGTGCTGTCCCCTTCCCCTCATTACCTCGAAGTACCCTGAGCTGGACCCTCCTTAATGCTAGACAATGAGAATTGTGTGATCTGGTATGTTTCCCTCCTCTCCTTGGCTGCCAGGGAATTCAGAGCTGTATTTTATGCTTAACAGCTTTGATCAAGCCAACTTTCTAGAAGGAATTTTTTCCTTCCTCTCCCTCCTTTTTATTTCTTAGCTTTTTTAGTGTTTAACTTAAAAGTTTTGCTTTTGTGTATCTGCTTCATTTGTTCTAAGCTGGCAGGATCTAAGGCAAAAGAAAGGGGAAAAAATTCTCTAGTTTAGCTGAGACCCTTTAAAAATACCATTTTCATCCCATACAACTTCTTCAGGGAAAAGGAAAACCCAGTCTAGGCTTACTGTTTGTAGATTTTTTTTTTTTTTTTTTTTTTTTTGAGACAGAGTCTCACTTTGTTGCCCAGGCTAGAGTGAGTGCCGTGGCGTCAGCCTAGCTCACAGCAACCTCAAACTCCTGAGCTCAAGGGATCCTCCTGTCTCAGCCTCCCAAGTAGTTGGGACTACAGGCATGCACCACCATGCCCAGCTAATTTTTTCTATATATATATTTTTTAGCTGTCCATATAATTTCTCTGTATTTTTAGTAGAGATGGGGTCTCGCTCTTGCTCAGGCTGGTCTCGAACTCCTGAGCTCAAACGATCCGCCCACCTCGGCCTCCCAGAGTGCTAGGATTACAGGCGTGAGCCACCGCGCCCGGCCTGTTTGTAGATTTAGCCCCCAAACTGCCTCAGACCCCCATTTGAGCCTCATTCTCCCAAATCCCTTGTGGCCTGGAGGGCCAATTTCAGCCCTTCCCCAGTTTAGCTCCAAGCATTCACCCCTCTCACTGGGACTGGCGCCAGGGCCCGGTCACTGGTCACCGGTCACCCGTGTCTCCTCCTTCCTCAGCCCACTGCCTCCTGAGCACCTCCCTGCTCAGGAACTCTCACCCCGAGCCTCACCCGAGGGCAGCCCCTCTCTGGGCGTGCTTCCATCTCCTGCACCAGCCTGGGCAAACGCAAAGGCAGAGATCTGTCCTCCTCTGTGGCCCTGTGGCAATTCCTGTGGGCTCCCCAATTTTGGTCAGCTGTGTTTTCAACTGAAAAATGATAATTAGAATAAGAGCTAGTATTTATTGCACCTCCCTATTTATAAAGCATTTTGTACTCACTCTCTTATTTAATCCATCCATGAGGCAGAAGCCATTTTATTCTCCATTTTACAGATGAGAAAACCATAGTGTGCAAATTTTTTATCTGCATCTAGGACATGAGCACTAACAGAGTAGGTAAAGAGCCTCTGCACCCCTCTCAGCCTCGCCACAGTGCCTGGCAGAGAAGTTCAATATATAATTTCTGATTTATCAACCAATTGATCAGCAGAATAAAACTCTCATCCCCCAAAGCAAATCAAAGCCCCTCTCCAGTGGATGAATGAGGTCATGGAGCTCTGAACCCTGGCTGAGTTTGATTCAGCCCAAGGCCACTCCAGACCACAGGACTTATGCTCTTACACGGCACCGGTCAGAGAAGGACTTAGACTGAGGTCCACTGGGGTCCACTGGGCTCCACCGGGGTCCACTGGGGCCCACTGGGCTCCACCGGGGTCCACTGGGGCCCACTGGGGTCCACCGAGGTCCACCGGGGTCCACTGGGGTCCACTGGGGTCCACGGAGGTCCACTGGGGTCCACTGGGGCCCACTGGGGCCCACTGGGCTCCACTGGGGTCCACCGGGGCCCACCGGGGTCCACCGAGGTCCACCGGGGTCCACTGGGGTCCATGGAGGTCCACCGGGGTCCACTGGGGTCCACTGGGGCCCACTGGGCTCCATCGGGGTCCACCGGGGCCCACTGGGCTCCACCAGGGTCCACCAGGGCCCACTGGGGTCCACTGAGGTCCACTGGGATCCACTGGGCTCCACTGGGGTCCACTGGGCTCCACTGGGCTCCACTGGGGTCCACTGGGCTCCACTGGGGTACAGCCGTGTCTCTGTGCCGGGCTGCACAGGGCCAGGGTCTTGCTGGGGCCCGTCCTCCCTCGGCCACAGTCTGACGATACACCTGCAGTTTCTCTTTCACTCTCTGTTCCCTTGAGGACACCATGAGTGCCTCAGTGGACTGTCACCGACTGGAAGGCAAGAGAGGAAGGAAGGGAGGGAGAAACTGATGAGTGAATTTTGAGGTAGCACATATATCAGGCTCCAACGCCCTGGTTTTAGGAAGTATTTTCGTTACTCCATGGGCATGAGGAACAAGAATCTTGGGCAAATGAGTGTAAGGAACATTCTGGAACAGAGACTGAAGAGCATGAAGGGCCGGGCGTGAGAAGGCGGACTTGCAAAGACCAACTGGTGGCCCCCCTATTCCTCCAGGGACAGCCTGTGAACCCCATCATTCTGCTCCGGAAGCTGCTCGCTGCTGAGAGGGCGCCCATTTCTCATGCGGCTGCTTTGCCCGCCTCGTGTGTTTGGGACTGATTCGCTCCAGCAAAGAAAAACTGCCAGCAGCTGAAAATTTAAAACAAAGGATCTGCACAAAAGAATCATGTCCCCATCCTTTCATTTTTTTTTTGAAACAATTTCACCCTCTGTAGTCCTCCATGGTTCCTGCATAAATTACCCTGCGAGACCGGCCTGCCGTGAGCGAGTGTGCCTGATGCCTTTGCTTCAGCTTCGATCTGCCAGTTAAGCTTTAAGCATCTTGAAAACGTATTGTCTGGAATGAAACAACCAATTATGCTTTCAGGTTTTGTGGCATAATATCGCAGAAACCAGCAATTATAGAATCAGAGTGGCATCAAATAGGGTAGAAGGGAGTTAGCACGGATTATTCTTTAAATAGCAGTTACATGAACTCATAATAAATAGGTATTAAATGTTAAATGTATGATAAGTAATTCTTGACAATGCAATTATCCAAACAGAAGAGGGAAAAGTGGCAAAGTGGCATTGTCAACCTCTTTTGTGCACAGCATGCTCAGTGAGACAAGACGTGGAGTGAATTTTTCTTTGTCCTAGCCTGCGGTGGAAGCAAGAATACAGACGTGGGCACTGAAGGGAATTTGGCTGGTTCCTAAGAGAGGGCTACTTTTCAAAAGAGCAAAGCCCTTTTCCATTGGGCAGAATGTGGCTAGCCAGAAAATTCCATGACAACAAGCTCTGCTGATACACAGCCAGTGAATCAAACAAATTTAAGGAGTCCCTGCTGTGAAATAATTTGCATGAATGTACCTAGCCCAGTGATTGGCAAATAGTAGATGTATAGGAAATGTTTGTTGAATTTACATGGCAATTAGAAGCAAAACTGCTATGTAAGGCTACACAGGTTGTGTGCTGTACAATTCCAGAGAGCAACATTCATATAGACTATGATATGAATAGACCTTCCTTGGAGTTGAGAGAGGCTGTGACCCTGCTTAGAAGGCACAGTAGAATTTATATCTTGGTACTTCAGTTTGATTCTCACCAAAGAGAATCAAATTTCAACTCAGTCAATGGTTTTTAGCAATATTTTTCAATGAGTAAAAGTGAGGGTCTATTGCCAGCTTACCCGAAGTCAAATCTAAGCTTTCCTTACAAGCTGTGTGTCTTTGGGAAAATTACTTAACATCTCTGAGCCTTTATTTTCCTAGTTATAGAATATGGATAAATAATAATATCTATTTCAAGGGCATATTTATAAGGATTAAATTTATATAATGCATTAATGAGTTTACAAATAACTACTCATAGTACTTCTTCCCTATTCCTCCTGGACACTCAGCTAGATTATGTTTCTTAGGCCCCTGACACTTAGGTATGGCAATGTGACTGAGTTCAGGCCAATAGGATGTTAGCAAAAGTGAAACCTGCCACTTCCCAGCCTGGCCCAGAGGACCTAGCAGAGACCTCCAGAGTGCTGAAGGATGGCAGAGCAGCAAGATGGAAGGAGCCTGGGTCCCTGAAACAGCCTGTGGAGGAGAGCTCCCTGCCAATTAGGCACACTGAGAAAGAAATACATTTCTATTGTCTCAAACCACAGAAATCGGGGCCTGATTGGTTATAGCAGTTTCCATTACCCTAACTAGCATATACATTTAGAGGACTCGGTGTGTGTTTAACCATATCGCCTTGGGCAAGGTGTGGTGAGGCCAGACACAGATCAAAGGAGAGAAACGGGCAAGAGTTTCACGGTCCCCAGAGAGGAGCACAGGTCACCATGCAGGGCCACTCAAGGAAGCAGCAGCCTGGGCCAGGAGGCGGGCGGAGAGAGGGTAACTGTGGCAAGCACCTTGCCGTGGTTTCCTCGGGCAGGAATGTGTGAGGCAGGGGAGGCCGGCTTGGGACTGGCTAGTTGGAGTAATTTCAGTGGGCTTTGGGACCAGAGGGGCTGTCACTGGTTGTCTAGACAATTAGGGCAGGTGCACATTGTCCTGGAGTATGAAAGCTCAACAAGGCAGGTGGTTGGGAGTGTGGACATAATAGTTGCTTAAGAAGGGGACTGAACGGCCTCTAGCCAGAGCCTCAAAACTAGATCAAGGCAGCACATGTAAAACTCCATTACGTGTGGCCTTGGATAGGCGCTTATGTGAGCAGGTACCATCTGGGTGGTGGGGCTGTGAATGCTTTCTGCACACCAGTCCTGGAGCCACGTGGTGAGCTTACAGAGATGGAATAGTGCAGTCCTGCAGGTCAGACAAGTGGCCAACTGCACAAACAGGTGACTGGTGCTGCCGAGAGGCAAGTCCTCCAGAAGAAGGTGCTAGAAACTACTCAGCAGTCTGCAGCCCTACACCACCATGTGGCTAGGCTGCCAGAGAGCCCACATGGATAAACCACATGGAGGGACCAGGCAGAGAGGGAAAAAGAAAGGAGCCCAGCTGAGCCCAGGCTTCCAACCATTCCTGGCCAGGTGCCAGAGGTACCACTCACACTCCTATAGACTCATTCCACACGTGGGGAACTGGGCTGGGCACATTGTCACCCCCTCCCACTTCCAGACTTTCACTCTTCAACCTAACCTGAAACTGCTGCTCCTCTGGCCTCACACTGCTGTGTTTCATGGCCCTTACCCCTCCTCACTTCTGGTCCTCTGCTTACCCACCCACCCTGCCCCTTCCTTATCAAAGACTATCCCTCTCCCTTCCTCTCCTCAGGCCCTGCTGGTATCAAGGTGATTCCAGCATCCATATGGACACCCACCCATCCAACACTCTGGTTATATCTCTGATGTCCTCTTTGCCCGTGATGTTTACTTTTTCTCCTCTTCGTCCATTCACTTCCATGGTGATTCTCTGGGCTTAGCATGACCTATAGCTCTTCACCGTGGAAATATTAAACCCAGGCATGGTACTTCCTGAATGTAATCTCTTGTCTTTCTAACACTCTCAGTCGGTTTCTTCCACTACGCCTGATCGTCAGAATCAAAGAGACCTCAAGTCCCTCAAGTTCTTAACTAGCTCTTCCTCATCCCTCTCCCCTGGCTGCACTTCTGTCCCCATCAACTTGGACCTTAAAAATCACGACTTTCAATCCTTCTTGCCAACAGCTTCAATTCTCTGAACCCACCGTGCCTCTGCCACACCTGCCAGCCAAGTTCCAACCTCCTTCCACCCCTGATGCCTGGATTCTCCTGCTCACACCCTAGCTGCCGAGCCCTGGGGAGTGGGGCAAACCTCACCCCCGTGCAGCTTGGCGCCAAGGTCTTCAGCCTCACCTGGAGCCTCAGTGCTTCTAGAAACTACTCTCGGTTTCCTTAGCACTGTCTCTCTTACTATCTGGAACAGCTATTTCAAATTTTTCCGCATTTCTCAAATCTCTTACCCCACCACTTCCCACTCACTCTAGGCAGATAACCTCACCTCCTACTGCACAGAAAGAAAAAAAAAAAAAACTCCCGCAAATGCCTGATACCAGTCCTGCACAGTGAGTTGCATCTGTCCATCCTCCCTTCCTCCTGTGATAGTGAAGGGAGATACCGCTTCCCTTACCTGTGCTGGACTTCCTCCTCTCCTGCCTTCTTTGGGACCTTACCCAACTATGCTCACCCTCTCCTGTAACTTCTAATGCTCCCTCTCTTATTGTTTCTGTAGTATCTTGTTTAAACCTATAAAGTCTCTCTAATTTAAAACAAAATCCCCCATCAACTCTCCAAACCCTACCAGCCACAGCTTAGCTTCCCCACACAGCAAAGTTCTTGTGCAAGGTGCTTGCCCTCACATCCTCATTCCCCCGCCTCCCTGCACACGCTCCTCTCACCATGAGGACCAACAGCCTCTCTCCAAACAGGTAGACTCCACAACGCCCCTCCCTGCTCCTGTCCTTGACCTTCCTAGTGTCAACAGTGATGACTTTGAAATCTCCCCTGCTTGGCTTCCTTGGCAATACACACTCCCAGTGTTCCTCCCACTTCTCTGGCCACTCTATCTCATTCTTCTTCACGAGGGCTAGTTCTTAAGTGTTGAAGTTGCTCAGGACTCTGTTCTGGCTGTTCTTCGGTGTGGACTCAGTATTTCTCTCTAGCCCATTTTGCACATTCCTGTGGCTTCAATAACTGTCTCTATGCTGTTGACTCCAAATTGGCTTTTCCAGCCTAGCTCTCTCCTGAGTTTCAGGCTGCCTTTCCAAAAGCCTACGGGGCATCTCTATTTGGATGTCCCACAGGCACATCAACTTGTCCCAAACTGGTGACTCTCCAGGTATTTCTATTAATATCTCACTCACCTCACAATGCTCAAGTAGAGCACCTGGCACCTCCTTGGGTCACCTTCTCCCCTTCATCTCTACCCTCAACTTCCATTTAATCTCATCTTCCCACTGTGTATTTTGTAATTCATCCACTTCTCCTCAATCCTGCTGACCATTCCCTCTGTCACTAGCATCTCTCTCATAGATTCCTGACCTCCCTCCAATTCTGTCTGTGGTCTGAGAGATTTCTCTAAAGTGTAAATCTGACCATGTCAGTCCTCTGTGTAAGAACCTTCCATGGTTTCTTGTTGATTTTAGGAGAAAGTCCAAATCCTTACCAAGGCTCTTAAGACCTGCCTTCCAGCCTGAGCAAGAGCGAGACCCCATCTCTACTAAAAATAGAAAGAAATTATATGGACAGCTAAAAATATATATAGAAAAAAAATTAGCCGGGCATGGTGGTGCATGCCTGTAGTCCCAGCTACTCGGGAGGCTGAGACAGGAGGATCGCTTGAGCTCAGGAGTTTGAGGTTGCTGTGAGCTAGGCTGACGCCACGGCACTCACTCTAGCCTGGGCAACAGAGTGAGACTCTGTCTCATAAAAAAAAAAAAAAAAATGCCTGCCTTGACTGGCCCCAGGACACCTTCCCCATTCTGGCTCATCCCACTCCAAGGCTCATTCTAGGATCTGACCATATAGCACTATCTCCAGACACTTGAGCAAGCAAGAATGACTTGCCTCTGAAGGTTTTTTCCCAACATTCTTCCTCCTGGAACTCTTCCTCAGCACCCTGGCGCTCCACTAATTTCTATTTGTCTTTCTGATCCTAGTCCCCAGGTCCCCTCCTCCAGGAAGCCCTCCCTGTCCTCCCAGAGTACACGAGGGCCCCTCCTCTGTGTCCTCACAGCTCTTTCCACCTCCCGTGTCCCAGCATTTGGCACAGGACATTATAGTAGCCTCCTTATTGGCCAGAGCTTCAGCAGGACCAGCAGCTTGATGAGGCCAGCACTCGGGTGCTCCACACCAGCATCCCCAGTGTCCAACACAGGGCCCAGACAAACACTTGGCATATGAATTAAATCATAAGGGGTCCATGATAATGAAGAGATTGGACATCATCATCTTATTCTAATGTTTTCTTTCAGCTCTTCCCACCACAACCAGGACGGGCTGGAAAATGACTGGTCTACTCAAACTATACTCTTGTCTTCATAGCACCAAAAGTCTAGGGTGGTTTGACCAATTGTTTCATTAGATGGACAAAACTATGGAGTCATTTTAGACATCCTATATATATGCCAACACTTAGTGTAATTTTTTCCTCATTTCAAATGCAATCTGTGCATAAAGTAAAAATTTATCAAACACAGAGAAACAACAGCAAAATGAAACCACCCACAATACCACCATACAATGATATGTGCTATTAAATTCTTAATGTGTATTTTCCCAGCATTTTTATTCACTAATATTCACCTTTATTCTTTTACAAAAATACAATGTATGGCACACATGGTTTTGTAGCCTGCTTTTTTAAAACTTAGCAGTGTTAGAATGAACATTTTTCACTACCAGTTCTTATTTGGTCTGTGGATTTAGTGAATGCGCTGTATTTTATCACATGAACGTATCCAGCTTATTTCACCAAATCATTAACTAAAGGAGATTGAACTTTTGA
Organism: Eulemur rufifrons; assembly: GCF_041146395.1. NCBI lineage: Eukaryota > Metazoa > Chordata > Mammalia > Primates > Lemuridae > Eulemur > Eulemur rufifrons. The sequence continues at coordinate 188,865,484 of NC_090989.1, read as the reverse complement.
ATTACTTCCATTTTTTTTTTTTTTATTTTTGGCTAGACAAATCTCTTTATGACTTCCATTTTGCAAAAAGTCATTTGGATTTCCTTAGACTAAATGGTGGGCATTATTAAGGATTTTGATATATATCTAGAAATCCTGAATCAATTCACTCACACCAGGAAGTATGGGTGGGTTTGTAGAATAAAAAATATATACATATATTTGACAATTTAGCAGGCTGAAATTATTACTAAAATTTGTATCTCTTATTACAGGAAGATTGAATTTATTAAAATGTATTTATTGGTCACACAATTTCCTTCTGTACATTTGACTGTTACAAGCAACTCAACTTAGTTTTCACACTAAGAAGCAACTGAATTAGCCACACCCAACGGGACCTCCATCTAAGTCAGGGTCACCTGTGCAGGTTTTATATGCAGTTCTTTATACAACATGGAAATGCCAACAAGGTGGCCCATTGTCCTTCAGGAATGAAACTCATTCGGCAGACATTGGATGAGGGCTGTGGCATCCTAGGCCCCATTTGAGGTGCTAGGCCCATGACAGAGAACAAACAGCTGAGACCCTTGTCCCCTGCATGTTCACATTCAAGGAGGAAACATAGAAAATTAAAAAGTTGACCAAAAAAATAGGATGATTTCAGCGGTGATAAATAGAATGTTGTAGTAGAGAATAGCTGTGGATGAGTGAGGGGCACCCAGGAGGGGCCTTTCAGAGAAGGGAACGTCTGAACTGAGCCTGGAATATCAAGAGGTATCAGATCTGGGGGAAACTGTGCTCCAGGAGAAGAGAACAGAAATTGCATGAATTTGGCACATTTGAGCATTAGGAAGGAGGCCAGGGTGGCTTAAAAACAGAGAGGGGACGCAGGTGCAGTGCCTCACTCCTGTAACCCCAGCACTTTGGGAGGCCAAGGTGGGAGGATCCCTTGAGGCCAAGAGTTCAAGGTTATATAGAGTTATGATTGCGCCATTGCCCTCCAGCCTGGGTGGCAGAGCAAGACCCTGCTTAAAAAAATAGAGTGGTGGGGGAGAGGATAGTAGACAACTAGGTCTGAGAGATAGGAAGATACCAGAAAATTTAGGGCTTTGGGGCCATGGAAAGGAATTTTGAATACCTAATATGTATGAAGCACTTTCAAATTTCTAATTTCATGTTCTTTTCACAAAATCCTGAGAGTTCAGTATTTATATTCCCACTTTATGTAGTTCCTGGCACAGATTAGGCTCTGGGTCAATATCTGCCGAGGGAAATAATGAAGGAATAAACAGATGAGAGCTGCAGTAAACTGCAGCACACACCCACAGCTCTCTCCTCTCTAAAAGCCCTGCCGTTAGCGCTGAAGTTGACAAAGTAGTCGCCCAACTTTGAAAGACTTCTTCATGCTCACTGAAATTGCAAAACTTTCTTCATTCAAACTGATATCCTGACAGCAATAATTTGAGAGAAAGAGAAGTCAGAGAAAACACAGGATTTGATAGACTTTGAGTTAAATACAGCACAGCACCCCTAAGCACTCATTTTGTTAATTGTGGGTGGAATTATTTGAGCAAAACATCTTGTGCCTACAAGCAACTGCAGGTGCAGGCAGAGGAGCTCGTAAGAATCTTTCTCCAAATTTGGACCTGAAAGTCCCCCAGAAGTTGGCACTGGCTCCCTTCCCTTGTGGTTCCTTCAGTCCCTGCTTTGATGGCAGAAACATTGTGACAGCTGTGAAGGTTTTCTGGCAACTGTATCCACTCAGGCGGATTTCCTGTCTCCTTTCCTCCTCAGCAGAGGCAAGAAAGCTTGTCTGAATGTGTCCCTGAGTTCATTATTTCAGAGATTTTACAGATATACTCTGGTTTGTAGATCAGAGACCAGAACTTAAAAAACCCCTATCCATTGTACCATTCATCCATCCATCCATCCATTCTTTTATTGTTTTCTGGGCACCAAGCACTGAGTTAGCAAGAGAAGACAGATACAGTCCTTACGCTCACAGAGCTTATAACTAATTACACAGGCAATCATTAAATCACCATTTCCATCCAGGCTGTGAATAAAAGGTAGGGAATGCTGAGGAGAAACGTAACGGGAGAAGCTAACTTTGGCACAAGGATCAGAGAAGGCTTCCGTGGGGAAACAAATGTTGAGCTGAGTTATGAACAATGAATAGAAATTAAGTCCACGTACCAGATGAGGATACCAGGAGATGGAGTGCAGCGCAAACAAAGCAACATGTGAAGTCCTGGAGTCGGGAGAGTATGGTGTGTTGGAGAACTGAAAGAAGACCAGATGCTGTAACTTAGAAAACTAAGGACAAGATGCAGAAGATGAAGGTCAAGAAGAGGCAGATCATGTCGATAATTTAAGGAGTTAGAAGTTTCATCCAAGGAGCAGTGGAACGAATATTACCTATTGCTATATAAGGAATCCCCCTACATCTCAGTGGCTTGAAGCAAAAATCAATCATAAATCAAGTTTATGGACCGGCTGAGAATGACTGCTCTTATATGTGCTCAGTTGAGCTTGCTACGTTCACTTCATCTGGGCTGTGCTCAGTTGATCTTGGCTAAGCTTGCTTGATGCAGGCTGAGTCCTCTCATGTGGTGTGCAGGTCACCTGGAGCTCTGCTCTAGGATGGGCTCGGCTGCAGCATGTTGGCTGGGAAAGGTCTGACCTACAAACCTCACCATGTTAGGACCAGTGCAGTAGCCAAGCAGATCCACTTTATGCTGAGGGCATAAACATGCCAGGCTGCTCTAGCACTTCCATCATGTGATCAAGCTCAAATTTAAGAGGTAGGATAATAGATTATCTTTAGCGAGAAGATGTAAGAAGTCATTTGGCAAGGGGTAGGAGCATAGAGAGAGGTGAAGAACTGGGGCCACTTATACCATACCTGGGAAGTCAGCGAAAGATTTTAAGCAGGTGATTGACCTGGTCATCCAAGGAAATCCTCCATGGCACCAGAAATCTCTTAGTGGGGCCTGAACACGGCTTTGTAATATATCCTGCACTTCTCTCTCCCCACCCCAAACTCATAGAATCATCTTAACTCCTCCATTTTAAGCTTTTAGTTTCCATTCCTATCATTTCCTCAGACTACTATAAGCATCCTAACTAATATCCATTTAGTATCTCCTCCTCCAACCTATCTTTCACATTCCCTGCAGAGTGGCCTTTGACCTTATCTCTCCGTAAGAGAGGGTGCCCCCCTCCTTGGCTTGGCATTCAAGGCCCTTCTTATGACAGAGTCAAGTTCCTCTCCTGGACCACGCTGCATACTCTGCCGCACATGCCTGTGATCCACACGTAACTGAGCTACTCATCTTTTCCCAGCTCCCTTTCCTCTGGCACGTTTCTGCGCCCTGCACTTTTATCTTTCTACTTTCCTGCCTAGAATTTCTGTGGCCCTAATTGTCTGTCTGGAAAACAGTTCATCCTTCAAGACTAACCCAGTGGTCACCTCCTGTTTATTATTTCTGCCTGTCTCCCAGGGAAGAACTATTAATCCTTTGTTCCTCTGTTTAGCGCTTACCATGTGTATCAAACTATTTGCTTCCAAGCCTGTCTCTTTTCACACAGTTGGGGATATTCATACCCTCTTGTCTGTGTACAAGATGAATCAGGTATAGGAAGAAAGTATTGAAATTTTCTCTCTAATTATTTTTACTAGCATGCTTTAAAAATTTGCATTTCTTGTATATTCCTTATATTAGAGTGAAAGTAAAAGAATACAATTTATGAATGCTAATTAGATATAATTATTGAAGATACAAGCTCAAAAAATTTGTATAGATTGGTTTCTGGAAAGCACTCCTAACACACTGTCTACTCTTGATAGATGAGATTTTTTTATCCCTGCCTAATCTGTGGCTAGAGTCCCCTCAATAGAGGTGGTGGGGGAGTTCCCACAAGAGAGTGCTCCAAACCATTCCAAGATGGGGGTCATTGGGATTCCAAAGAGAGAAGCACTGAATGCCAGGGTGAGTGTTTACTAAGGGAACTTGCAGAGTGCTAAAGCAGTCTTTACAATGGACAGCAAGAGAAAAAGAGTGTTCTCTCTAGGAATGTCCACTGGGTAGGGGGTCAAGGTTTGGAGTTTAGATGAGGTTTCAGGAATTTGGCTTAGGATGGGGCCAGTTTCTTTTAGTGTTTTGGGCGACAACCTAGACATCCTTATCAGTGCTTGGGAATGTTCAAGGCCCGGCTTGAGTTCAACCCTGCCAAGAAAAACAGGCAGCTGGTGGGGTCACAGCATGGTGAAGGTGCTCTATGTTTCTTGGTCAAGGCACAGAAAGAAAACAGAGGGCACTGGGGGACCCTACATGGGACTTTCGTATCAAGACCAAACTTGAACTCATTAAGTTTTAAATGAAAGCCAATAGCTTTGAAGTACAAGAAGATTTTCATTTTAATGGTGAGCAAAGCTGTCAGCCAAAAAGCAAGAAGCGTTCCACCTCCCCCCAGCCCCTGCCATAGACACACAGAGAGCTACTGAGGAAAGATGTTATGGAGCATTGTAGTTTTTCTAAACTCCTGGTAATAAATTAAAGGTTGGTTCTGGATGCGTAGTAAATAAAGCTGTCAGCTGCTGTGGGTGGATCCAGGGTTTATATTCCCTAGAACCAACGTAGATTAGGCCTAAGGAGGAATCCCGGGGAAAAGTTGAAACAGGTTCCTCTTCTCTTTATGTTCTATTCTAGAATATTTATTTATATAAGGAAAGCCTACAGTCTCTCCTTTCTGGTATAAACTCAGCATGGTTAAGAGGAAGAGCCTAAATTTAAGCTGTTGGGCATGCAAATAATCATAATTCAAAAGACTTCATTCCCATTTCCAGGTCAATAGGTTGACATTTCCTTTTATGATTACCAAAAACAAGTGATCACTTACGTTTCCCTGTCACTAGAACAAGATGACTTTTACTACGTTTAATAGCAAGAGCTTGTTCCTGCCCATCCGGGTCCCTTGCACACTGTCCATACAGAGGCCAATATACTGAAACAGCAGGAAATGCATCAGAGAAAGAGGTTACTATTGCAAGGTGCCAAGCGAGTAGATGGGAGAAATTACTCAAATCCACCTCCCCAAGAATGTGGGGGCTCATATTTTTTAAGGTGGTTTGGCAAACAAAGGGCCAGGGAATTGGGTCTACTGATTGGCTGGGGATGAACTCGTAGGGTTGGGAAACAGAAATTGTCTTCTTGGCTGGTACGGTTCCTGGGTAGAGGATCGCAGGACGTGTTGGATCAGTTCCCACACATGGCCACCGGTCTGGTTGACATCGGCTGGTCCCCTGGAATGCAGAGTCTGGAAGACACCTCAAAGACCAGTCTTGGGTTTTACAATAGCCACGTTGTCTATAGAAGTGACTGGGGAAGCCACAGATCTTGCCCCTCCCTGTCAAGGATACATGACACTTAAGCGGTACGCAGTGACAGCAGTAGGCAAGTTAGGGAACCATGGCTGGCTAACTTTTAGCTATATCTATACTTGTATAGAAGTCAGACTCTTATCACTATTCCTGTCTTATGGCCTTACATTATTTTAGTATAGGTGGATTCAAGCTGACTGACCCAGAAACATATTAATAGATTGTTTCTAACAGTGACAACAATGGTTAAGCTTTTCCAAATGCACATTATGTCCTGGGTGCTCTGCTACATGAATTTTTATGCTTAATACGTGCAATAACCCTGACATAATGCTTTCATTATTCCCACTTTATAGATCAGAAACCTCAGAGCTTGAATGGCTTGTCCAAGGCCACACAGCTCATCAGTGGCAGAGCAAGAATTAGCACCCAGGTGTGTCTCAGCCTACAGTGAACACTTTTAACCATCTTGCTAAACTAGCTCTAAAAATAAATCAATTAATCCAGATGAAGAGGCTGATAACATTAAGAATTTTTCCCAGCTCTAAAATTCTAAAATGATAAAAAAAAAATTGTGAGATATTATGCAATGTCCTCTGAAGTTGAAGAACAATGCCTTTGTGCAATAGCCACCGTTTTGGGAGCTTCATGCCTGAGCGTCCCATCTAGTCAGTCAAATACCCAAGGTCACCTGCACAGGCCACGTGCCACCAAGACCCACACTACTGTGCCCTCCCCCACCCCCACATCGGACCACTGGAAATCCTTTCAGAAAATATAGTAATGACATTGGTTATGATGAGGATTCAGGGCACATGTGACTTCCTGCTGTTTTCTCCTTGCCAGATGTGGAAAGGAATGTCTTAATATGGGGAAATTTTTGTAATTGCCAAAGATGACTATTGTAGCTTTTTTCAGAAACACGAACTCATTTTTAGAAAAGAAAAAATAGAAAAGATTGCATAACGGCTAAGTGGAAATTCACAACCAGGCAGGCAGGCAGCCATACACTGGATGCTCACTTCTGCTCTAGAAGAGGAATAAATACTAGTTTTATTATGTTTCCAGATGGGAGATAATTTTTAAGGAGTATTTTTGAAAAAATTATGTATTGGATAAATATTTCTAGAGATCCTTTCATTAAAAAGAACAAACTAAAAAGTCTTGATAGAGTATCTAATTTAAAAAAGAATGGCACAAGTGAAGGTTACTCATTACTAAGAGGGAAACAGAAAAAAATGAGAACCGATGAAAGTCTGGGCACGTGAGTATTTCCCCTCAGCGTGGGTGATTCTGCCCTTCTCTCTGACCGTCCCTTCTCGGATGCCACCTCCTCTTGCTGCTCTCTCTGCCACCGCCTGACTCTCAAGGGACCTCCTGGGAGGTCTCTTTTCTGCCCTCCTGCTCTCTCTTCTCTGCCCTCTCTCCTTTGCAGGCCCCCCGGCCCCGCCCTGTTCCATCTTTCATTGACACATCTATGTCCTGTACCGGTCTTTGGGGGCTGCCAGAGCAAAATACCACAGACTGAGTGGTTTAAACAACAGAAATTTATTTTCTCAGAGTTCTGGAGGCTGCAGTTTCAATATCAAGGTGTCGGCAGGTTTGGTTTCTCCTGAGCCCTCTTTCCTTGGCTTGCAGACGGCTGTCCTCTCCTGTCTTCACATGGCCTTTCCTCTCTGCTGTCTCTTCTTCTTATAAGGATACCTGTCCTATTGGATTAGGGCCCTACCCTAATGGCTCATTTAACTAAATCACCTCTTTAAAAACCTGGGTGATAGGGAGAAATGGGGAGGTGTTGGCCCAAGAGCACAAAGTTTCAGTCATGCAGGACAAGTAAGTTCTGGAGCACTATTGTACACCACGGTGACTACAGTCAATAACAGTGCATTGTCAGAGAGAAAGGAACACTCACACACTGTTGGTGGGACTGCAAATTAGTACAACCTCTATGGAAAACAGTATGGAAATTTCTCAAAGAGCTAAACGTAGACCTACCATTCGATCTAGTAATCCCACTGCTGCGTATCTATCCAAAGGAAAAGAAGTCATTTAATAAAAAAGGCACCTGCACTTGAATGTTTATCACAGCACAATTCCCAATTCTCAACCTAGATGTCCATCAATTCAGAAGTGATTAAAGAAAATATGAGATACACACACACACACACACACACACACATACACACATACCTCAGAGTACTACTCAGTCATAAAAACGAATGAAATAATGTCATTTGCAGCAACTTGGATGGAACTGGAGACCATTATCCTAAGTGAAGTATCTCAGGAATGGGAAACCAGACACCATATGTTCTCACTAGTAAGTGGGAGCTAAATGACGGGTACACACGGGCACAAAGGACATTGGAAACCAGGAAGCGGGGAGGGTAAGAAGGAGAGTGAGAAAGAAAAACTTACCTGTTGGGTACAGTGAACACTATTCTGGTGACAGGCACACCAAAAGCCCCGACTTAAGCATTAAACAAGGTATCCATATAACAGAAGGATTTGTACCCCCTTAATATTTTGAAATTTAAGAAGGAATAATAATGCGTTGCATGCTTTAAAATTGCTAAGACAGTAGGTATTAAATGTTCTCACCACAAAAAATGCTAACTATGTGAGATGATGAATATGTTAATTAGCTTGATATAATCATTTCACAATGTATACATACGTCAAAATGTCAGTTTGTACACTGTGAATATATACAATTTTTATTTGTTAATTATATCTTAATAAAGCCAGGTGGGGTAGACTTTATCTCCAAATATGTTTACATTCTCAGATACTGGGTGTTGGGCTCTAGCATGTGAGTTTGGGGAGCACATTCGGCATCATACTAGAAGCTTCCTTAGCTGAAACTTTTCTTCCAATCTCCTGTCTGATATTTCCAGTTGTTCACTGCAAATGTTCACTTCAATTTATTGAACAAATTCAATAAATTTATTGGACAAATGATTTTTGTGAGTGTCTTTTATGCGGCCAGCATTGTTTTAGATGTTGGGGGTGCAGCGGTCGATGAAGCAGATGAGAAAACCCCCGCCTTCGTGGAGCCCGAATTCTAGCAACAGGTAACATAATAAGTTTAAATTAAATACATAGCTGGTAGATGGTGACAAGTCCTAAGCGGTGAAGGGAGTAGGGAGGATTGAGGCAAAGTAACAACTGCAAAAAGGGTCAGCAGTGAAGATCTCTCTGAGAAGGCGGCATCTGAATTAAAACTAAAGGAAGCGAGAAAGCGAGGTTAAGAAATGAGTTTTGAGATCCTTGCAGGAAATGCTGGAGGGGATTTTTCTTTTTAAGTGGACAATGGGATGCTTAACATGGAGCTCAGCTGAGAAGTTAATCTAGAGACACTAGTTCTCAAGTTCAAGTTCAGGTCCAGTTCTTAGGGCCTCAGGTTCAAAATGCCAGAACCTAAATTTGTCTCCTGGAGAAACAGTGCAGCTTCTGTCATTCAGTGATTCTTTGTGTCCTCAGCACCTGATAGCAGGTCTGACCAGGCTGGGTATTCGCTGTGTGTTTATTGGATGAACAAAGGAGACCCTGCTCCGGGCTCCTAAGAAAACAAGGGTGAGCGAGAGAGAGTCCCTCCCTGAAGGAGCAACCACTGCGAGGGCTAAGACAGTCTTAGCCCAGATTCCCCCAGATGCAGGCCCTGAGAAAAAGATTTGGGTGCACACGGTTCATTTGGGAGGAGAAGGCAAATACTGGTGGGGAATGAGGAGTGCGGTAGATCAGGCGGCCAGTCCAGGAGTGCAGGATCAAGCCGTGTGTGCTGTGGGGTTACCAGAGCTTTATTAAGCCTCTGGGAGATCACAGAGACGCAGCTCAGAATTGCCCTGCCCAAGGTGGAGCATCGGAGGCATTACACACACGCCCGCCAGGCCCTGGCTGAGGGCTAAGCCTCAAAGGCATCAGTTTCCTGAGCTCAAGGAGCAAGGGAAAGTCCTCGGGCAGCTGGAATATGTGCCCTGAGAGGATAAGTGAACAGCGGGACATGGGTGCGACACCTAAGGCGACTGCTAAGAATTCGTGAAAAAGCAAATATAGTGTAATGAGACAAGTCTGTGACTGGCTCCCCTGATAGGGACCATGCTGAGTTGGCCTCAGATGAGGTAGTCAGGGTGGGCCCAATCCAACGTGACTGGTATTCTTAGAAAAATAAATTCAGACACAGAGAAGACCATACTGAGTTGGCCTCAGGGCCTGATACGTGGCTTGGCTGGCACTTTGCCTTCCCCTTCTCTTCCTGCAGGGCCTGCATGCCTGGCCTCCTCTGCCAGCAGCTGGGGCACGTGGCTAGTTCTGCCAGTGGGATGTGGTCAGAAGGGCCATCCCCACTTCCAGGCCCGGCCCAGCGTCTCCTCCCAAGCACAACCCCCATGACTTCTCTGCTGGCTGAGTGATGAGAACTCCAAGGGCTGGAGGAGAGCTCAGCCAGAAGATGGAAGCCCTCGGGAAGCCCCCTGAGCTTGCTACTGGGAGGGGAGCTGCTCTGGGCACCATCCTTATCAGGAACGCTCACACTGGACATTTGTTGAAAAAGAAGTAACCTTTTATTGGGTTGGACTACTGAGCTTTAGGAACTGTTTGTTATAGCAGCTAGCTTACCCTCATACCATGGGTGCTGGGTAAATATTTGTCAGTGAATGCTGATTGGAAGAGATTAGCATTCTGCTCAAAGTTGGCAGTGCTAGCAGGAAAGCCTGAACACAGTGGGTCCCTGACAATAGCTGAGGGAGACGTAAAATGACACGAATAACCAATTTCATTTCATTCCCGGGGTTGCCCCAGGCCACTGCTGCTGTTGGCCCCATAAGCAGAGCCTGTCTTATTTAAATTCCTCCTGCAGAAATATGAGTCTGTTTCCTTTCATCCTATCCCCAATAGAAATAGGAAAGATTTGGCCTCCTGCCTGCATGAAATTACCTCTCATACATTTGATGGTTATTATCAACTCACTCCATTCACTTTTTCTCCTGAGTTTTCACTTCATTTCATAAGTCAAGATGGAAACTGGCTTTGCAATTCCAGCCCCTTGGAAGATTAAGCAGCTTTGCAAAGGTCAGAATTGCCAGAGAATCAGTGGTTGGGGCTAAGCTAACAGGAAATGAGTGGTCTCTCCCAGAGCCAGCTGACCAACCCTCCTCTTCTTCCTCACCTCTGCCCTGAAGGAGGGAGGCTGAGGCAGGCCCTGTCCCAGACATTCCCAAGAGGAAGAATGTAGCTTATAGAGGAAAGTATCAGCACACCTTTGTGCCAGGCACTCAAACTTTTTATCTTAGTTGATTCTAACTACAACCCTATGAGGAGGTATTATCATTATTCTCATTTAACAGATAGGAAAACAGAGACAGACAGATAAGATATCTTGCAAAAAGGCACACAGTGAGTGTCTTCTGGGAGCCACAGCTTTAACCCAGTGTTTTTCATTTCCACTATGACCCGCTGTCTTGAGCTAGTTACATACCATCACGGGCTGAATTCAATATCACAGTATCTTCAATATCACAAAAGATATTGAAGTCCTAACCCCAAGTACCTGTGAATGTGAGCTTATTTGGAAATAGGTCTTTACAGATGATCAAGATGAGGTAGTCAGGGTGGGCCCAATCCAACGTGACTGGTATTCTCAGAAAAATAAATTCAGACACAGAGAAGACCAGGTGAAGACACAGGAAAGAGATGGATCTACAAGCCAAGGAACACTGAGGCTTCTAGAAGCCAGGAGAAAGACCCGGAACAGATCCTCCCTCACAACCCTCAGAAGGAACCAACCCTGTCAACAGCTTGATTTTGGATTTCCAATCTCCAGAACTATGAGACAAAAAATTTCTGTTTCTAAAGCTACCCAGGTGGCGGTACTTTGATATGGCACCTAGTTGATAGGAAACTAATTCGCCTACCATCTTGGGGGGGGGTCTCAATTTTCTCAACTGTAAAGTGGCAAAAGGAGAAATATCTCTTTGGAAAGTTTCAGTTTTTGTTGAATGAGATGAAGCACGCAGAGCTCAACAAATATCAGCCATTATTGTTAACATTACTCCATAGGAAAAACTCCCCCTAGGACATTGCAGAAAAAATTACCAATGGTTTTGTTCCCACCTCTCTTGGGGAGAAAGTTTTCTTACTCTCTGTGGCTGCCTAATTTTCTGTGGAGTTTCTTTAATAATGCAGAATTAACCAACAAAATGAGGATAATTTATTTATCTTAGAGGTTCAAGTGACGAATAAAAGGAAGCATATATGTTAAGGTTCTTGGCATGGTGTAAAGTTCTGTTCAGCTGTGACGAGACGTGAGTAGTCGGCCCTGGCCCTACTTCTTGCTGATGAAATGTTTATGAAGCTGGGACCCAAGTGTCCAGTCTCAGAGCAGGGACTAGGTCCAAGAGACACAGTCTAGCAACCAAAAATTCTTTTCAGTATAACCCAGTTCTTTACCTGCGTTTCTCCAGTGTAGTGAGGCAGCACCTTCTATACACCCCTTTCTGGCCTATATTCTGCAGCCTGTTCCCCAGCCTCCGACTCCCAGCTTCTCTAAACTGCACCTGCTCTGCCCTGTCCACCCCATTCTTCCTTGTCTCCCTGGCCTCCTTTCCTCCCCATCCACTTTCTGTTTTCCTTTCCCCATTCTCACCACGCGTGATAGAAAGCAAACAAACCGCCAAGCAAGGGTGGGAAGAGAGGAGGACACCCCTGCCCTCCACAACGGCAGAAGGAAAAGGAAACACTGAGAACACTTTTGTGTTAGTAATTTTTGTGCCGTTACAAGGTTCCGGCCCCTCTCAAGCTGCATGGTGGGGCGAGGCTGTTTTGATAAAAGGAACAATGTCAAAAGCACAGCCAGAATGATCCGAATTTAAATCCCAAATCTGGCAAATGCTAACTGGGCATGGTACTTAACTTCTCTGAACCTCTGAATGCTGATCTGCAAATTGAGGATACAAATGCACGCCGCGCAGGGTAGGCTGAGGATTAAATGAGATAACAAATGTAAATCACTCCGGGATCTCATCATAGTAGACACATGGTTGCTATTAATAATAGCTACTGATGTATTAAACAAGAAAGACTCAGAGGACAGCAACAGAATGCAAATTTATTTTTATGTGTGGTGTCGTTTGAAATTTATTCTTGAGGCAAGTGCTTTTCTGGCCCCTGGAGGAAATTTAGGACAGGCACCAAGATTTTTTTCTAGTCATTCTTAGAGGATGAAATTCCTTAGATCGATTGTGATTCCCCAAACAATCTTATTATGGTAGTAAAGATATCTAGCCCATGCACCAATCATAATTTCACCCCCTCCTCTGGCCTGTTAGCCACCTGCAGCGGGAGTGAGAGGCTTCTTTTCGCTCGCCTGCTGTGTGCTTCCATCCAGCTCCGCTTTGCCAAGCTACCCTTTGCTCCTCTAGGGTTGGAGCTACAGGACAAGAAAGCAGCAAAGCTAGGAGTCGGCTAGTCTTGCACCTGACTTTCTCTCCTGCGGCAATTCTTTAGAGGCCCCACCGCCCCACTTACCAGGGATAAGTCTCTCCCCATTTCCCAAAGACCTTTCCTGACCTTCCATTTCCTGTGGGATGAAGCCCAGAGCCTTGGCATGACCCTCGAGTATTCAACAGGTGGCCCTTTACCACCTGGCTAGACCTAACTCCTACCTGTCCTCCTACCTCCTAGCACCCTGGTGTCTCCACTGCAGCCTCATGGAAGTTCCAGCTCTTTCCAGCACAGATCATGCTTTTTGTCACACTCCAGGCTGCACGTTCACAGATGAAATTAGCTGTGCTTAGAACCCACGTCTGCCGCTCTCGTGCCTGGGGGAAGAGGCAGACTAAAGCCCCACGGGACAAAGGGGCCATTTCACTCGAGTGAGGCCAGGAATAAATTATTCAGTGAGTAGTGCTGGGTAGCTGGCTGGCCATGGTGGGGGCGGGCGGCGGGGAATGATGCAAATCACCTCTATGGGTGTAAAACAGTACTTAATTGTGACGTGTTTTGTTTTTCTTTAATTGCTAGTGAAGCTGAATGTATTTCTTACTCATCTGCTGTTTGGTTTTCATTTTTGTGACTTGCCTGGTTTTCTAATTGAACCTGATTAGACTGCTTATTGACTTCATATCTATTGACTGGGAAGAAGACTTGGCGTACTAAGGACCCTAGTTCTTTGTCTGCTGGGTATGTGTAGCTCCCGCACTGCACCTCATTTGTGCTCTCACATTTTCATTTCGCTAGTGGCGTTGTTTAATAAACTATGATTTTTAACTTTTATATAACCAGGTCCATTAATCTTTTTCCTCACGGCTTCTGATTTTGATGTAACATTTGGAAAGCTCTCACCCAACTCACAATTACATAAGTATTCTTCTAAATTCTCATCTTGCACTTTAATTCATTGCTATTAACTCTTTAATTCTTCAGAGATAGGGGGACTTGAGGTACACTAAACCCTGCCAGGAAAGTCACAGGCACTGTGTACGCAGACTGCAACGTGCCAGCAGCAGTCCTTGGTGGCAGACAGGAAAAACCAGACCAGCCAATGAGACCAGGGTGGCCTCTGTAATCATTGTTGGTGGAAAGCTGAGGAATAAGAACTCTGACTTCCCTCTTGCATCAACGCTGCCCCCGGCCCCAGTCCCAGAAAGGTCAGACCCAGCGAGGAGAGGAGAATGAGCTGTCCCAGAGGCAGATCACATGCCCTTCCCTGCTCTGCGTAGAGAAAGGAGACTAGAAAGAGAAAGGACCACATTCCCTCCCTGGCCTTAGTGTCCTTACGTGCCAGGTTTAGCATGAGATGCAGGTTGGAGATGATTTTGAATCAGATATTACAATGGAAATTTTTTTTTTTTTGTGGCAAGGTCTCGCTGTGTTGCCCTGACTAGAGTGCAGTGGCATCGTCACAGCTCACTGCAACCTCAAACTCCTGGGCTCAAGCAATCCTACTGCCTCTACCAACCGAAGTACTGGGACTACAGGTGTGAGACGCTGCACCCAGCCTATATCGGAATTTTATTAATAAAATAGACTTTGTTTTAGTAACCAGAAACTACAGAGAAATTATGTGATCAATGTCTCTTCAAAGGATCTGCTGCCCAGCAGGAAGGGAGACTTGACAGAGCACGTTTGATTTGTTTCCCTGCTGTAATTGATATTCCTTTAAAATGAGGATCCAAGTGCAAAACAGCTGGAGTGCTCCAGATCACACAAGCACACCCCAAACTGTCCACAAGCAAGGAGGAAGTTTCCCCTTCCCCTTTATTAAACAAAAATACCAGGTTTCACTCTGAGCGGATCAGTTTGGGTCACTTGCCCACACCTGAAGCACCCACTGTTGCTGGGGGAAGCTTCACCCTGCTTGGCTTGGGCTGGGTCCCCGCAACCCCTAAGCCAATCGCTGAGACAAGGAAGATTGTCCTAGTCCAACAAGGGCCCAGCCCTGGAGAAAAGGACTGGGGCGAGGAAGGGAAGGAGGAATAAATAGAATTCTTCCCTCCCTTCCCTCTGGTCAAAGAGGTGCCCTGGCTCTGCCTATTTTATTTTCATTCAGTTTGAGGCTTGGAGCACAGTGTGATTCCTGCTCTGAAAGGCTATTTAGAACATTGTTTATTTAATCAGCAGGGAGGCCAGCTATTTACAAGCTAACAACCCAAAGAAGCTGTTTCTTCCCCATCCAGATCCAATAAGTCTGCCAAAGGAAGCAGGTCCCTAGGCCTTTCTCCCCAGCTCCCACTCTGAGTAATACTAACAACTCTCATTTGTAAACTCCTTTGCACTTAGCAAAGGGCTGTCACATCCATAATCCCATTTCATCAGTAAGGAATGCTGGGGAGGATGCTGCTTTGGATGCTGATATGTGGATTTCAGAGCCACGTTGTACTTGGGGAGAGAAAGGAAGGACTCTGAGGACGTGGCTCTGTGGGGCCAGCGTGGTTAAGGTTTGTGAGGAGTGTGCACTTGGAGAGTTATGAGGGACGTTGCAGTTTCTGTCTACCTAGCAGCCATGTATCTTTCTTTTGCTAACTGACCCTATGTCACCCTTTGGACTACCCCGTATTCCCTACTGGATATGGTCTTGGGTCTCAGTGGAATTGTTAACCAAATGTGCATCCCTGCTGCACAAAAATGGCCCCTGACAGAAGGAAGTCCAACTGGGAGCTCATCCTCCTTGGACTGTGGATTTTGATCAGAAGCACAGAGAAAAAAGGACATTCTGACAATTCTTGACCTTGGCTCTGCAAGAGCTAGCTTTCTCCATGAGCTCAGGAATGAGCTCAAGTCAGATTCCATGAATATGTGCAGGTCACTGCACGTAGAGTGGGCACCCTGCTACACGGTCCCAGATTGTCTTCTCATGTGTCGGGCAGTCAGAAATGCACACTCCCATTAGTGACAAGAATGGAAAACAAACAAAAAGAATAGAGCAACACATACCTGGAGATATTCACCAACTTACCCACTCAGGTGACACAGGCAGTTCAACTCTGCGGCAGAGCTCTCCCCCCACCAAAATGACTTCCCCGCGCTTTTCCCTTCGAACGCTGTTTCTGATGCCTGTGTCCCACTTACTAATCTCCACCTTCACTGGGGCCCACCACCCTCCCTAAACAGATCCTGACGGTGTGGGCCGATGGCTTTTCATCCTCCATAAAGGGACGTCATGTCAGACACGTGGATGGGACTTGATAAACACTTGTTAAATGAATAAGCCTGTACCTACAGAATCAGTTGACTAAATATGTGAGGGGAATTCTTTAAAAATATTTTAACTGATATTTATATATTATAAAAATCACTGTTTTAAAGTACACAGTTCAGTGGGTTTTAGTATATTAACAAGTTTGGCAGCTATCACCACTATCTAATTCCAGAACATTTTCATCTCCCTAAATAGAAAGGCTGTTCTCATTACTTACTCCTCATTTTCCCCTCTTCTCAGCTCTTGACAACCACTGGTCTACTTTATGTCTCTATGAATTTGCCTATTCCAGACTTTGGATATAAATGAAATTGTGCAATGTACGACCTTTTGTGTCTGGCTTCTTTCAGCTAGCACAATGTTCTGAAGGGTCACCCATGTTGCAGCATGTGTCAGTGCCTCATTACATTTTTGTGTGTGTACCAAATACTATTCCATTGTTTGGCTATACTGCATTTTTTTAAATCCATTCACCAGTTGATGGACATTCTGTTTGGTTCCAGTTTGGAGCTATAATGGATAATGCTACTATGAACATTGATATACAAATTTTTGTGTGAACATATGTTTTCAATTCTTTTGGATAAGCACCTAGGGGTAGAAATGCTGGGTCATATGGTAACTCTATGCTTAAAGTTTTGAGGAACTAATAAACTTTTTCCAAAGCAGCTGCACCATCTTATATGCTCACCAGAAATATATGAGAATTTCAATTTCTCCACATCTGCATTAATACTTACTATTTTCTGTTATTACTCTACTAGTGAGTTTGGAGTGGCATCTCATCATGGTTTTGATTTGCATCTCCTTAATGAGTAATGATGTTGAACATAAAAATGTGTGTATTGGCCATTTTTTTTTTTTTTGAGGAATGTCTATTCAAATCATTTGTTCATTTTTAAATATGTTTATTTGTCTTTTTATTGTTGAATTATGAGAGTTCCTTACATATTCTGCACGCTAGACTCTTATCAGATATATAGTTGCAAACATTTTCTCCCATTCTGTCGTCTGTCTTTTCATTTTGTAGATAGTGTCTTTGGACACACAAAGTTTTTCATTTTGATAAGATCCCATTTACCTATTTTTTTCTTTAGTTGTTTATGCTTTGATGTTTTATGTAAGAAACCATTGCCTGGTACAACCTTACAAGGACTTAAAGCTATGTTTTCTTCTAGGGGATTTATAGTTGTAGCTCTCACATTTAGGTCTTTGATCCATTTTAATTATTATATATTGTGAGGTAGGGGGTCCAACTTTATTCTTTCACATGTGGATATAGAGTTGTCACGCTCTGTTTGTTGAAAAAACTATTCTTTTCCCATTGAATGGTCTTGGCCCCCTTGTTGAAAATCAATAGACCATAGATGTATTGTTTTATGTCAGGACCCTCAATTCTCTTAGACTGATCTATATGCCTATCCTTATGCCAGTACTACACTCTTTGTAGCTTTGTATCAAGTTTTGAAATAGAGAAATAACTTCATTCTTCTTTTTCAAGAGTGGGTTTGGTTCTTGCATTTCTGTAAGAACATTAGAATCAGCTTGTTCATTTCTTTAAAAAAAGGCAGTTGAAATTTTGATAGGTATTGCATCTATAGGTCAATTTGGGGGAATATTGCTATCTTAAAATAGTATCAACAATAAGCCTTCCAATTCATGAACATGGATTGTCTTTGCATTTATTTAGACATTCCTTAATTTCTTTCTGTGAAGTTTTGTCATTCAGTGCACAAGTCTTGTACTTCCTTTGTTAAACTTATTCTTAAGTTTTTTTATTCTTTGTGATGTTATTGTAAATGGAATTGTTTTCTTAACTTCATTATTGAACCATTCATTTCTAGTGTACAGAAATTCAGTTGTTTTTATGTTGCTCTTGTATCTTTCAAATGTGTTTATTATATCTAGTAGTTTTTTGTGGATTCTGTACAAATAGGTATAGTGTACTTTCTCCTTATCAATCTAGATTATTTTTTTTCTTGCCTAATTGCCCTAGTTAGAACTGCCAGTAAAATGTTGAGTAGAAGTGATGAGAGAAGACATCCTTATTTTGTTGCTGATCTTAGGGAGAAAGTTTTCAGTCTTTCATTATTAATTATGATGTTCACCTGTGGGTTTTTCATGCTCTCAATCAGTTTGAGGAATTTCCTTTCTATTTATAGTTTGTTGAGTGTTTTGTTTTTTTTTATCATGAAAGGGTATTAGACTTTGTCAAATGCTTTTTCAGTATCTACTGAGATGATCATGCGTATTTTGGGTCCTCTATTCTATTAATATGGTGTACTACATTGATTGGTTTTCATATATTGTACCAACCTTAAATTCCTGGAATAAATCTCACTCAGTTATCATGTATAATATGTTTTGTATGATGCTGGATGCAATTTGCTAATATTTTATTCAAAATTGTTGCATCTATATTCATAAGGGATATCAGCCTTAGTTTTCTTTCTTTTGATGTTTTTGTCTGATCTTGGTATCAGGGTAATATTGGCCTCATAGAATGAATTAGAAATTATTCCCTCTTCTCCCACATTTTGGAAGAATTTGTGAAGGACTGTTGTTAATTCTTCTTTAACTATTTGGTGGAATTCACCAGAGAAGTCATCGGGTTTTAGACCTTTTTCCTCTGGGATTTTTTTTTTTAATTACTAACTTAATCTCTTTACGTGCTATTGGTCTACTCAGATTTCCTATTTCCTCAAGTCGGTTTTGGTAGTTTGTGTGTTTCTAGAAATGTTTTCATTCCATCTTATTTGTCTAATCTGTTGGCATACAATTGTTTATAGTATTCCTTTATAATCCTTTTTGTTTCTGTGAGGTTATTAGTGACATCCCCACTTTCATTCATGATTTTAATAATTTTAGTTTTCTCTTTTTCTGTGGGTCAGTCTAGCTAAAGTTGTGTCAATATTTTTGATCCTTTCAAAGAACCAACTTTTGGTTTCTTAGATTTTCTCTATTGCTTTTCTATTCTCTATTTTATGTTTCCTCTCTAATTTTTATTATTTCCTTTTTTCTACTTAAATGGATTTAGTTTGCTTTTCTTTTTCTAATTTATTAAGGTGAAATAGTAAATTATTTTTTTTTTATTTTTTATTTATTTTTTTTTTTGAGACAGAGTCTCACTTTGTTGCCCAGGCTAGAGTGAGTGCCATGGCGTCAACTTAGCTCACAGCAACCTCAAACTCCTGAGCTCAAGGGATCTTCCTGTCTCAGCCTCCCAAGTAGTTGGGACTACAGGCATGCACCACCATGCCTGGCTAATTTTTTCTATATATATTTTTAGCTGTCCATATAATTTCTTTCTATTTTTAGTAGAGATGGGGTCTCGCTCTTGCTCAGGCTGGTCTCGAACTCCTGAGCTCAAACGATCCGCCCACCTCGGCCTCCCAGAGAGCTAGGATTACAGGCGTGAGCCACCGCGCCCGGCCAAAATAGTAAATTATTGATTTGGTATCTTCTTCCCTTTTAACTTAGACTTTTAGAGCTGTAGATTTCTTTCTGAGCATTGCTTTTACTACCTATTATAAGTTTTACATGCTATATTTTCATTTTTACTTGTGTATAAAAATTGAATCCACTAAAGTTACTTACAAGTTTAGATATTCCAAAGGGCCTAACTTTTCCTAAACTAGTATTTCTATAACCGTTTGTTGAATATCTGTAATAACGTTTGGTACATTTATGCTATAGAGGACAAGGTTATGATTTAAAAGGCTAAAGATATATATGTGTTGGTATGAAAATGTTTCCATGATAAGATAAATGATAAAAACGAGTTGGTCAATAGTTATGTGGCATACATAGAACCTTGACATGGTTTTTTAAAGGCTATATTATATATATGCTTGCAGAAGAACAGAAAGTTTCTGAAAGGATATGTAAAAATCTGTTAGCAGTGCCTTACTAGGAGTGAGAATAGGCAATGGGAGATTGTACTTTGAGATGGAGTCTCATAAGAACATATATTATTTGGTTTATTTTTTTAAATATTTTAACTGTATCAGTAAGATATAAAAATCCTTTTGTAAAAAAAGAAATTGAAGAGCACAACAAAAGTGAATTGGCCATCCAAGTTCTATCTGAGGTGTAACCACCACAGCTAGGTTTGATGTGAGTCCTTCCAGATGCTTTCATAACTTCCATGATAATAAAAAGAATTAATAAGCAGTAACATTCCTTTTCCTGTGTTCCTTCATTTCACTAGGTTATATAATTTCCAGTGGTACATCCATCCAGCTATTTCGTCATAATTTTAGCAGACATTTCTTTTTCTTTTTCTAGCAAAAAGAAAAAGATTCTAACATATTTCTGGATAAAAACTTTCTTGTCAACTTTTATCCATATTTATATGAGTATGTTACTCTCAGAGAATTTTGATGTCCCTCCCTCACTAAAGAAGAGTTGAGAGATTCATTGGTTGATAGGATCCATTGGAAAGGGTGTAAGGATCTTGGCACACAACCTGGATTCCATGTGAGGAAGCCTCTGTTTATATACATTGATCTACAATTTGGAGCATAGGACAGGTGACAATTGTCATTGAACGATCCAATTTTCTACCATGCCATAAAGCCTTTTAACATAAACATTATCGAACATTTACTATTTACCAGACACTATTTTAAGTGCCGTACATGCATCAACTTATTTAGTCTTTATAACAACCCCATAACGTGGCCACCATTGTTATCATTGTTTTTCAAGTGAGGAAACTGAACTGCCTTAGGCGATATGCATTCGCCAACATCTCACAGCTAATTAGTGACAGAGCAGGTATTCAAACCCAGGTCTATCTGGCTCCAGGCTCCTTGTTCTTAGACATTACACCATCTGCTTCTTAAGAGAGGCAGAACATAGATATAAGATTGCATGATTTAGCAAATAAAAGTACAAGAAGCTCAGTTAAATTTGAAATTCAGATAAATAACAAAAGTTTAGTATAAATTTGTCCCATGCACTATTTGGGATATACTTATACTAAAAAAAGGTATTCATCGTTTATCTGAAATTCAAATTTAATTGGGTGTCTTACATTTTAACTGGCAATCTTACATAGATAGATAGCCAAGTATTTCAGTGCTGGAGAACAAAGTGGGAGATTGGGATGCAAAGTAGATTTTGTTGACGATGTCTATTACTTGCCTTATTTTCTGTAGGGAGTTTTTTTTTCCTAAGATAATAATACATATAAAGAACAACAGCAAAATGTAAAAAAAAAGAAAAAAAATGCTTATTTAAAGTGGAACAGGTATCCTATATTCTCTCCATCTTCCACCTGTTCCTCTCTTCAACAAAAAATTAGGAAAAAAAAAAAAAGACACAAAGCTCCCTGGTTAAAACTAACTTGGAGAACACAGCTCAGGACTGAAGCATAAGGCCTCCTGCTTTCTTCTTGTTTCTAAATCCTGGGACCCTTAATAAGCCACACCTGCAAGTAGGGAGGAAGGGGGCTTGGGGCAGGTGCACAGGAAAGAGGGGTAGCTGGGACCCAGTGGGTGCTAAGCCCCTTAACGCCCTGTGCCCCACTGGAGAGACGCCAGCTGACCTAGCCCCAAGAGGCAAGCTCCACACAGGTGGCCTGACAGGGAACTCAAATAGCTTTTCTGATACATGGTGGCTCTGATCCCTCCACTGGCCAATCACAGTCTTATAGAGGTCTTGGTATCTGATTAAACTGGTCAGTTTTCCTTATTTAGAATAGCTGGGATAAGAAAAGAAAGGTAGGTAGATGGAATAGGAGGAGAAGAGGTAGAATTTCTCTCCCCAAAACTTACCACTTCTCATCTAGTAATAAAGCTAATCTCTTACAACAGCACCAATTTTTACAGTTCACAAAATGCTTTCACTTTAACCTGCAAACTGGCTATTGATTTTTGCCTAAAAGAAACTAGCCTCTAATTTGGCAACTTTACCATCAACACTCTAAAATGCTTGCCTGCTGGAATTAGCACCCTATTAACCTCGCCATCTCTTTAAATGTTTTTCTTCTTCAAAAATTATAATTTAATACCATTGCCAGCCATAATTACTTAGGCAGCACTTTGCACATTAATATCTACTCAATTATCATTCCCTGGGGCTATAATCTTAACCCAAAATGAAGTTTAGAAAGAAGTGTTTTCTCTCTCTTTGAAATTGGTTCTTTTCATTGTTGTTCTTTCCTTATTTTCATCTTTCTTTACTCCAAGTGGAACCTTTGAGCTCCAGGAGAAAATCCTACAAGACCTTCAATTAACACACAGGAATGAAGCGACTCATTCCTTTACACATGAGCAAAACGGAGGCCACTACCTAAATTAAAGACATGCACAGTGTTGGTGTGAGGATGAGAATTCACGGAAGAAAAGGGCCAGAGCTCACCTTCCACCAAGACCAGAGCTTTCCTTCCCACCTGCTGCCCCTGTAGTCAGGGAAAACATCATTGATGTACAATACTCAGCAGAGGTTGTGGAGTTTGCAAAGCACAGAAGGTGCCAGAGGACTGAGACTTATTGTTAGGAAGGAGCAGCATGGCCATAGGTGTCAAGGTGGGAGTAGAGAATAAGATGCACATGACAGACAGACGGACTTAGTTTAAAACACTATAAGGAAAAAGGAGAAGGCAGAGCACAAGAGAACATCCACCGGGACCTTTCCTCCATGAGGAGGAGTGAGAGAACACAGTGACTGGACCAGAACCCAGGTTTTCCCATTTCTACCTCCCACCCAACTCTCTGTAACTGCTGCAGTTTCCCAACTCTTTCAGTTAAATGCTGCTTAGAATTTCACTGTATACAAGGAGTATTTGGTTTGGGGAAGATGGGTGAGAACTATCTGGAACCAACAGAGGCAATCTTTTCCTCTTTTTATGTAAGCTACATGCCTTATGGTAGGATGTATAGGCTGTCTCCTGAGGAACTTATGCAAGAGTTTTCTGTAGGACTGCGATGCCCAATTCGGTAGTCACTAGCCATGTGTCTACTGTGCACTTGAAATGTGCACAATAAGATCCTAAATGCTGCATGCTATAAATTGTAAAATGCACACCCAATTTTGAAGATTTAGCACAAAGAATGTAAAATATCTTAATAATTTGTATATGAATTACATGTTGAAATGATAATGTTTTAGCTATTTTAGGTTAAACATTATTAAAATTAATTTCATCACTTTACTTTTAAAAATGTGGCTCCTAGAAAATTTCAAATGGTATATGTGTTCAATTTGTGGTTTGCTTCAGGTTCCTACTGAACAGCGTTGCCCTAAGGTTCATGCCCAGCAGTCGTATGTGATTGCAGTCAAGGTTGCAATAGGCGCCAGGTGATATACTCCAAGGGGAATTGAAGTGGGTCAGTGAAGGTACTGCAGAGCTGAGGACAGCCAACATGGGAAGGTGAAGCCTCCCAGGGTAACAGCGACAGGAGCTGTCAGCACCCAGACCTGACAGGGACAGAGAAGGAGCAGTTCCTAGGACCTGGAGCAAGAACTGAAGAAGAGGGTTGTTGGGAGTTGTAGTGTTTAGTGGAAGAACACAGCCACCACCAAGCCACATCCAGCAAAGGGACGCAGGGGCAAGGCAAAGCATAACTTGCCTGCACTCTCCTTCCACCTTTGCATTCACTACCAGAGCGAGCCAAAGCAATTCTGCCATAAGAAGAAAGTTCTTGATGCACCCACGTGGGTCGGCCTCCCAGGGACAGAGTAATGGGGAGTAGAGGGGAGAAGGTGTCTGGCAAGGCAAATGGAAAACTGCCAGCTTATAAAGAGTGTACGCTGTCACCTTGCTCCCCAGCGCCAGCTTGTTTTCCAAAGTGGCTGAACCCAACATACTGCCTTAGCACAAATAAGAGCACCTGCAGCTACATGTTGTTACCAGCATTTCGTATTGTAGACTATTCCTTTAACTTTCTTCAATTCAGTAGATATAAAATACACACCACTGCCATTTCAATTGGCTTTTCTCTGACTGCTGATGGTATGGAATTCCTATTCATATACTATTGGCCACTTCATCTGCTCTTTAATGAAATAGCTCTTCATGTCTCTTGCCTATTTTTCAGCTGGATTTCCTGTCTTTTCATTATTGATTTGTAGACATTCTTCACATGTTTGGAAAATCAATTCTCTGTTATTTATATGTTTCTCTCCACTTGTGGCTTCTGTTTTCACTTTCTGGAAGCTTTTGATCAACACAAGATCTTAGTTATAATACAATGGAGTTTATCAATCTTTTCCTTTATAGACTATGCCTTTAGTGTGTTATTTAGCAGTCACATTAATTCCAAGGTTATAATGTGTTTTTTCTAATAATTAATATAAGTTTAATTGTGAAAAATATAAAAACAGAAATAAGCAAAAGATAAAAATAAAAATTACGTATAGTCACATTATCAGAAATAACCACAGGCATAATTCTTCTAAGTTCTAATCTCACATAAAAGTTGATGTGATATCTAAATAAGCCACATGGGAAAAAAATCTGTGATCAGCATTACAATCTTTCTAATAATCTCCTGCCAAAATGTCTCATCTCACAGTAGAAATATTCAATATTAATATTTTCTAAACTCTCCCACTTACGGAAACGGAAGTAACCTCTTTCCTTCTGTTATTAGCTTTTCTTTTGCTATAGCAGCAACTTAAGTTTGCACTGCAAGCATGTATCATGCTTTAGATGGGAAGGAGAAATGTTGGAGTCTAAGGTAAGTTAAATGGAGAGAGTCAAATGTCGAGGTGTGGCCTCCAGGCATCAGATCAGAGAAGAGTCATCTTGAATGCATCGTATGGAGACAAGGTCAGGCCTTCTGCCCAACTCCCACACAGATCTTCAAAACCAAGCTTGACATCCTCTTGTTTACAACGAAAGGAAATATTTCTTTTTGCTGTTGAAGAAAATCTGTAAATAACATGGCTACCCCAACTTGATTTTGTAAATGCAACGTCACTCCCTTAACCAGGGAAGGGCAATTCTCCCAGTGAGGCGGTATCTTATAAAGCAGGTGTTTCAGTTATCTACTGCTATGTAAGAAATTGCCACAAAATTTAGTGACTTAAAACAATAACAATGGTATTGTTACCTCTTATAGTTTCTATGGGTCAGGAATTCAGTAAGTGCTCAGCTGAAATTTTCCAGCTCAGGTATCTCACTGATATGATTGCGAGTAGATGCATAAACTGGAACAGTGGGCATCTGAGATAGCTGAGAGCTACCCAGGGATCCCTCTCTCTTCATGTATTTCCAGTGTTTCCCATGTGGTCTCTCTGTGTTAGCTAGTCTGGGCTTTCTTATAGCATGGTGGTCTCAGGGCAGCTGGACTGCTTTTACATGGTGGCTGAAAGCTCCGGGAGTGAGTGCTCCAGCAACCAAGGTGGAAGCTGCATGCCTTTTATCCTCCAGCCCTAGAAATCATGTAGTGTTACTTCCAGCATGTGTCAGTTGCAAAAGCCCACCCAATTGCTAGGGGAAGGGACATAGATCCTACTTCTCAATGGTATAAATATAAAAGAATTTGAGAATATATTTTAACACCACTACAGTCTCCCTTTTAATCACAAATTAACTGCATTCCTCCCACATGCAAAATACACTTACATCCTCCCAAGACATCCCCTCCACCCCCAAAAGTATCCTCTCATTATGGCATCAGGCTCAGGCTCAGTCTTGAGGTCCAGGATGTCATCATCAATATCAAGTCTGGGTGCAGATGAGGATCCTCAGATTTGGTTCTTCTAAATCTAAACATCTGTGAGCTGCAGGGACAAATTACCCACCCCTAACATGCCCAAATAGGATAACCCAATAAATACTTCCATTCAGAAGTAAGGTAAGGAGGAGGCACACAGTGTATAGCACTTTTAAATTCCAGCCAGGCACATATTGCCAGCTAATTGAGAAGGGCTTATTCCTAGGCATTGCTCTCTACTATTCCTGGCTTTGCCCACTGGGCTCTTGGTTCTGCCTAGTTATCTCTCCCTTTCTATTAGAAAAGGCTCATGTTTACAGCCTGCTTCCTACTCTCAAGAGGTTGCGGAGCCAAAAGTCTCTTTTCCTTTTGTATTATCTCTGTCCCTTTCATTCTGAGATGATGCATTAAAAAGTTTGTGGGTTTCCTATGTATCAATTTATGAATCCATTCCATTAGATAAAAATCAAACTCACAAATCTCTTCCAGGTTTGCAAGTCTTGCCTATAAGAGTCTTAGAAGGATTTTTGTCTGTCTAAAAAGCTCTGTAGGGCACCATCTTAAATTCTTTCTACAGTACTAACAAAGGGTTTTATATTCATATTCCTAGCTTCATCTTTACCCTGAGACCACATTTTCCTGACAACATCCTGGATTTGATCTTTTCTCTGAGGTCTTTAGTTTCTTTCAGAATGATTTGCTGGCTGGAAAGACTATTCTGGTCCCTACACGCTCCCTCCAACATCCATACACAAACTGAACAGTTTGTTGCTTGATTCATCTCTTTCCTCTTACATTTTACTACAGGAAACTAGAAGCCAGGAGTCACCTTTGACACTCTGCCCAAGCATCAAGTTTATTAACTATTTTTTACAATTTCCACGTTACTGCAGTTAAGTGTTGCTAACCTTTTCGCCACTATATAGCAAGGGTCTCCTTTCCTCCAGCTTCTACCAATATTATCCTTACTGTCATTTAAGCCCTCACTGACAGCCTCCTCAAGCCATGTCAGTCTTCTTCCAAGAGTCTCTTTGGACTCTTACAGCTTCTACCCCTGTCCCCAGTCCCAAAGGCAATGCCAGTGCAGCACACCACTTCTAGGCACAAAAATCCTACTCTTGTTATCCCTTGAGGTATAATAAATCATCACCAAAACCAGTGGCTTAAAACCGCTAAATCATTTTAATATCTTTCATGGACACTGTGGATCAGGAATTCAGAAAGCCCTTAGCTGGGCGTTTCTGGCTGAGTAGCTCATGTTGCTATAGTCAGATGCTGGTCAGCCTTGGAAAAGCAGTGGGAGGAAGCAGTTGGAGCTAGTTTGATCTCTCTCAATCTCTCTTTCTCCCCTCCCCCTTTCTCCATTAGTTTCAGAACTTCTCCATGTGGTCTCTCTGCGTGGGCTAGTCTGGACTTCCTCATAGCATGGTGGTCTCATGGCATCTGGACTGCTTACATGGTAGCTGAAATCTTCTACAGCAAATATTCCAGTTTGCAAAGTGGAGCCTGCATCACCTTTTATAACCCTGCATCAGAAGCCATATAAGTTACTTCAGTTTCACCATATTCTATTGGCTGGAACAGCCACAAAAACCTTCCCAGTTTCAGGGGAAGGGACACAGACTCCACCTCTTCACAGAAGGAATGTCAAAGAATTGTGGGACCTATTTTTCAACTGCCACAAGAAATTCATTTCAAGCATTCGTTGGGTACCTACTCTGGGTCAGGAATATGCATTGGATGAAGCATCCACAGGTGAATCAGACATAAACCTCCCTGAGGAGCTTACTCCTTCTCAAGGAGCTTAGCTAGGAAGACAAAGAAGTAAGTAGAATATTGCAATAGAGAGGGTAAGTATTTTAAGAGAGTTGGTAAAAATTCTGGAGAAACAGGGCAGGGAGAAAGTAATAGCACAAATACAGCTTGGAGAGGCACCTTGGAGAAGGTAACATTTAAGCTGAGCCTTAAAGGGCAAGCAGGACTTCTCCAGCCATGTGGAGACCAAAGCTCATAGAAGTGGCACGGAGGCAGGAAACACCTTAGTGGTCTTTTCATTCTGATTAAATGATGGTGACATTTACTAAGATAAAAAAAAAAAGCAGGAGAAATTGCAATGAGTTCAGTTCAAGACTTGTTGGCATTTCCAGATTCTCATAAGACATCTGAAGGTGGGGGGGGGAGTCAGTGGGATCCCTGGCCCCCCAGCTAGAGGGCTCCCTATGCATCTTGTTCTTCAGCAGGGTACCAGTTGCTACTGGAGGGGAAGCATAGTTTCAGTGGTGACCTTCCTGCCCCTCGGGCTGCTTCAGGTGCTCACTTCAGCTGCTCTAGCAGTTGCAGTCCATGTTGTGAACGGGTCCTCTAAAAACAGGACATCAGTGTGACTTCCAAGCCTGAGAAGCACATTTTACTTACAGTGGCTATAAATATGTCTCCCAAGGGAACAACTGGTTCAGCCTGTGTACTTGGGCATCTAATTCAC
Organism: Eulemur rufifrons; assembly: GCF_041146395.1. Taxonomy (NCBI): domain Eukaryota; kingdom Metazoa; phylum Chordata; class Mammalia; order Primates; family Lemuridae; genus Eulemur; species Eulemur rufifrons. The sequence continues at coordinate 188,837,273 of NC_090989.1, read as the reverse complement.
TGCCATGCGGTGACTTGGCCTCCATCTGGTTGATGAAGAAAGGGTCTTCAATTCAAATCCTTTAGAGCCTACAAACCAGTGTCATGCAGGCTGAAACTGGCTTGTAGAAAGTGTTTATTTAAAGATGGAATTAGTTGACAACATTAAAAAAAATCAGGACATTTTACTTAAAGTGTCTGAATTTCAGCTTTCTTCGAAAAATCATATCTTTTACCACCAGGCAGAAACTCCCACATGACAACAGCTGACCGTTGCTGAGCTGAGGTTGGGCCCCCATTTGAAGTATTGTGAAGAGTGTGCGGAAATACCCTCATTTCCCACTGCTGAATTGATAAAGACAATTAGAGGACAATTTGAAAATATCTATTCAAATTTAAAATTCATAAGACATCAATCTGGCGATTGTACTTCTGTAAATCAAAGTTACAAAAATGCTCAAATGTGAGCCTAAAGTTGAAATAAGCCAAGCACAGAATGACAAATAACACGTGATCTCACTCATATGTGGAATCTACAGAAGTTGATCTCATAGAAGTAGAAAGTAAAATAGTAGTTACCAGCGGCTGGGGAGGAGAGAAGGAAGGGGAGGATGGAGAGATTGGACAATGGGTACAAAGCTCAGGGAGACAGGAGGAGTAAGTTCTGGTGCTCTATTGCACAGTAAGGTGACTACAGTTAACAATAATGTGTTGACTATTTCAGAAAAGCTAGAGGAGAGGATTTTGAACCCCATAGAAATGACAAGTGTTTGAGGTGATGCTATGCTAATTACTGATTTGATCATCATACAATGTACACATGTGCTGAAACATCACCCTGTAAATATGTACAAATATTATGTACCAATTACAAACAAAACAAAACTTTAAGAAAACTACAATAGCATAGTACTGACATAAAACAGACACATAGACCAATGGGACAGAACCCACTGAGCCCAGAGATAAGTCCACACAGTTATGGTCAATTAATTTTCAACAGAGGTGCCAAGAACACACAATGGACAGTCTCTTTAATAAACGGTGTTGGGAAAACGGGATGTCCACATTCAGAAGAATAACATTAGACCCTTTTCTCATACCATATGCAAAAATCAACTCAATGCATTAAAGACTTAAATGTAAGACCTTAAATGTAAAACTATAAGATTACTAGGAGAAAACATAGAGAAAAAGCTCCATGACATTGATCTGGGCAATGATTTTTTGGATATGACCCAAAAAGTACAGGCAACAAAAGCAAAAATAGACAAATGAGATTACATCAGACTAAAAAGCTTCTGCACAGCAAAGGAAACAATCAACAGAGTGAAGAAACAACCTACCAAATGCAAAAAAATATTTGCAAACTATACATCTTATAAGAAGTTAATATCCAAAATACATAAGGAACTCAATTCAATAGCAGGAAAAAAATACGTATTATTTAAAAATGGGCAAATGGCCTGCATAGACATTTCTCAGAAGACTTGCAAATGGCCAGCAGGTATATGAAAAAAAATGCTCAACATCCTTAATCATCGGAGAAATGCTATTAAAACCACAATCAGATATTGCTTCACACCTGCTAGATGACTATTACCAAAAAGGCAAAAGATAACAACAATTGGTGAAGATTCAGAAAAATGGAAACCCTCATACTCTGTTGGTGAGAATGTAAATTATTGCCACCACTGTGGAAAACAGTATGGAGTTTCCTCAAAAAATGAAAAGTAGAACTACTATACAATCCAGCAATCCCACTACTAATTAAATATCCAAAGGATATGAAATCTGTATGTTGAAGAGATGTCTGCATCCCCATGTTCATTGCAGTGTTGTTACAATAGCCAAGATATGAAATCAACCTAAGTGTCCATCAACAGACGAACGGATAAGAAAAATGTGGCATATATGCACAATGGAATATTTTTCAGCCATAAAAAAGAAGGAAATCCTGTCACTTGTGGCAACATGGATGAACCTGGAGAATATTACATTAAGTGAAATGAGCCAGGTACAGAAAGACAAATACTACATGGTCTTACTTACATGCGGAATCCAGAAAAAGATGAACTCACAGAAGCAGAGAGTAGAATGGTGGTTACCAGCAGATGGTGGTAGCAAGGAGGGGTGGGGAGGGGAGAGATTGAGGAGTTGGTCAAAAAACACAAAATTTCAGTTAGCAGGAGGAATAAATTCAAGAGATCTGTGGTACAACATAGTTACTATAGTTAATAACAATGTATTATATTCCTGAAAATTGCTAAGAAAATAGAGTTTAAGTGTTCTTACCACAAAAAAATGGTAAGTGTACGAGATAATACATAGGTTAGCTAGCTTGATTTAGCCATTCCATAATGTATACATATTTCAAAACATCATATTCTGCCATGTGGTGGAATGAAGTGGTTCAATATTAACTGACAATTAAAGATGCCTAAAATAGATTAAACATTTTAACAAAGAAAAACACAGGCTGTGTATAGTATTATCCCATTTAGGCTAAAATCAATACCGTACTAGCAAACGGTACAGCAAATGGCAAAAAGTAGAGGGAGGACTTTGGGCTTAGACAACTTGGTGCTTTTGAGTTCTGCATCTATCACTGGCAGACTATCAATAAGGCAAAGCTACATTTATTAAAACTCTTTGCAGTAAAGGAGAATCCATCGACAGAGTCTTAGTCACATCTTGGAGAAGGAAGTCAGAGGTATTAATAGCATAATTATAAGACCCTAGGGTCTGGGCTGAAATGATCTAAGGCATTTTTCAGAAACGGGATTGATTTGGATTGGGCGAAGTCCATGGCCCAAGGGTTAGTGTGCACAGCAAGGCAAGAGTGGCAAAGGGAGGCAGACAGGCAGACTATGGTTCATTGAGTGCTTTAATGTTGCCTCCAATATACTGGTCTACAAGAATGTCCTCCAGCAAATTATAAAGTTACTGGTTCACAGCCTCATCCCAGGGGAAGGTTCTTCGGAACAACAACCAATCCTACTGACATAGATGGCCCCCAGCCTTACCCTCCCTACAACTAAGTTGCAATGACACAGATGGTCTGGGTTCTCTGTGCAAACCCCAGCTCCACCATTTTCTAGCCCTGTGAATTTCAGCAGTTTATTTAAATTTAAAGTTTCTTTGTCTGTGTATTACAGTCGATGATGGCAGCAACCTTAGAGGGTTTTGGTAAAGATTCAGTGATTCCAGTACCTGGGGTATAGAAAGCTCTCAGGAGATGTTTGCGACTCTGATTACATCTAGATATAAAGGCACAGGGAAAGGGCCCAAAGAGGGTTTCTCAGCTTCAGCTCTGTTTCCATTTGGGTCAGATAATGGTGTGTGGTGGGGCGTTCTGTGCATTGCAGGATGTTTTGTAGCATCCCTGGCCTGTACCAACCACAAGCCAGAAGTACCACCCCACAAGGTTTTGACAATCACAAGTGTGTGCAGACACTACAAACTACCCTCTCTTGTGAACCACTGACCCGAGAGGCAACTGTTGTGTGAGATCCTTGGAGGAAAGAGTGGTTTTGGTGGGGATTATTAACATTAGAGCAAATGACTTATAGCCCATATTGCATTGCTTTTTATTGCTGGAGTGCTTGCCCTGTCTGCCCAGTTAAACCGTGGGCTGTCCATTGGCACACTCGACTTTGCATCTTGCACAAGCACCAGTGATTTACAGACAGTAAGAGCGAGAGAAATATTTGTTGTGATAGAAATTCAGCAGGTGCTTCTAGACAGGGAAAGATGTTGTGGCTATAGACCTGTAAATGAGTCTTGGAAAGAAGAAAGGTTAAATCCATTCATTTCAGAGATGAGTTCAATTAGACATTAAAATTTAAAGATGCTTCTTAATGAAAAACTGTCTGGTTTCAGGCCCCAGATGTGTTCCAGAGCATTCAGAATGACTGCAAATGATTGGAAAGGGCTGTGGGCCAAGGGAACCTGAGTTCCCCACAGAAATCATCCATTTGGCAGCTTTGCCATCGTTGCTCACCCATGTGTGGCTGTCAGTGTCTGCCAGTGGCTGGGAGAGGCGTCAAGGGGCACATTTCCAAAGGTCCTAGTGACCTGGCACCTGCTCTCAGGCCTTTCGGCAAAGTGAGCCATGTTGCAGCTCTTACTAGTGCTTTTTACCTTTAGGTAATTAGAGATTTGCAGTTTTGCTTTAAGTGCAGGGGGGAAGGAAGCCCACCCTCACTTTTAAAAATTGCTTGCCGTGGGAGAACTGTGCCAGAGACCCGTATCCACACACAGCAGCCAGAGAGAGCTTCCTAAAACACAGTCTGATCTGAAAAAGGGGTCAACATAAGTGTTCAACGTGGCATCAAAAAAATATGGCCAGTTCCAGAATTGTTCACCATGGAGACAGGCGATTATATTGGTCCACTTACATGAGCTAACCTAGAATATTTAAATTTACAGAGATAGAAAGGGAAATAGTGGTTACCCGGGGTGGGGGGAGGGAGGAATGGGGAGTTAAATGGGGACAGAGTCTCAGTTTGAGATGCTGTAAAAGTTCTGGAGCTGCGTGGTGGTGATGGTTGCACAACAATGTGAATGCACTTAATGTCACTGAACTGTATGCTTAAAAATGCTTAAAATGGTAAATTATGTGTGATATATATTTTACCATAATAAAAAGAAGAAATAAAACAAAGAAAGAGATACCTGCCTTTAGAAGATAAGACCGGAAAGCAACTAAAATAGTTTACTTTTCAAGACTAATACCTTGCGCATCAGGGCTCACCTTATGGCCCTCACTATGCCAACAAATCAAAGCTTTTAGGAAATAAACTTTCCTCGGCTTCATCCAGGTCTCCACTTCACAAGACCCACCTTCAAATCACCCAGCTCAGATTCTAACACCATAAATCTCCTCCCCTCTTTCCCCCATTTTGAGATTCTACCAAGATTCTGCCAACGGTGTGCTCCCTTCCACAGCAGATCCATAAACTTAACATTGCTTCATCAACAGGCTGTTTCCCGGTGGTTTGTGGGACATTGACAGCTGACAGGCAATGGATTTTCCTCTCAAAATTCTTCTGAGGGCACTCGCTGCCAATATTTGAGGCTGCAAATGTGCAGCCAGTGTGGCCTCCAGGCATGTTTTATTTAGCTTGCAAAGTGTATTGAAAAAATATTTGAATTTGCTGTCAAGTTTTAAATTTGAATTTTAAATATGACTTTCTTACTTCTCTGGAAAATTCAGAACCAAATCCAGCTGCCATCCCTGTCTCACATGTTTGGGTTAGTTCATTCAAGACATTCCCCTAAGCAAAGCTGAACTATTTAATCTGTCTGGACTCCTGGCCTGCCCGTCAGTGCCAGGCACGGGCATGGAGAAGCATCATTCAGCCACACTGATCCTAACTGAACGACAAAGGTCCTCCAAGCCACAAAAAAGGTGGGAGATGTCATCATTTTGGAGTCAGGTGGAGCAGCCCAAAGTCTTATCTCAATGACTTACTGCTCATGTGGCCTTGGGCAGGTCCCTTAGCCTCTGTGAACCTCAGCTCCTCATTTGTAAGGTGGGAATAGCAGCAGATGATAGGCAGATTTAGTGAGCTACTGTATGCCCTGACACATAGTGACCACATGGCAGGCAGAACTTATCATCAATCTAGTTATGTTATTTTCTGGGTTTTTTTTTCTATTTTTTTAAATTCTTTTTTATTTCAGCATATTACAGGGGTACAAATGTTTAGGTTATGTATATTGCCTTTGCTCCACCTGAGTTAGAGCCTCAAGCGTGTCCATCCCCCAGACGGTGTGTACTGCACCCATTAGGTATGTATATACCCATTTCCTCCTTCCCCCTCCCACCTGCCCGACACCCGATGAATGTTATTCCTGTATGTGCGCATAACTGTTGATCAGTTAATATCAATTTGATGGTGAGTACATGTGGTGCTTGTTTTTCCGTTCTTGGGATACTTTACTTAGTAGAATGGGCTCCAGCTCTATCCAAGATAACACAAGAGGTGCTAGATCACCATTGTTTTTTGTGGCTGAGTAGAACTCTATGGTATACATATACCACACTTTATTAATCCACTCATGTATTGATGTGCACTCGGGTTGTATCCACATCTTTGCAATTGTGAATTGTGCTGCTATAAACATTGAAGTACAGATGTCTTTTTTTATAGAATGTCCTTTGTTCTTTTGGGTGGATGCTCAGTAATGGGATTGCTGGATCAAATGGTAGTTCTACTTTTAGCTCTTTGAGGTATCTCCATATTGCTTTGCATAGAGGTTGTACTAGTTTGCAGTCCCACCAGCAGCGTATGAGTGTTCCTGTCTCTCCACATCCACACCAACATTTATTTGGGACTTTTTGATAAAGGCCATTCTCCCTGGAGATAAGTGATATCTTATTGTGGTTTTGATTTGCATTTCCCTGCTGAGATGTTGAGCATTTTTTCACATGTTTCTTGGCTATTAGTCTGTCTTCTTTTGAAAAATTTCTGTTCATGTCCTTTGCCCACTTTGTGACAGTGTTGTTTGATTTTTTTCTTGGTGATTTTCATGAGTTATATATAGATTCTAGTTGTCAGCCCTTTATTGGATCTGTAACATGCAAATATTTTCTCCCATTCGGTAGGTTGTCTGTTTGCTCTCATGATAGTTTCCTTGGCTGTGCAGAAGCTTTTTAATTTGATCAGCTCCCATTTATTTATTTTTGTTGTTGCTGTGATTGCCTTTGGGGTCTTATTCATAAATTCTTTGCCTAGGCCAATATCTATAAGAATTTTTCCAACAATTTCTTCTAGAATTCTTACAGTTTCATGCCTTAAGTTTAAGTCTGTTATCCACCAAGAGTTGATTTTTGTGAGAGGTGAAAAGTGCGGATCCTGTTTCAGTCTTCTACATGTGGCTATCCAATTTTCCCAGCATCATTTATTGAATAAGGATTCTTTTCCCCAGTGTATGTTTTTGTCTGCTTTGTCAATGAGTAGATGGCTATATGAGGATGGTTTTATATCTGGGTTCTCAGTTCTGTTCCATTGGTCTATGTCTCTGCTCCTGTGCCAGTACATGCTGTTTTAGTTACTATGGCCTTGTAGTATAGCTTGAAGTCTGGTAAATTGATGCCTCCCAATTTGTTCTTTTTTCTTAAGATTACTTTTGCTATATGGGATCTTCTCTGGTTCCATATGAAGTGTAGAATTAATTTTTCTAGATCTGCCAAAATGATATTGGTATTTTAATAAGGATTTCATTGAATATGTAGATCATTTTGGATAGTATAGACATTTTAACAATGTTGATTCTGCCGATGCAGGAGCACAGTATGGTTTTCCACCTGTTTATGTCCTCTGCTATTTCCTTCCTGTGTGTTTCATAGTTCTCCCTGTAGAGGTCTTTTACCTCCTTAGTGAAATATATTCCTAGGTATTTTCTTTTCTTTGTTGCTATTGTAAAGGGTATTGAGGCTTTGATTTGGTTCTCAGTTTGACTATTGTTGGTGTATAGGAACGCTACTGATTTCTGTACATTGATTTTGTAACCTGAGACTTTGCTGAATTTGTTTACCAATTCCAGTAGTCTCATGGCAGAATCTTTAGGGTTTTCTAGATATAAGATCATATCATCAGCAAAGAGCTATAGTTTGACCTCTTCTGCCCCCATTTGGATGCCCTTGATTTCCTTCTCTTGTCTGATTGCTCCGGCTAGAACTTCCAGCACAATGTTGAATAGAAGTGGTGATAGAGGGCAACCTTGTCTGTTCCAGTTCTAAGTGGGAATGCTTTCAGTTTTTCCCCATTCAGTATGATGTTGGCTGTGGGTTTGCCATATATGGCTTGCATCATTTTTAGATAAGTCCTGTCTATGCCTATTTTGTTAAGTGTTCTTATTGTAAAAGGGTAATGAATTTTGTTGAATGCTTCTTTTGCATCTATTGAGAGGATCATATGGTCTTTCTTTTTGCATCTATTTATGTGGTGAATTACATTTATAGATTTGCATTTGTTGAACCAGCCCTGCATCTCTAGGATGAAGCCAACTTGATCATGATGGATTATTTTTTTGATAAGCACCTGAATTCGGTTTGCTAGGATTTTTTTGAGAATTTTTGCATCTATATTCATAAGGGATATTAGTCTATAGCTTTCTTTTTTTGTTGCGTCCCTTCCTGGTTTGGGTAGCAGGGTGATGCTGGCTTCAGAAAACGTGCTGGGGAGGATTCCATACTTCTCAATATTGTGGAATAATTTCTGCAGGATAGTCACCAGTTCTTCTTTGTAGGGCTGGTAAAATTTGAGCGTGAAACCATCAGATCAGGGACTTTTCTTTTTAGGAAGATATTTTATTGCTGCTTCAATTTTAGTACTTGATATTGGTCTGTTTAGGAATTCTATTTCTTACTGATTGAGCCTGGAGGGAGGCTGTATGTTTCTAAGACTTTGTCCATTTCCTCCACATTTTCCAGTTTATGTGCATAGAGGTTTTTATAGTTTTCATAGATGATATTTTGTATTTCCGTGGCACTGATTGTAATTTCTCCTTTTTCATTCCTTTTGGAGCTTACTAGAGTTCTTTCTTTGCTGCTTCTAGTTAATCTAGCCAAAGGTGTGTCTATTTTGTTTATTTTTTCAAAGAACCAACTTTTTGTTTTATTAATCTTCTGTATAGTTATTTATTACCAATTTCATTTAGTTCTGCTCTGATCTTTGTTATTTCATTTCTTCTGCTGGGTTTGGGGTAAGTTTGCTCATCCTTTTCCAGTTCTTTGAGATGATTCATTAAATTGTTGATTTATGATCTTTCTGTCTTTTGGATATAGCCATTTATGGAAATAAACTTTCCTCTCAGGAGCACTTTAGCTGTGTCCCACAGATTTTGATAACTTGTGTCTCCTTTGTCATTTAGTTCAAAGAATATTTTGATTTCCATCTTGATTTCCTCCTTAATGAAATAATCATTCAGCAGAAGGTTGTTTAGTTTCCATGACTTTGTGTAGAGATGAGAGTTTCTGTTGGAGTTTATTTCTAATTTTATTCCACTGTGGTCTGAGAAGATGCATGGTATAATTTCTACTTTTTTGAGACATGCTTTGTGGCCTAGGATATGGCCTATCTTAGAGAAAGCCCCATGATCTGATGAGAAAAACATATATTCAGTGGTTTTGGGGTAGAATGCTCTGTAACTGTCAGTCAGGCCCATTTGTTCTAGAGTTCTGTTTAAGTTCATTGTTTCTTTGTTAATTTTCTGTTTGGAGGATCCGTTCTGTCCTGGCAGAGGGGTGTTGAAGTCTCTGTCTATTATGGTGTTGCTGTTTATCATTTTGTTTACATCAACTAGGATTTGTTTTATGAATCTTGGTGCACCTGAGTTAGGTGCATAAATATTTAGAATTGTTATGTCTTCTTGTTGAACTGTACCTTTCACCATTATATAGTGACCCTCTTTGTCTTTCATTACTTTTGTTGATATAAAGACTAAGTTATCTGAAATCAAGACTGCCACGTCAGCCTTCTTTTAGCTTCCATTTGCATGGAATATTGTTTTCCATCCCTTCACCTTGAGTCTTAATGCATCCTTTCAGGTTACATGTGTTTCTTGAAGACAGAAGATACTTGGCTTGTGTATATCTATCCATTCAGCCAGCCTATGTCTCTTTAGTGGGCAGTTCAAGACATGCACATTTATTGAGAGAATTGATAAGTGGGGCAGATTTCTGTTCATCCTGTTGAGTTGAACTTTGTTGCTTTGTTTTCTTTCTTGAGCCATTGTGGTATCTGGCCTTTGACCTTTAGCTTTTGGATAATTTTACACTGGTGAGTGTTGATTGTGCTGATCCATGTGTAACACTGTTCTGAGTACTTCCTGGAGGGCAGGTCTTGTCTTGATGAAGTCTCTCATTCTTTGCTTGTCTGAGAAGGTCTTTATCTCTCCTTCATATATGAAAGTTAGTTTTGCAGTGTATAAGATTCTAGCCTGGATTCTAGATTTGTTATTCTGTTTGAGAAGAGTGAGAATGGGGCCTCAGTCTCTTCTTGCTTGTAATGTCTCAGTTGAGAAGTCTGTCATTATTCTGATGGGTTTTCCTTTGTAGTTGCCTGCTTCTTTTGCCTTACAGCTCAAAGGAGAGCCTCTTTGGTGGTTATTTTGGTCAGTCTGATGACTGTGTGTCATGGTTTCTTTCTGTTTGCAATGCATTTCCCAGGAGTCCTTTGAGCTTCTTGTACCTGGATATCTAGATTTTTAGCAAGGCCTGGGAAATTTTCCTCTATTATATCCTAAAATAGCTTATCCAACCCTTGTGTATTTTATTCTTCACCCCCAAGGATGCCTATGATTCTCACGTTAAGCCTCTTCACATAATCCCACATTTCTTGTAGGCTTTGCTCTTTTCTCTTATTTCTCTGCTCTCTCTCTGTGACTGACTTGGTTAATTGAAAGGTGTTATCTTCAATCCCTGAGATTCTTTCTTCTGTTTGATCTACCCTGTTCTTGAGGCTTTCCACTGTGTTTTATAATTCCTTGAATATATTCTTCATTTCCAGAAGTTCAGTTTGATTTTTCTTTAATATTTCAATTTGTTTAGTGAATTTTTCTTCCATGTTTGGACTTTTTTGTGGTTTCTTTGTGTTGGTCATTCATTTTCTCTTGCATATATTGAGTTTTCTTACAATCCATGTTCGAAATCCTTCTTCTGTCATTTTAGTGTTCTGAATTTTGTTGATTTCCATTGCTAGAGAGCTGGTGTTCCCTTTGGGGGTTTGCTTTCCATTTGATTCTTCATACTTCCAGAGTTCTTTTGCTGACTCCTTCCCATCTGAACCAGCTGGTGCTTCTTACCTTAAGATATTCATTTGCATAATGACACACCCTGTTTAGTCTCTGAGCCAGTAGGTGGTGTTTGTGGGTGAGATTTGACCACACCCTATATGATGAGTCAGTAGATGCACTTAAAGGGTGTGCAGAATGACCTCCCAGTCAGTAGGTGGTGCTTGCTTGGAGGAGCAGGCTGCAGTATTGTTTTGGGTCCTATAACCAGGTCTTGTTCCTTTGGAGAGTCACCCTAGTGCCTCAGGTGGTGAGTGGGACCCTGGAACTTCCAGGTGTGTCCTTATTCTCCACCTCAGTGGGGGCAGGTCAGGGAGTGAGTATGGGTAGCGCTGGGTTTGGTGAGCCTGCCCTCAAGCTCCACAAATGCTGTTATCAGGGATCAAAGTTCTGTTCTCTGCTTCTGGGCAAAGATGCCTGGGTGGAGCTGAAATGGCCCCACTCAGCCAAAAAAATCTGCGTGTGGGGGTGGGACTGTCTGAGACCTGCAGTCTGGAACAGGCCTCACTCCTTTCCACCCTTCCCTATTCCATAGCTTCTCCCAGGCCTCTGCCAGCAGGCAGGATACCAATCCAGTGGATCTCCCCTGGTTGCAATGCCGGCCGGGAGGGTCCCTGCCCAGGATCACAGCCTGAGCTGGGCACATGACCCTCCTGTTGGAGGAGGGTTGCCCCTCGAGCATGCTGATCTGCCGCTGAAGGTGCACACACCTCAGTAGGCTCGTTCACAAATATCCCTTTGGGGCAATGCGATTGAGGCCTGAGTATACAAGATGTGGTATACTCTTGTATACTCTTGTATACCACATCTTGTATACTCTTGTATACCACAAGATGTGCAGGCCTGTCCCCTGGGCCCCAGAGATCAATCCCTGACCTGCCAGGGAGAGGAGTGCTGGTCTCAAGTCACCCACAGGGTGCCCAAGCTGGATCAATGTCTCTCCCCCTGGGGATTTGGCCCGCTCTCCTGGAGTCACCAGGCAAGCACCACCTGGGAGGGCAGGTGGGTAGGGAGCTCACAATCTGAGTGCCCCTCAGTCTGCTATAGGGTCCCAAAAGGAAAGGTCCCATTCCCTGCAGATGCTTCCGGGTGGTGGCTACATTGTCTCCCTCGGCAGCCACGGGTAGGAGAGGGGAAGGAGAGATGAAGCAATGTGGCACCTGCCGGTGGGCTTGGCTCTGTGGCCAGGAGGTGCCCTGAGGGAGCTGGAAGCCTGGTGCCCTGTCCACAAGGGGCTCACCACTCACTGGTGGCAGCCATCTCTGGGCTGGTGAGGGCAGGTCTCTCCAGCAGCTCAGGAGTCCACCCGCAGTCCAAGATGCAAGGGAGGGGAAATTTAACCGCTCTACCTGCCCTTGTGGCTGGTCTCCGAGCCTCTCGGGGGCCTTTCTCCTTCCTGTTCTCCCCGCAACTTTTTCCCGTGGAGCATCCTGTAGATTCAGGCACCCTTCCTTCCTGCCCTCATCCGATCTGTGATTGTCTGCCTGTTCATGGTTTTTTTTTACTTTCTTCTAAAATCTATCTTTCTTGCAGAGACACTCTGGCTGGCAGTTTTTCTCCTCCGCCATCTTGCCCCTCCCTCCTAGTTACTATTTTCGTGACTTGCAGCAAGGCTTTTATTTCTGCAAAATCTTTCTCTTCTTCCACCCATGTTTGACAGAACACAGTTTCAGTCCCACATTCAAATCACAAAGTGTGACTCTGGCCTTTGAGGACCATGACCGTTACCATGGCAGTATTTCTAATCAAAGGAAAAAAGAAGGAAACAGACATCAGAGCTTGGTATAAACCTTTATCTGGGCATCTTTAGACTACTTCTAAAACCCAGAAAATTAATTTTTTCAGCATTCTCTGTGTAGGCCATTTTTGGATAGGGGTCTCTAGTAACACATACACTGGGAAATATATGGACACTAAAAAGTGCATGGGGGATGGCGGTTTAGGAGAGAACAATATTGTACTTGTGATTCTTTTTTAAAAACACTTTTACCACAAATTTTTTTAACAGAAAATTACAAAAAATCATATCATGCACACTCACACATTCACCACCTACTCTGAGTACATCTGAACACTTGGCTTCATTTGCTTCAGATCTGTTTGCTATTTATGTTAAAAAAAAAAAATAAAAATAAAAAAGCTTTTATAAATACAACTGAACCATTTTGTGTATCCTCCCTGATCTCAAGCCTTCCCTCCTTTCGCGGAGAAAGCCACCATTCAGAAATTGTTGCGTGTCATTCCCGGGCACAATTGTGTACTCTCACTGTACATGCATGTGGCTATAAACAATGCATTGTATTCTCTTGTGTTTATTTAAACTTCACATAAGTGGTATCATGCGGTATGCTTCCTTGTGCTGTTTACTTTGTACCATTTATGTAGCTCTGGTTGAATGTTTTTAAGTGCTATATAGTAGGCTACCACTTTTCATTCTTAGTATCCATTCCTTTTGACTCATGGCAGAACTGTATCAGCCTGGGGAAAAAAATGAGCATATATCTTCTCATTCAGGGGCCCCTCACCCCCTACAATATAAAACCCAAATTAAGCCTGGCATTCAAAGCCCTTGAGATTCAGCCTATTTCCTTCTCTGCCACCCAGCTGCCAGCTGTTTCTCAAGCATCTTGTCACCCCAGATTACAGCTATTCATCCCCTAAGACCCAGCTAAAACATCACTTTCTCAGGGGACCATCTCCTTTCGAGTAAGTAAGGTAACATTTCCTTGGTTTCTCATAGCACTTTTCTCAACCCGTGATAATCATTCTTAACTCACAGCGCTGGTACCTCTCTGCCCCCTCCCCCCATACACACTCTTCAGAGTTTCCCAACTGAGGGTTATTTAATGCTGTACCATCAACCTTGGACATACATGATGGCAGGTGCTCGAAAAATGATTGTTGAAGGAAATAATTGCTCATACCATTTTGTGGGAAAGAGTGGGTTCTGCAAGTGTCAAGGGAAATAGCAGTTGAGCCTCCTCTTTAATAAGCCTGCTGCAGAGGGTCACCCAGACATCCTCGCACCCTCATTCCATGCCTTGCTTCCCAACAACTCCAAGGGGTTCCCCTACCGCTGTGAGCAAGATGCTATCTGTGACCCACAGCCTGATCTCGGTACAACATTTGGAGACGTGTCCCACCCAACCCTCTGGGGAGAAGGGAGAATCTTTTGAAAAGGTGAGACATTTAGATCACAGGTTCTCAAACAAGGTTCTCCATTAGGAGCACCTGGGGACCTTCAAAAGGTTCTGAGGCCAGAATCTCCTCCTCAGATTCTGACGTCACTGTTCTAGTGGCAGCTTGGGCCCAGAGTCTTTTCAAACTTCCCCAGCGGATTCTAACCTGCAGTGGGGTTTGCAGAGCTTCCCGACTCACGTGCCACAGAGAATGCGAACAGAGTTAGAGGTGTGCTGCAACATCTGTCCTTTGGTGCCACTGGAGGTCCCCCCACCCCCCTTAACTAGTCTCTGACCACAGGAAGTCTGCTCCAATTAACTCATTGCCCTGAACAAATATAATTATTTGCTCTGCATGCAGCATTTTGAAAGAGTTGAGATTCTCCGATTTAGAGAACAGGAGAAATTCAAAGCTGCCTAGAATTGCACAGAGGTCATGGAGCTGGGTGTGAATCCAGTCTCTTCCTGGCCACATGCCCCAGTTTGTGGGACATCCAAGCTCCCCCAGGGACTGGACCCTTGGGCTGCTCCTCATCACCATCCCATTGAATTAGCCTCTCAGCAAGCCTGCGAGGTCAGCGGGATGGCCCTCATCTTACAAATGTAGATGCCATGCCAAACAGAAAGGGCTTATCCCGGCAAAGGTCTGATATGTGGCAGGGACAAAGACCCTCTCTAAATCTAGAATTGTCTCCTCTGTAGTTCCATGAAGAAGGTAAAGGTAGAAAGACCTTCAGTGACTAAGAGCATGGAATGGAGAAAGACTTCAGTGACACTCCTGAAATCAGAGACCTCACGGCCCGGGGTCCTTTGAAGGACAAGCGTTAAGGTCATTAGTTCAAATCATGGGTTCAAATCCCAGCACCTCTTCTTACCAGCTTTGTGACTGTGGCCAAGTGATTGCACCATTTGGTGCCTCTGTCCCCTCATCTGTAAAGTGAGATCGTAAGTGTGATGATCACATGAGATAACAGGACAGAGAGAACTTAGCACAGTGTAAGGCTTGGGTTTAGTTCCCAGACTTGTCACTTCCTAGCTGTGTGATCTTCAGCAAGAACATTTTACCTTTATGAAACTTAGTTTTCTTATCTGAAAATGGGTAGAATAGCAGCCACCTTGCAGGGCCGTGTGAGAACTGAATGAAATCCCTTCTGCAGAGTGCTCAATAAGCGACAGTCACTGTTGTGATGATCAGGGAACCAGGCAGCTCCCAGCAGGTCTACCCATTTGTGATGAGGCCTAGAACTGGTCACCTGAAGGAGCATCTTCCGGCCCTGAGCATGAGCCCCCTGGGGTGTCACTGTGGGGCAAGTCCTGGGTCAGAGCAGGACCCCGGCCTTGGGCAAGAGCCTCCCAGTGCTGAGGCTCAGTCTTCACGTCTGTAAAATGTCCAGGTCTTACTGATGAACTCAGGGCCACTCTGTCCCAACCCAGAATTCATCAGACATGGGCACAGCCAGGGTCTGGGCTGACAAGTGGGAGATCCAGACCCAGCGTGGGTTCCACGGCCATCAGCAGAATGGCACCACGCTAAACTCTCTACGGAAGCAACTTCCTGCAGTTTTCATGCGACCCTGCAAAGTGAGTGCTATTGTCTCTATTTGGATTTTCACAGAGATGAAATTTTCCTGCCAAAGGTCATGAGGCTAGGAAGTGACAACTCTGGAAACTAAGCCTGAGTCTGTCTGAGGCTAAGGCCTGGTCTCCTCACCACTGTTCCTCTGCCTGGTTCAGCCTTTTCCTCCTCTCTCTACTAACAGAGCAGCATGGCTAGGAGGACACCAGATGGCTTCTCATTTTCATCCACAACTTCCTTTGTGATTCCTCCCATTTACCTGTCCAGAGGACACTCTGGAAGGTGGCAGAAGACAATGACACCTATGCATCTTTCTTCTCAACCCGCTGTCCCTCCAGCCAGCCCTCCCTTTATCTCTCCATCCATCCTCGCTCTGCAGACTTGAAATTCCCTACCAAGTCGATACACACACAGCCCTCACCATGGCCCTGGCCTTGTCTCTCACCCTAATCCAAACCATCTTAGTTATTGGAGAGTGGAGTGAAACGAATGAGGAAACAATAAAGTAGAATAATTTTAGAAACGTGGTCTCAATTTTTTAATTTGGAAAAGAGATTCCCCAAATCTTTTCACATCCAATATGCCATTTCAGCCTCACAGCGGCCTTGTAAGTTGGAGTTTACAGTTACCGTCGGCTTACAAAGAAGAAAAGCGAAGCTGGGAGAGACAGAGGGCTGGCCACGGCCACCCGTCACAGCAGAGGCTATGCTGCGGCGGATCCTGGCTCTGAGGCCAGAGGAAACCTACACGCCGCTGCTGCGCACACACTTGTCTGGCAGCCATGCCGCCAAAGATACCTGGAGGTGATCCAGAGAGTACGATCTACATCCTGTTTGATGTGCTGCTAATTTCCTGTGTTGTGTTCTTTCTTGTCCATTTAGTCATTTATCTTTAGTTTATTCATTAAATAAATAACCCTAACATATATCCCACTCCTGCTGGAACATAGACAACCACCGCATTCCTGGGGCACACTCCAGACAGGTGCTTGGTAATCCCCTACATCCTCTAGCTGACTCAACCCGGCTCTGCCCCCTCTCCCCCTATATCCATTCTCTGCTGTCCCAAGCGAGGACCCCCTTCTGGAGCCCCACCTCAGCCAATGCAATACTTTGGTAAGTCTGACCACCAGGTTGAGGAGTGGTTTTGAATAAAATCTGAGTGATGAGCTCCAGGATGAGTTGGAGTCCACACACCAGAGACAAGGAGTAACAAAAGATCCAAGGAAGGGGAGTAGCATGTGCAAAGTCCTGAGCCTTGGAAAGACCTCACAGAAAGCTCAACGTGGCTGCAGCTTGGGATTCGTGCAGGAGGTGGGCTGCAGGGAGAGGGCGCAGAAGGCAGAGACCACAAGGTTTCCATTGCACGTAGAATCAAAGGCAAACTCCACGCCATGCCTGGTAAGACCCCGCATGGCCCAGCCCCCACCTGGGCCCCTTGCCTCCTCGGCCTATGCCCTTCCCCCCACACGCAGGCCTGCTTTGAACTCACCAGGCTTTTCTCATATTTGGGGCCTACCCTCTTCTCTCTGCTTAGAATCCCCCCGCTCCCCAGCCCACCTCACTGAGTTAATGTGCTCGTCAGAAAAGTCAGGTGCCTGAAGGTGACACACTCTCAAGGCTTTCAGTGCCTTCCCTCACTACCTGTATCCCAGGTCGCACTTGTCCATTCACGTGTCTGATTACTGTTGATGGCCATCTCCGCCCACTAGGAGGTGAGTGAAGTCTCGGTCTGTCCGTTCACTGCTTGTACCCCAGTGCCTGGCACAGTGCCTGGCACAGTCGATGTCTGTAAATATTTGGTGGATGGACAGAAGGCAAACAGATAGTGGGTGAACGGAGAGATGAGGACCCAACGCTCAGGGGATGGACATGCCAGACTTTTATGAAGGATGAAGCACTGGTCGCCACGTGCAGTATGGTTTTAGAGGCCGAAAACGTCTCTTTTGCCTCCAAACTTCAAAGCCATCAGAAGGCGCGGGTGGCACCAAGGAGATTCTGGCTCCTTGGAGTCTGCGGTTGGGTCTTTGGCTTTACAACTCCACCACCTAGTGGCCAAGATGCGCAGTGTGCAACGGGAGAGACGTCAGCCACCCAGCAAGAGGGTGTCTAAGAAACAAGGAGCCCTGCTTTGAGAGAGCACTTCCCGATGCTCGATCCCCAACTAGTCTGCACCAAGGGTTTTTAATCCCAACAGTTATCACATCTTCCTGGAAAGCTTATCAAAATGGAAATACGCTCCTTTAGAAAAGTAAGCACGGTTTAGGAAATTACCATCCTCCGAGTTACTAATGATTACTCTACAGCACTAATTTGGGTGTTGACTTTAAGGGCTTGGGTACATGGCATCCATTAGTACCGAGTGGTAATTCTAAGTGTAACAGCTGAGCGTGTCACCTTAGAGCCAAAATCGTCAATGAAATGAGCATGTTCAGCATTTTCTTAAAAATTTGCAAATACACAACTCCTGTTTTGTTTGCTAGGTAGCAGCAAGCCACGTTGTGTGACCCTGGGGCCCTGACATGGCCATCTCTTTCCCTCTTTGTGAAGTCCCACGGCATCTCCCAGGTGAGATTTCTGTACTGGGTTGTGGGAAGGTAGAGGGGAATGAAGCAGGGAGAGGGGACAGAGGAGCTGGAGAACCACGCAAGACTTGGAGTCGGAGAGGCCCGGATGGTTACAGCGCCATCTCTTCCTGCTTCTGTCACTGTGGGCAGGTCACGTAACTTCAGAGAGACTCATTTTTGCTTATTTATAAAGTGAGGACATCACATATAAGGGTACTGGCATCCCCATTTTACAGATGAGGAAATGACTCAAAGAAAAGAAGTCACTTCTATATCTGGAGTTGGACAGATAGAAAGTGCCAGGACAAGTATGCACACCATGGTCTCCAAAATGGCCAAAGGTTGAATCCATAACATATTATGGCAAATAAATGAGGGCATCACACGAATAAACGGCTCGTGCCTCCTGGTGGAGACAGCACGCCCTTTCTGCCTGTCTAAATGTCAGCCTCAGCCCCCATCACGATCCCCGTGTGCCCTCCGCCTCCAAAGCTAACCTGGCAACACAGGTTGTTTTAATTTTATCCTGAAGTTAGCATCAGTTCGGCAAGAGGTGAAAGAATCTCTCCCCTTTCCAAACAGACCCAAAAAAATCTGCTAAATACTTTGAGGTCTCCAGATGAAAGGACTTCTCCAAACACTGTGTACATTTCATTAAAAATCCATACATGAATGTCAGATTCTTTGTTTTTTTAACTTGTCCAAAAAAACTAAAATAAAAAGCTCTGTTCTTTGATTTCTCATCCATAAGACCCAGATATTTCAGATCTTATTTGTCTTACCTCCATTTCTACATTTTCTGCTGTTCCTTGCACTTGCTCTGTTTGCTTATTTGAAGTCATTCACAGTACATTTTACATCATTTTAATCAACAATGAAATGTGGTAGATGCAGTTTTAGAGCCCAGAAGCCCTTTTTTGTAAACCTATTAGAATGCAAAGTAGAAATAATGTGCAAATTAATATTATCTGCTCTCCATACACAAGGTATAAATGTGCTATTTCTGGAACACCTTCCACATAAAATGCTTTCTGCCTCTAGTGGCTCCTGGGCTCACTCATTCATACATTCATCTATTCTTTCATTCATTCATCAAATATTTATGAGGGCCTACTACGCACTTGGCCTTGGAACAGACCCTGGGAACCCCGAGATGAGTAAGACCCAGAGGCAACATGGGGTAGCATGCGTTTGGAATCAAACAAACATAGGTTTTTCACCTTGGGGTTACCATTTTCCAGGTTGTGTGACCCTTAGCAGGCTGCTTGCCCTCTCTGAGGCTTGTAGAATAGAGATTGGTTGCTGAAGCATTTAAATGTAATCTGTGCCTGGTGCCGAACTAACCATAGGTAGGAAGCATAACTTGAGCTGCGTGACTTGAGCATGGCCTCTGTCTTCAAGGAGCTCAGACCTAGTGCGGATCACAGGCACGCACTATAGATAGGCTTTTGTGGCCGGGGTTGGGGGGTGGAGTATACAAAGTACTATGAGGCTGCAGAGTAGAGGGTAACTAACTCCAGCTAGGGGGCTGGGGAAGGGCTCAAGAGGAGAAGGCACCATTTGTTAGATAAGCCCACCAGGAAGGGAAGAGGACATGGCATTGAAAGCAGATGGGATGTCACTCTGAGCAAAGGGAAAGAGCATGGCATTTCAGAAATAGGAAGATGTTTATTATTATTGCAGTGTAGGCGTGTGTGAGGAAGGGTAAGAGAAGAGACTGGGTGAAAGGTTAGAATCACACAAAAGGGCCTTTGATATCACACAAAGGAGGGTGCAATGTAGACCAAGGGGTGGAAAGTATCTGGGCCTCTCTCCTCCCCACCCTGACCCCACCCCAAAAACTCTAATGGGAACCTGAATAGGAATTATTTTCCCATGAAAGGATAAAGAAAATCTTAGCATAAGTAAGTTGCAAGTTTGCTCCAATTCAAATCAAGAAATATTATCAAGTTTCCCACTTGTGTCTTGCATTTATCTTCTTCCTTGATGTATAAGTGCCCTTGTCTCATTCACTTTTTGTGTCATATGCTTTGATTATGTAATATTTCATAGGTAGCAATGGCAGAAAATAATACAATAATCTGATACCTACCACCCAGCTTTGTCAGACCTTAACATTATACCATATTTGCTTCAGTTTTTTTTTTTTAAGTAAAACATAGATTCAGTTACGACCCCCAACAGACCACATATGACCCAAGACCCTTCCTTGACTTCCCCACAGTGAGTCGCTACAAAGAATTGGGTGTTTATCATTTCCTGTTGTGTATCTATGCATTTGCTAATTTGTGCGTCAATAAACAATATATAATGTTTTGCATATTTCAAAATATAACATTAAATAATTTCAAGAAACATGATTCTTCAATTTTTTATACAACTTTTAAAAACATTCACATTTATCTGTCTTCTGTTGTTTTAACAGTGTTCTATCTTCTTTTATTCCCTCTGCTAATTGAGAGACTACAAATTATATTTCTATTCTTTTAGTGGCTACTCTTACATTTTTAATTACACAATTAACTTGTTTTCCTAACAATATCAACGGTTAATTAATATTTTTATCCTCCTCCTGGCCCTAGCAAAACTTTGTCGATTAGGCAGGTTCTAATAAGGAGGCAGGAGCTACACAGTATTTTCAAAGGAGACATTTATTATGAAAGGATACTAACAACACTTGGGAATTAGAGTAATGAGGGGTTGGCTAGAAGCAGGTAGAGAATGGTAAAGAATGTTTGACACAGATATAAGGAGCAGTCACTTCTCCTGGGGCACAGGCGGGACACCCGGAAAAGAAGCACATCTGGAAGGGACCCGCATATGGGATCAGACCTCCTTGCAGCAGAGACGGCAGAGACGCTCACGGGGAGCTGCCCCTGCAGAGCTCGCTGGGAGTCCGCCAGCGGGAGGGCCAGCGGGGACGCCACTGCACAGAATGACAAGGAAGCTGCCCACAGGGGTGTCGCCAAAGGCACTTGTTAAAAAAAAAAAAGTCTCTTTATTTTTTTCAGTGTTGTCTATTATGAAGCTTAATATCATGCCGGCTGGCAAAGGAGGAAAGCGCCAGTATCAGAAGCAGGGCAAAGAAGGCTGGATTTGGGAGTGGAGAAGCAACAGACTGATAACTGGCAAATCACCTTAGCAGACTTTACCAAAAAACACGCACACGCACACACATGCACACATATACATACATGCACACGCACACATACAAGCACACAAAGGCATACATGTACACACACTTTATTTTTATTTAGAATTTTAGTTTTACCCCTTTTAAAACACATTATGAAATTAATTTTGGCTGGGTGTGTGGTGGCTGACACCTATAATCCCAGCACTTTGGGAGGCCAAGGTGGGAAGATCCCTTGAGGCCAGGAGTTCTAAACTAGTCTGGACAACATAGTGAGACCCTATCCCTACAAAAAATTTAAAAAATGTTTTTTATTTAAAAAATGAATTTTGATATTAGTGATTGATTCCATTTGCCAACATATTTTGCCAGTATCACATTTGTGAGCATTGTTCCTTTCATGCCTTCTCTCTGTGTTCACTCTTCTTCCTGCTAAAGTGTGACCTTTAATAATTATTTTAATACAGGTCTTTTAAGTGACTTGTTTTGTATGCTAAAACTTATCTTAGTTTTCTCTCATCCTAGAATTTTCATTGGTTAATATAAAAATACAGGCTGGGTTATTATTCCTCAGAAACTTAAGCATATTGCTTTCATCTTTTTAAAGTCCGTCCTTGCCAGCAAGAAGGCGGCCGACAGAGGAACTCCTGTTCTGTTCTCTCTTAAGCCACCCGTCTTCGTTCTCGGGTGACTCCGCGTTTTCTGTCCAGCCTTAACATTCCAGAGTTCATTACAAGGCAGCCGAATTTATTTTCAGTCCTTCTTTTCAGGATCCTGAGTGCTTTTTTGATCTAAGGACTCATATCATCTTTTCTGGAAAGTTCCTGCTATGGATTAAATTGTGTCTATAAAATTGTACCTCCCAAAATTCATATGTTGAAGCCCTAATTGTCAATCTGACTGTATTTGGAGATAGGGCTTTTAGGAAGTAAATAAAGTTAAATAAGGTCATAATGGTGGGGTCCTAATTCGGTAGGACTGCTGGCCTTACAAGAGGAAAAGGTCTCTCTCTGCTCACGCACACTCCGAAAAAGACTGCGTGAGCAACAGCAAGGTGTTGGCCAGAGTCTCCAAGCCAAGAAGAAAGGTCTCACCAGGAATGGAATCGTCCAGAACTTTCTTGAACTCCCGGCCTCCAGAACTCTGAGAAAATAGATTTCTTTTGTTTAACACATTGACTGCCACACTAGAAAAAAAATTTTTTTTTCCTTGGAGCTATGGTGTTTTATCATGAAAGTAGAATAAAAATTTCAAAAAAAAAAAGAGAGAGAGCCTTTCTAATTTAATGAAAAATGTTACTTTTATTGTTTTCTGTGCATGAGTTACATGCAACTTGAAAAATGGTTCTCACGGCTCCCGAGGTTAAGAGACCCATGAGTTACATATGCTTCACGAGGCCCTGGACTCAAAACCGGTGAGTTAAATACAACTCTCAAGGCAGTTAAGGTGTTAAGCCACCCAGACCATGGTATTTTGTTATGACAGCTTAAGCTAAGAAAGTCCCCGCCACTGATTTCTTCAAACGTCGCTTCTCTTCCATTGCCTCTCTCAGGAGACACACGTGGGAGTCCCTCCCCCATCCTCCACGTGTCCTCACCGCCACCGCCATAGATTTTGCACACTCCTTGTCCTCTGTGCCACATCCTCACTGTGCGCCTCGGGGCTGATTTACAACGCAGAACACTCTTCAGTTGTTTCGACCTGGTTTTTTATTCCAACACTTTCCCCCAAATAATTGCTTCCTTTTCATATTCATCAGTTATTTTTACTTCTTAATTTTTTGTACTTTTATCTCTCTGAACAGTCTACACGTCCTTATTTTGAAAGGTCTTTTTCAGGCTTTTATGCACTCGTCATTTCCAGAGTGAATCCATGTTCTGATTGTCAGATTAGGTGGCGTCTTTCTCGGCCTTAGCTCTCCCAGCAAGCCCAGACTATGGGTCGCAGGCTCGTTGTAAGTGGGGCTCTTTCCTCCCTCTTCTCTGTCCTCTCCTCTCCTCTGCATTCACCCTTCCTTCGCTCTGCTGGGTTTGCCTTGGTGTTCACTGGCCCTCCAGCCCAGTCCGACATTTCAAAAGGCCGCTTGGAGTTACTCCCCACAATGACACTGACAGTCACCTGGGGGACGTGGTTTGGCTCCCAAAACCAAGGCTGGTACACCTGGTTTGCAGCTCTGCTCCTCGGGTCCCCAGGGGTCCAGGCAGAGTGGCAGCAGGTGCCCAACTCTTCTCACAAGGGGGCCAGAGGCATCCGGGTCCTGGCTTGACTCGGTCTCCTGGGAAGCAGTTCTGGTCACTCCACAGACAGGAACTGAATTCTCAGCCCTTTCTTCTTACACACGGCCCACGCCCCACCAGCACCATTTACTATTTGAAATTTGTGTTCCATTTCTGGTCCATGGAGACGTTTTCTTTATATTTGAGCCAGCCATGTTTTTTTTTTTATTTTTATCTTATTCATTGTTGTTATTTACATAATGTGGCATTATTAACTTGAGGTCCTGGACTTCCTCAACCCCCAAGCATATGCCCAGACCTACAGGAGGTTTGTGTAGACATAACTTATGGGTACAAGATGCCACAGATGGATATATGATTGGGAACATTTTTTCTGAAAGGTAATACGGACCTGGAGTCTAAAAAATGGTCATATCTCTTCAATATCATCCACTTCTGTCAACAGAACCTAAGAAAATAATCTTAGCTAGGGACAAAGTCTCGGATACTAGGATCCTCCTCAAACATTATTTTCAAATGTGGGGGGAAAAGGAAATAACCAAAAATAGGAGTAAAACCATGGAGTGATAGAATATTGTATAGTTGTTAAGAACGCTTTTTAAAACAACTTTGTCATGACACGAGCAAGTGTTCACGACGTGACGTCCAGTGAAAAGGTCAGGAACTACCACTGTATGTGCAACATGTAACCAGCACGTACTTTAAAAAATGTACACGTTCAGGGAATAAAAAGCCTAAATGATGTTTCTCTCCTTGTCTTTGAGTTTGAGGGTAATTTCTGTATCCTTCTTTATTCTTTTTAGTATTTTGTGTGGTTTCTACACCCGAATATACTAAGTTTAGTAATTAGAAAAGCAAAAGCAAAGTATTTAAAAAGTGACTGCAGTGACCATGTGGAGTCCTTACCATTACCAGGGGCTGCCTTTGCTGTTGCCATGAACAAGCACTGAAAAGTGGGCTCTCCTAGGGGCTGGGCCCCACTCCCCACCTGTACCCACAGCCTGGTCATTTGGGTCCTGAGCACCTAGAAGGCTCCCTGGGAGCCAAAACTGCTGCCAGCCCTGACACCCTGGTGTTCTGGTCCTCTCAGATTCCCTTCTCAGCGCTGCCCTCTGACCAACCCCCTGCCCCTGTCTGCTCCTACAGCTGTTCCCAGTGTTCCCTTTAACTCAGGAAGCCTCCCCGCCCTGCGCCAGACGCGGAGCTTAAAACTGCACAGACCGTTTTTCTCGTCCTCAGGACACCCCTATGAAGTTTGTATTCAGTATAACAGATGGGGAAACTGAGGCCCAGGGAAATAAAGCAACTTGCCCAAGACTACAAAAGGAAGACGTGACCAACCCCAGATCTTTCCAGTCCCCAAGTTCATGTCCCCTACCTGCTTTATGGTCTTTAATGGTCACTGCATCCTCCAGCCTCTTCTCAGTCAGCCCAGCTACCCTGCCCTGGTTGGCCCCGTCCTGAGTCCTGCCCCCGCTCCAGCCTCCTCCTCCCCCCTCAGCCCCCCTTGTTGAGGCCCCCAGAGGCCCGGTACCCCAGTGATGGCAATGGTGGTGGAGGAGACATTTGAGGCATTGTAACTCTCAAGAGAACAGAATAGCAAAAGAGACAGGGAGGCTTGACAAAGTGACAGTGAGAAGCCCAAAAAAGGGACTCCTGAAGTTGACACCATTTAATCAAAAGAGATGAAATTCCAAGTGACAGATACACTGTGCTGCTATGACTTTAAAATTGTGTTAATAGCTTCAACCTTTTCCTTGGCCAACATGAAAACAGAAAGTACTTCTCATCGTGCTGGGGAAGATGTGGGAGAACTTGAAATTGAGTCAGCACCGCCTGAAAACTCCAGAAGCCTGAGGCTGCACGCAAGACTCTCCACAGAAGCAACCTCCGGGAGTTGCCACAGGGATCCTGACCCCTGGTCCAGCAGGGCCACCGGGGGGCACCGAGTAGGAGAAACGGGAGAGTCTGCAAACACCCCGCACTTATACGGGCCACAGGAAGCCCCACCTGTTCGCTGGTACTGCCTCATGGAGAAATACTTAACACATGCAAAATTCATCTGAGGAGCTCCGGAGAAAAATCCCAAAGCAGCAGACTCCCATCAGAGGAGAGTTTTTCACCTGGAGGTGTGTCCGCTGCTGGGGCGCATGAGGCTCATACCAGCTCCCGAGGGCAGACTGTGCACCCACCTCCAAACTCTGTGTTCAGTGACATCACATTGGCAGCTCGCAGTCAGTCACGGTGGGAATACTTATACCATGGACACTGACACGTGCGATAAACCAGGATTAATTTGCATCCCAAATGCTCACACCCCCCAAGCCTCCCTCATCTGTCGACTTTGCCTCATAGGCGTCTGTGGCCCCCCACACTCTGTCTGAGCTAATGACTCCTAAGGCTAGCCATCCCCAACCTCAGCCTCTCTCCCAAGCTCTAGACACAACCTCAGGATGCCTTTGGGTATCTCTTTCCTAAAAACCATCCTCCTCTCCTGGTGCCCATCGTGGTGAATGACGCTGTTTTCCCTGTGGCCAGATCCCCGGAGTCAACCTGGGGCCCTCCCACTTATGGACTCTGGTCAGTACGAGGTCCCACTAATTCCATGTCCTCCATGCCTTTAGCCTCTGTTCCATTACCCTAAAGCTGCCCAATCCAGTCCCTCATGTCTCATCTGCTTTTTGTGAAAACCTCCTGTTCTCCATCTGCACCCCGTAACAAAAGTGGTTCAGAACTCAGTGGTTACTACTTTAACCACTCCAGTGGCTTGCTGCGGCCTTCACAGCGATGGTCAAGCCTTATGACATTCAGAGTCCTCTGTGGTCCGGGCCCTGCCCACTTCCCCAGTGCCACCTGCCAGGCCCATGCCCATGCTCTCAGGGGCGGTGATCCAACAGCGGGGGGGGGGGAGGCGCGGGTGGAATGCAGCTCCCACGTGGGAGTGCTGAGCCTCTGCACACCGCCTCGGAGCCAGCACATCACATCCGCTGCTCATCCGGTGACCTTCCCCTCCCGCCAGACCAGCCCAGGCATCCCTTTTCTAGTAAGTCTTCTCTGAACCACCCTCTGGCCCCCAAGAAAATTCTACCATGGTGTCTTTCACGCTCCCACTGGAACTCTGTGCACTCACACTGCAGAGTGCTCAGACTATTCGGAATGATCGTCCGTGTGTGCCGGGAGATCTCTGAAGGCTGGACCATGCTGTTCATCCTGCCTTTCCTGCTGCACAGCCAAGGGCCGACTCCTGGCCCTCAGGGATGGCTTACCAAACCAGGAAGGAGTGAAGGTCACCCACCTAGCGATTGCCAGGATGTAAAGTCTGGCCCAGGAATCTTGCCATGGAGTATCTTTGGCATGAAGAGAATCAGGGACACCTCTCCTGGGAGCCGGTGGGTGACGGCCAGCTCCTGGGCTGCACAGGGGCCCTGCTTACTATCTGGGAGAGTGGGGAGAGAATCCAAAACTTCTGAAAATAAATGCAGCAGAAAATCCTATAAATGCTCAAAGCCTTTGATGTAGTAGATGTCTCACTTCTGGCACTTTCCCTTTCTTTTTAATCATTGCTTTAAGCTGCTGCTATGTGTACAAGACATTCATCAAGATGCTTTTCACATAGCCCTCATCCGTTAGAATGCGCAAGCATCGATATACACTCACAATGCATGCATGCACACATGCACGACTTCCACAGTACCGATGAATTTTGCATATTATTGAATGCGTAATGTTAAAAATTATGATTGGAATACAAAGAAATAGAAATTGAAGTTCTAACACATTCTTTGCTCACTGCAATGGGCCGTCTCATGCACCCTGAGTTGCACGTGCCCACTTTGGAAGGCGCTGGTCTATGGCACCAAACACTAACAAACCCGATTGTTCAGATTGGGGGTGGGGGCCGTAACTACGTCCCGAAACACAATCACCAGACGTGAAGGACATGGTGCAGAGCACAGATGTGACCCAGATGATTGCTATGTGTCCTTGGACAAATGGCTTCACTCCTCTGAGCCTCAGTTTTTCCATCTGTGAAATCTGATAACAATCGTTCCCTCGCAGGGCTACCAGGGGAATCTGAATGTCCCTCTACTCCCATGCATAGTACAAACGTATCCCACACAAGAAGGTACAAAAAATAGTATCTAGTCATGGAATATTAGGAAATCATTTAGAATTAGTAATATATGTACAATAAGTCTACAAAAACATGGAAAGTGCTTATGGGATGTTCATTGAAAACGCATCCATCACAAAATGACATAAAATCTGTGAGAGCAGCACAAATGCATGTGGCAGGAGAAGGGAAGAGCCCATGAAAATGTTTACAGTAGGAGAATTATTTATTCAAATTTTTCCTTTTTGCTGTTATATACTGTATTTTCTTTTTTAAAGGAACCTCAAAGAGAATGAAGACTAGAAAGGAAGGGAATAAAAGTCCAGGGTACCCCAGGCTTTGAGGGTGTGTGTGTGTGTGTGTGTGTGTGTGTGTGTTGTGGGCTGGGGACGCAGAGGTGACCAGGACAGATGAACCCTGTGTCTAAGGAACTGCCCTCCAGGCGCAGAGGCACAGAAAAGAGCAAGAAAGTTTCAAATGGTGCTGAATGGAGCTGTCAGGAGAATAAAAAAGTCACGGAGTGGAGAGTGCAGCAGGGTCAGCTGTGGCCGCATTGTCTTGGGGAGGTGACATTTGGGGTAAGATCTGAAGGATGCAAAGAAGCCAGCCACGGAAACCCAGAGTCAGAGGATGCCAGGCACATGTCCAGGCCCCAGGGGGTGCTCAGAACCTCCACCGGGTACCACACTGCACCTCAGGCCCTCTACACACTGGGGTGGCACTGCCACATGGACTCCAGGCTCGACTCCTCGTGCACTTCTGATGCCCTTGACCTCTTCAGGAGGCAAGAGGACAAGTGCGGCAGATGCCATCGTAGTGATGGTGGGGACCTCACCCATAGCACCTGGCCTTGCAGAGGCTAACCCCAAGCAGAACCTGTGGGAACATGTCAACCACCTGGTCACTAGGGGCCACATTAGATTGTCAGGCTTTGGGATAGTAAAGATGCTACAGACACAGATGTGGAATGCTCCGGAGTGCCCCAGGTGCTCAACCCCTGACCTCACACAGGCCTCAGCTCCTGTGTGGCCTTGTCAGGGGCTGCTCCACCCCATCCTCTGCCCCTGCACGTCCCTGCTCAGCACTCCTCGGCACCTGCCCTCCAGCATGCTCATCGGAGGGGGTGTTTGCAGCCTTTCTCCCACACCGGGATAGAGTGCTCCGTGGGCAGGAACAGAGTTTCCCTGCTGTCCCCCCTACTCCTAGAAAAATGCCTGGTCCACTGCAGAGTAAATCACGTTTCCAGTGTGCTAAAGGCCTTCATTGCCGTTTCATGCCTCTACACATTTATTGAAAGAGAAAACAAGAGAAACTTCTGTGTGAAGTCAAAAACAAAATGTGCATCTTATGAGCTATGTTTTAAGGAAAAGTCAGTAGGATGTCCATCCTGTGCCTTGGAAAGTCTCGCCCTCAGAATGCCTCTGTGAGGTGGCGTTTTCATCAGCATGTGTGCAATGATATTTCAAAATATTAACTGATGTGCTTTCATGTATCTCTACCCTCAGCAAAATGTCCCCCTGTGTCCCGAGGGCTGCGCTGCCCACCCTCAGTCCGACAGCCCTGAGTGAGTCACACTCCCTTTGGGTATTGGAGGTCACTGTGGAATCAGAGAACCAAAGTCCCACATTTATGTCGCTGACATTCAGAGCCAGGGTTGGTATAAAGCAGATCAATTATGCACGCTTGGAAAGCAACCGTCTCAGCCGCCCGACCACAGAAGACATTGCATGGCTTGGCAGGAAGACGAGGAGCTGCAGGTGAGCGAGCTGCCAGGACTGAGACCCCATCCCTGGACGAGGGCAGGGCGCCTTGCAGAAGCCAGGTCAGGCGTGTGCAGGGCCCGGGCTCCATCTGAAGAAAGCGGCACTGCGATTGCTTTCATGAAGCCTCCCCCGTCTTCTCAGCCATGTCTGGGGAAGGACAAAGGATGGACCCTAAAGGGCAGAAAAAAAGCACAGGAGGGAGAACGCAGAATGAGTTCAAGATCTCCCAGAGGTGGAATACTCTTCCATTAC
Source organism: Eulemur rufifrons (assembly GCF_041146395.1). Taxonomy (NCBI): domain Eukaryota; kingdom Metazoa; phylum Chordata; class Mammalia; order Primates; family Lemuridae; genus Eulemur; species Eulemur rufifrons. Next base: position 188,807,672 of record NC_090989.1, on the reverse strand, counting down.
GCCCATTTTGCAGACCAGAAAAACGAGACTCAGAGAAGTTAAATGGCTTGTACAAGCCAGACAGCTAGCCATGGGAAAGGAATTAGAACGCAGGACTCTTTGACTCCAGGGTTTCTGAGATTCCCACCTCACTCAGCTACCTGTGTCAAGAGGTGACACAAATCAAATCCTTTTCCTACCAGTAGAAAGAGGCGGTCGTAGCTCCCACTTCAAGGGAGCCAGGGACGCGCCAGTGGTTTCTCAGGCGACCACTAGCGGGCAGCAGCGCCACAGACCCGCCCGGGCCACGGTCCTGGTGGGATCGCTGAGGCGGGAGGGGCTCCTTCCAGCCAGGCGCCCGTGCGAGCCGAGAGCTTGCCTTCGTCCTCGCTTCATTTCTTTGCTCCGGTTCTAGTCCACAGCCCACCACACAGCGGGTGTAAGAATGAGTAAGGCCTGCCGGTGAACAGAAGGCCTGGGAGTCTCCAGTCCCCGTGGACAGGCCACGTGTTAGCCTCGAACTTCCCCAAACCCGGGGCCACCTCCCTCAGCGCCGCCTGAGGCGCCCTTACCAGGCAGTCTCAGGCCCAGCTCCACGGAATCAGAACCAAGGCAGGGGCCAGGCCTCTGCACCTGCACCGAGTGCGGAGGATTCTGAACCAAATTAACTGTGAGGGCTGCTGCATTTCGGCCCCCCGGGCACGTGACACCACGAGTCCGCCCCACCGAGTCGCCGTGAGGCCCCAGGAGGAGACACCATTTGCCTGAAACTGCGCAACCGCGAGCGGCGAGGACGGGACCCGCCGCCGGGCTGTGGCTCCTGTAGCTGGCGGACCCTGCTGAGCTTTAGCTGAGGTCCGGTCTCCAAGGGGGGCACCCCTCTAAGCGGCACCCCTTAAAGAATGAGGCCCTCTTATTTGGGTCTCAGTTGCCTCACAGAGCCATGACCGCAGGACCCTAAGAATGAGGTTTCTCTGTGAGAGGATTTTCCTTGGCACTTTTTCCAGCCAAACTTCCAAGGCCCCTGAGTTGGGATTTAGAAGTCAAACTAGGTTCACTTTGGAATCAGAAACAAAGGCAAATTGGAAACTGTTTAACTCTTCTACTTAGAAAATACCTCAAGTCCTTGGTGCTTGGCTGCCTACTGTCCAGGGGTCTACTTTCTAGAACATTCCAAATGAGCCATTCTCATTTCTGCAGTGTTAAAGAAAGCAAGGGCATGGACCTCTTCATCCATAAGAAAACTGTAGGCAAGTATGTTCTGAGGTTCAGATTTACTCTGAATACTCAGTAGAGGAGCTAAAGAAAGTCGTGCTAAAGTGATACCAGTGGCGATAAATGAAGAGAAAGGGGAAGAGAGAGAGAAGGACTGTGATCTGTGAGCAGAGGGAGGAAGGTGTTTGAGCAATTCCAGAGTGGGAACCGCTTAGAATCAGACCCTGCAGGGCTCTTGCTGTGAATGCTGGAGCCATGTCTCCAAGCTCTTGGAACATATGAGCACATGCGACAGAGGGAAGTGAGGTAACAACAGTGGTTGCCATGGAAACAAAACTGGCCTTAAGAAGAACGCACAGAGAAAACACCCGCACCAGCCCACCTGCTGCCTTGCTTGTTAGGTCTGAAGCAGCCCAAAGGGCAGGTACAGAAAGGAGGGGAGGGGAGTCTGGTATTTCGAGCTGGTTCATGCGTATTGCTAGGCTATTTTTCACTCGTTCCTAGCCCGCTTTAAGGAAACAGGATAGGTTGAAGGCTCTGTGAACCTCCAGGCAGTGGAAAATTTCCTAGAAGTCATCAAATATCAAAGGGCAGTCAGAAAAAGAGGGAATCAGACTGGGTGTAGGTGGAGTCTAGTGAGCATAAATTATAGAGAAGCAGATTTGAATTCTGTAAAATTCAATTCAACCAAAATCATCAAGAATCTCTATAACCTCCTAACCAGGGGAGGCTGTGACTTTGAGGGAGATGACTTTGAGGGCTATGTTGATGAATTGTTTTAATAGTTATGTACTTATATTAATGAGAATGGAAGAAAAATATAATTATATTTCCATCCCTTTAGTTACTATAGTAATACAAAGTTTTATTTTTCAGTAAATTTATCTGTATTTTTAAGTTAATTGATTTAAACAAACATTAAGTAATATTTAAAATGATATATAGAAAGTATGAAGATTGATCATCACCTAAGAGCACATTTAGGAATAACATTAATTGGGTGTCGGGCAGATGTGGGGGGGGGGTGTATACATACATAATGAGTGCGATGCGCACCGTCTAGGGGATGGACACGTTTGAAGCTCTGACTGGGAGTGGGGAGGGCAAGGGCAATATACATAACCTAAACTTTTGTACCCCCGTAATATGCTGAAAAAGAAAGAAAGAAAGAAGAAAGAAAGAAAGAAAAGAAAGAAAGAAAGAAAGAAAGGAAGGAAGGAAGGAAAAGAAAAGAAAGAAAACAGATTGGGATGAAGTTTATTTGGTATTGATTTGTCAGCATCGGCAGTTGCTGTAACAAACAAGCCCCTTGTGTCAGTGGTCGTGTGGGTTTGTTACATCAATGGCCCGTAATGAACTACACCTCCCAGTGTTCATACTTTCATGTGGCCCTCTTGACTTGAATCAAGTTGGTCCTGTGACTTGCCCCCAACTATTGAATGCAGTGGAAGTGATGCTTGTCTGTTCCTCTGTAAGAAGGCTTGGCAGGTTCCACTTTTGCACTCTTGGGAGCTCCATAGAAGTCTCGCTATGCTGGTGGAGAGACCGATAAAGAGCCACATACATGGGAGAAGACATGCGGAGGGAGAGAGGTCCTGCAACTACATGGAAAGAGAGAGAAGCCCAGTGTTCCAATGTCCCAGATGGACCCAGCCCCCAGTCAACCCACCAGCTGATGAGTAACCACAGCCAAGACCAGCAGAGGAACTTCCTATCTAAGCCCAGCCTATACGCAGAACTGCATGTATCTAAACATAGTTGTTGTTTGAAGCCACTAAGGTTTGAGATGGCCTATTATGCAGCAATAGATAATAATCAAAATGGTGTCTTGATATAATAAAGGCTGACTTCTCACTCACAACACACTTCAATGTGGGCTGAGAGCTGGCGTGCTCTGCTTCATGCAGTCACTCAGGGATTCAATATCCTTCCATCTAGTGGCTCCACCATCTTCTAGGGCCTTGGATTGTTCACCCAGATTCTCTACACCTGCCCACAGATGAAGAATTGGGGTAGTGTAGACAATTGTATAGGAGGTTTGGGGAGCCAGGCCTGAAAGTGTCCTGCAGTTAGTTGGGACAAGAACTGTCACATAGCCCCACTTATTTGCAAGGGGGGCTGAAAATGTGGTTGAACCCCATGTGACCAGGAAAAAGAGGGGAAACAGATTTGGTAAAGCTCTACTGTCTCTCTACACATGTGATTAGTAAACAAAACAAAAGAAACAAAAAACCCTCTAACATAATGCAGTAAGTGTTGTACTACAATATGAACAAATGGTTTGGAGGATCCTGGAAAAAGCAGTTAATCTGGCCGGGAGTCTGCTATGGTTTAAATGCATATGTCCCTCCAAAATGCATATATTGGCACTTAACTCCCAAGGTGACAGTATTAAAAGGTAGGGCCCTTCGGAGCTGATTAGGCCAAGAGGGCTCTGCCCTCATGGATGGAACTGATGGTCTTATAAAGAGGCATTAGAGTTCTGCCTCCCCTTCTCCGCCCCTCTGCCACATGAGAATACAGCATTTGTCCCCTCTACAGGACAGCAACAAGACACAATACTGTAAGCAAAGATCCTTCACCAGACACCAAATTGGCAGGCACCTGATCTTGGACTTCCCAGCCTCTGGAACTGTAAGAAATAAATTTCTGTAGTTTATAAATCACCCAGTCCTAGGTATTTTGTTATAACAGCACAAACAAACCAGGACAGAGCCAGACAGTCAGCAAAATACATGAAGTACTGGTAGCACTTGATCTGGGCTTTAAAGGGTGAGTAGGAGTTTGCCAGATGGACAGGGAAGGTGAATCTAGGCAGAGGGCAGAGGGTCGTAAGAGAACACAGTACTTGAAAAAAATGATAAAGGAAATAGAGCCACAAAAATGACCAAGGCTAAGTTTGGGTGACCTGATTTGAGCCCCTGAATTGGGCTGCTCCAGAGGGACCCCTGGGTCTTTCAGTTACATGTTCTTTTAGGCTTAAAGTATTTTGAGCTGGATTCAGCTATCTGTAAACCCAAGAACCCTGATGAATAACCCAGGGTAAATATAACTGTACGATTCTGTATTTCTAAGGAAATAACATTCACCACACTGCCCAAGGTCAGTTCCCCAAAAGTGTACAGAGAACAGCTTCATAACACAATGGCTTAAAGCATCCTCCTTTACCACTGGCACCGCTGTTACAGTTTTTGGTTAGTTGCTCCATTATCTGCTCCTTGGAGTCAAAGCATTTCTGTCTCTGAACCTTTGTCTCCTCATTTGTCAAATAGGTCCGGTAACAGACACCAGAGCCCACGTGGCTCGGTTCCTGTTGAAGCTCTGCTCTCGCAAGGGGGCCCCCTCCTGGCCACAGGTGATTGGATGAGATGTGGCCACCTGACCGTGATGAGCCAATAAGATTCTCTCTTACTAGGAACTAGGAGACGCGGACGCCCCGGGGCTATCGGTAAGCCTGCCGCTGCCAGCCAGGGACTTGGGGTCTGTTTTTAATCCTCGCCAAGCTGGGAAGTTGGCGGTGGAAACCCATCTCCAGGGAAGGGCTGGAAAGGAGAACAGACTAGCCGAGAGGTCATGTAGCCCAGCGATGGACAGAAAGGAAGGCCCAGTGACTTTGCATTTCCGGTAAGGCCAAACTCAATCTGCTTTTGTTTTCCAGGATACTTCCTTGTAACCTGCTAAGAAACTACTTTTCCTTAGCAAATTTGAGTCGGTTACTGTTGTTTTCAAAGCAAATAAGTCTTGGCTGAAACAGAGAAACAGTTTATTGGGGTCATTGCAAGAATAATATAATAATAGCATATCCTAATATAAAAATATGATTGCAAAGTGAATTGAAGATAAAAATATTTTATGAAAATGTGGTTTAATTGAGATTATCCATGAAATGCACAGTTCCTAGCACACAGTACGTGCACATCCCACAGGATGGTCACTGTTCCTCCCACAGGCTCCTCCCCCCTCTCCCGCCACAAGCATTCATTAGTGTTGCACCTTTACCTAGGATTTCATAGGAATTGGGGGAAGGGGTTTACTTTGCCTGGCACACAATTGCCAACTTCAGGTTTCTGACTACACATTCTTTCCTAAAAGGACCATTTCCAGCCATGCTGCCACCGAGCATTTTTCCCTCTGCTTTCTGCAGAGCAGACTCCAGACTCATGACCTTTCTCTCCCTCCAGGATTCCCAGCTCCGCCCCAAGCATGACACAGAACCCATCCATGTCCTCAGCAGAACAAGGGCCGCCCTATGACACAGTTTGCTCCCTGGTTCCCTAACAATGGCTGTCGGTGTGGAGAAGGTCCCTTGCCAGCCCCGTGACACAGGGTGTTTGCCAGCAGAGTGAGGCTGGAGCCAGCTTTGCCAAGAGGCCTGCAGGACAGGACAGACAGCAGCCTCCACCAAGGGCGAGGGTCTAATTCAATCTCTTCCTGACAGATGCTGTGTGACGCTCATGAGTCTGCCCTCCCCTGTCCCTCCCTGCAACATTGCCCTCTCTTTCACCTCTTGCCTGTCTTAAGGACTCTTGAAGATGTCACGTCAGGCATATGCCAAGTTGTCAGAGAAGGAGGTGGAGCCTTAACAGAGCCTTAACGGAACATTAAGACCAAAATCTGACAAAAAGGATAGAGGGCCGAGGCCTATTCTGTAGGGCGAGATATTCTGTCTCCAATAATGGGAAGAAGTCTGGGTGGAAAGAAGGAGGTGAGAAACTAAGAGAATTCCTTCTAAGTGCCAGATGTGTCCTGACATGTCACGTGTCTAGTTCCCCACAAAACTCCAAGACAAATTACATGTGCCTGATGAGCAGGAAGTGGGCATAACTGTGAGTTTTGAAACTAGTAGGAGCTGCCAGCCCGCATCACAATTAAACTAAAATGGTCCCTAAATGACTTTTGGTTGAACATGTTGATTAACTTAATTTCATGCTCATAGCCTGTAATTTTATAACACAGACATTCAAACAATTATTTTATTGGCCTCAGGAATCATGATGAACATAAGCTTTTCATTTGCTCAATATCATTGCAGCCTTTCAAAAAGAGATAAGTCATTGGCACCCACGGATGACCTCGGATTTCATCATCACCCACGTTTCAAGTTTGAAATTCTAAAAGTACTGCCAAACTGAGGATGTTGGAAGGCTATATGTTGGAAGACAAAATTTACAATAAGAAAGAAATGTAAGTAGTCAACAAATAGAAAAATATGCTCACAAATATTGACAGTTAAGTAAATGTAAGCTGAAAAGATAACAAAATATCATTTCATGCAGCAAAACATTTGATAATTCTTACTTTTGGAAAGGATGTGAAGAAATAGGAATCCTTTATACTGCTGTTGTGATTGTAAATTAGTACAACTGTTTTGGAACTATCTTGGCACAATCTACTCAAGTTGTAAATGTATGTACTTGTTGATTCAGCCTTTGTACAGCCAGGAATTTTTCTACTGCTATACTTGCATATGTTTGAATTCTAGGAAGTGGTCAGAATAAACAAGCTGGGTCTATACAGAGCAACATGAAATGAGTTCAACATAATGTGCATGAAAAACTTTTAAGAAAAAAATTAATTTACAGCATGATTGAATTAGTATAAATATAAAAATACTCCAAACAGCATTATATGTTTAGAGATGTACATAGACTGGAAATGAACAATGAAAGAAAGACAGAAAATATGTACCTTATCTACAAGAGAATGGATGTCTGTGGTTAGAATAATGGCAAAGAGGGGCCGGGCGCGGTGGCTCACGCCTGTAATCCTAGCACTCTGGGAGGCCGAGGCGGGTGGATCGCTCAAGGTCAGGAGTTCGAGACCAGCCTGAGCAAGAGCGAGACCCCGTCTCTACTAAAAATAGAAAGAAATTATATGGACAACTAAAATATATATATAGAAAAAATTAGCCGGGCATGGTGGCGCATGCCTGTAGTCCCAGCTACTCGGGAGGCTGAGGCAGTAGGATCGCTTGAACCCAGGAGTTTGAGGTTGCTGTGAGCTAGGCTGACGCCACGGCACTCACTCTAGCCCGGGCAACAAAGTGAGACTCTGTCTCAAAAAAAAAAAAAAAACACTCTACTGTCACCCTTCTTATTTAAAAAAAAAAAAAAAAAAAAAAAAAAAAAAAGAATAATGGCAAACAGGAACAGAGATAGTAAAAAAAAGACAAGATTAAAAACAAAACAAAAAGAGGTGTTATATGGATAATAACTATGCCATGCTATGAATCAAGGAGCATAATCAATTCATTTAGGTAAAATCAAAGTCTGCAAAAGAAAAATTAAAAACAATAACTACAAAAGTCCCTAATTACTCTTGCCTAAGTATATAAAAATGTAGGCTTAAAAATGTTAACTGAGACATTTGTTGTAATAGCAATAAATTAGAAACATTCTAAATGTTCAATATTTGTAATGTCCATTAACTTTAAAAATTGAATAAATTAGATTACATCCATTCAAAAGCCTACGAAGTGGCCTTGACAAATAATGAGGCAATTCTATATGAACCTAATGTGGAATGTTCTCTAAGATATATAGTTAATTTTTTTCTTCTCTTCTTTTCTCTTCTCCTTCCTTCCTTCCTTCCTTCTCTCTTTCTCTCTTTCTTTCTTTTTCTTTCTTTGTTTTCTTCCTTTTCTTTTCTTTTCTTCCTTTCCTTTCCTTTTTTTCTTTTCTCTCACTCTGTTGCCCAGGCTGGAGCACAGTAGTATGACCATAGCTCATTGCAGCCTCAAACTCCTGGGCTCAGGTAATCCTCCTGCCACAGCCTCCCAAGTAGCTGGGACTGCCAACACACACCATCATACTTGGCTAATTTTTGGTTTTGTTTTTCAGAGATGGGGTCTTTCTATGTTGCCCAGGCTGGTCTTGAACTCCTGGCCTCAAGCAATCCTCCCACTTTGGCCTCCCAGAGGGCTGGGATTATAGGCATGAGCCAGTGCACCCAGACCCTGGATCCTTTTCTAAAGTGTTCTTAGTCCAACTATGTCTCAATGAACCTATGTGTAATTGGAATCTCAGAAGAAGAGATAAAAAGTAGAGTAGAATAAATATTTGAAAATATAATGGCTGAGAATATTCCAAAAATGATAAAAGACATCAAACTACATATCCAGAAATCTAAAAAAAAAAAAAAACCAAGCGGGATAGATTCTTCTCCCATTCCCCCCCTCCAAAGCCCTACCTATGCTAATTATATTAAACTGTGAGGAAAAAAAGCAAGATAAAGAGAAAATCTTTAAGGTAACCTGGATGTGAAGGGAAACTGTACTATATACAGAGTATCAAAGATAAGAATTATAGCAAACTTTTCATCAGAAACTATACAGGCCAGAAGACAATGGAATGACATTTTTTAAAGTGACAAAAGGGAAAAAAAAAAAAAAAAGAACTGTCTATTCAGAGTTCCATTCCTAGAGAAAATATAAAGAAAAGAAGGCAATCTGCTTCTGGCTATGATGGAGTAATAAAGACTAAATATATGCTCCCACTTTAGACAATTAGAAGAACAAGTAAAATACATGAAAAAAAATTGTTCTCAGATATTGGGCAGCATGCAGCACAAAACAGTGGTTCTTGAAGAAGGAGGAACAAATATGCTGAGCACTGTAATCGCTCCGGCATATTGTATGGAAGCAATTTCCAGGCTACATAGTTGGGGGAGGGAACTGAAAGAAGGCCTAACAAATTTGCTGAGTTGAGAAGAGAAAGCACAGAGTCACAGACTTTGGAAGGCCCAGACAGCTAGAATTTGCATGGCAAACTGAGCCACTTCTATCATTAAAGGTGTAATGCTTTGTGCTTACAGATAGCTGTGCTGATATGGCGACACCTGCACAGAGATGGAATTATTTTTGCTGAGTTGGAGATACCTGTGCAAGATGGAGATACCTGGGCTGAGAGGGAGTTACATGCTCTGAAATGGAGATACCTGTCAAGAGAAGCACATACTCTGCTGAGATTGAGACACAGTTCTGAGATGGAGCTACGTAAGCTGAAAGGGATGTGAAAGTGCTGAAATTATGTTACCTGTTCTGAAATGGAGTTGTCCATGTTAAGCTGAAGATACCTAGGCTGAGATGGGATTATTTATGCTGAGATGAAGATACCTGTGCTGAGTTGAAGATATGTGTGCTAATGCAGATACATGGCCTAAGATGGAAATATTGGTGCTGAGCTGGACATATGTGTGCTGATACGGAGTGATCAGTGTTGATATGAAGCAACCTGTGGTGAGATGGAGTTAGCAAAGCTGAGATGAAGATACCCATGGGGATAATGAGATACTTTGGCTAAGATGGAGATAAAGATGCTGACCTGGAGATACCTGGACTGAAATGGAGGTATCATTGTTTACATGGGAATATCAGTGGTGAGAATGAGATACCTGTGCTGATGTGGAGATACCTGTGCTGAACCCAAGATACCTGGACTAAGATGGAATTATCTGTGCTGAAATGGATATATCTGTGCTGAGAAGGAGATATCTGGGCTAAGATGTATTTAAATGTGCTGACATGGATATGCCTGGCCTGAGATGGAGATAACTGGCTGAGGCGGGGATGCCTTTGCTGAGATGGACATATGATGGCTGCTATAGAGACCCTGGTGCTGAGATGAAGATAGCATTGCTAACATGAAGATATCTTCACCGTGATGGAATTATTTGGGGTGAATTGGAGATACCTGTGCAGAGATGGAGTTATCAATGCAGAGATGGAGATATGTATCCTGAGATGGATATACCTTGCTGATAAAGAGATAACCTGGGCTGAGATGGAGTTAAATTTTATCAGACAGAGTTGCTTGGCCAGAAATGGAAGTACCCGGCTGATACGCAAGATACCTTTGCTCAGATGGAGATACCCGGGCTGAGATGGATAAAGAAGCGCTGAGATTAAGATACTTGTTCTGATATGGAGTTGTCCATGTTGAGATGGAGATACCTATGCTGAGAGGGTGTGATCAGGCTTGAGATGAAGACACCTATGATGAGATGGAGTTAGCAGTGCTGAGATGAAGGTACCTGTGGTGAGAATGAGATATTTTGGCTAAGGTGGAGTCCAAGAGGCTGACCGGGAGATACCTGGATTGAGATGGAGTTACTGCTTACATGGGGATATAAGTGGTGAGAACAAGATACCTGCGTTGATACAGAGATACCTGTTCTGAATTCGAGATATCTGGCGTAGGATGGAGTTACCTGTGCTTCAGTGGATATACCTGTGCTGGGAAGGATATAACCGAGCTAAGAGGGAGTTAAATGTGCCGACATAGATCTACCCGGCCTGAGATGGAGATACCCAGTTGAAATGCAGATACGTTTGCTGAGATGAAGATACCATTGCTACGATGGAGATGCCTGCACTGTGATGGAATTATTTATGCTGAATTGGAGATATTGTTGCGGACATGGAGTTATCAGTGCAGAGATGGAGGTGTGTGTTGTGAGACGGATATACCTCGCAGATGCAGAGATACCCAGGCTGAGATGGAGATAACTAGGCTAAATGGATGTACGTGGGCTAGGATGGTGATACAAGTCCTTACATGGAGATACTCGTGCTGACATGGAGATGGCTGTGCTGAGATGGAAATACCTGGCCTGAGAGGGTGATACCTGGTCTGAGAAGAAGTTCTCTCAGCTGAGCCAAAGATAACTGTGTGGAGATAAAGATACCTGTGCTAATAAGAGGATACCTGCTCTGAGACAGAATTATTGATACTGAGACAGAGATAACTCTATGGAGATGGAAATACCTGTGCTGAGATGGAGTTGTTACTGCAAAGATGGAGATATATGTCATGAGATGGATATACAGCAGCGATACAGATATACTGGGCTGAGATGGAATTAAATTTTCTGACATAGAGATACTTGGCCAGAGATGGAAATACCCAGCTGATATGGAGATACCTTTGCTGAGATGGAGATAAAAGGGCTGACATGGATATGCCTGGCCTGAGTTGCAGATACAAGTATTTACATGGAGATACCCGTACTGAGATGGAGGTGCCTGTGCTGAGGTAGCAATGCCTGGGCAGATATGGGCCATACCTGAGAAGGAGTTGTCTCGGCTGAGCTGGAGATATGTGTGTTGAGATGGAGATACCTGGACTGAAAGGGAGTTATCTGGGCTGAGATAGGTATACCTTTGCTAAGACGGAGATACTGGCCTGATACGGAATTATCTGTGCTGAAACGGAGATATCTGTGCAGAGTTGGAAACACCTGGGCTGAGATTCAGTTATCTGTGCCGATATGGAGATACCTGTGCTAAGATGGAGCTACCTGGCCCGAGATGGAAATATTTGGGTTGAGAGACAGATACCTGTGCTGAGATGGAGTTATCAGTGCTGAGATGGAGCTACCTGTGCTGAGATGGAATTATCTGTGCTGAGTCAGAGATAATGTGCCAGATGGAGATACCTGGGCTGAGATGGAGTTAAATGTTCTGAAATGGATACACCTGTCCAGAGATGAAAATACCTGTGCTGAAGGCTGAGATGGTTATGCCTGGGCTGAGATGGACATAAAAGTGCTTACATGGAGGGAATCCTACTGAAATGGAGATACCTGGGCTGAGATGGAGTTGTCTCTACAGAGATGGAGATACTTGTGTTGAAATGAAGATACCTTTGCTAATAAGGAGATACCTGGTCTGAGATGGAATTATTTGGGCTGAGTTGGAGGTAGCTGTGCTGATATGGTGACACTTGCACAGAAATGGAATTATTTCTGCTGAGTTGGAGATACCTGTGCAAGATGGATATACCTGTGCTGAGATGAAGATATCATTTCTGAGATGGAGATACTTCTGCTGAGATGGAGATATTTTGGCTGATATAGAGACCCCGGTGCTGAGCTGAGGATATCATTCCTGAGATGGTTATACCTGCACTGTGATGGAATTATTTGTGCTGAGATGGAGTGCCTGTGTAGACATGGAGTTACCAATGCAGAGATGGAGATATGTGTCATGAAATGGATATACTTTTCTGATATATTGATACCTGGACTGTGATGAAGTTAAATTTTCTGAAGCAGAGATACTTGACCATAAATAGAAATTCTTGGCTGATATGCAGATTCCTAGGCTGAGATGTAGCTAACTAGGCTCAGATGGATATACTTGTTCTAAGATGGAGATACAGTTCCTTACATGGAGATACTTGTGCTGAACAAAGACTCCTGTGCTGAGATGGAAATACCAGGGCTGAGATAGAGAAATCTGGTCTGAGAAGAATTTGTCTCTGCTGAGCTGGAGATACCTGTGTTGAGATTAAGGTACCTGGGCTGAGAGGGAGTTTTCTGGGCTAAGATGGACATACCCAGCCTGAGATGAACTATCTGTGCTGAGAGAGAGACACCTGTGCTGCTATGGAGATACCTGGGCTGAGGTGGAACTATTTGTACTGAGACAGAGATGCCTGTGTGGAGATGGAGTTATCATTGCAGAGACAGAGACATGTGTGTTGAGATGGATATACCTCACTGACATTGAGATACCTGGGTTGAGATGGAGATTCCTGGGCTGAGATATCTATACCCAGTGTGAAAGGGAGTTCTCTCTGCTAATATGGAGATACTTGTGTTGATATGAAGATTCCTGGGCTGAGATTTAGTTACTGTGCTAATATGGATATACCTGTTTTGAGACAAAGATACCTGTGTTTAAAGCCTGTCTCTCCTGCTCCTAGCCTGGCTAGGATCAAAAAGCAGGGATTGGCCGGGCGTGGTGGCTCACGCCTGTAATCCTAGCACTCTGGGAGGCTGAGGTGGGTGGATCTCTCGAGGTCAGGAGTTCAAGACCAGCCTGAGCAAGAGCGAGACCCCGTCTCTACTAAAAATAGAAAGAAATTATCTGGCCAACTGAAAATATATATAGAAAAATTTAGCCGGGCATGGTGGCGCATGCCTGTAGTCCCAGCTACTCGGGAGGCTGAGGCAGTAGGATCGCTTAAGCCCAGGAGTTTGAGGTTGCTGTGAGCTAGGCTGATGCCACAGCACTCACTCTAGCCCGGGCAATAAAGCGAGACTCTGTCTCACCAAAAAAAAAAAAAAAAAAAAGCAGGGATTAGGTTTCCAACTCTCCCTCTCTTAAAAAAATCACTTTGATTTAGGGCAATCGTGAGTCATTATTACACTGAGTTTTGCTAAATTAACTGGTACAAGCCCTGTCTCTCATGGTGCTGTGTTGAAAGGCTGGGGCTTTTATCCCAGGACACTTAAGTAGATAAAGGAATAATACAGGCTGAAAGGCTTAACTACTCACCGGGGGAGTAGAAGGCTGATTATTCTAACCACAAAAGGTATACTTTACCAGGAGGAAAAAAATTAAAGCATTAACATGTACAAGTTCAAAAATTTTTAAATTTATATTATAAACACAGTATAAACACATTAAAGGTAATTTTTATTTTTAAAAAGTCTTACATAAATGCTGACACTACTATTTTCATTGCTGGGAATCCCTCCTGTGTACCTTGTTGAATGGTCACATAGATGTGATTGTAGTGAACATTCATGTTGTATTCTGTTTTCATTTAACATTTTATAATAAATATACTTCCTTGTTGCTAAATATTCCTAATTACCGTTTTTATTGACTATAGAATATTGTTGCATCATATATTAATTAACCAAGTCACTATGGTTAGACATTGTTTTCAGATTTACCCATTTTAGATTATGCTGTAAAAAGCACCCTTAGATATTTAGCACTTCATTTGGGGACTTTTTCCCCTTTAGTTAAAACCATCAAATTTTTATTACCAAGCAAAAGAATAGAAACACTGTGTGTTCTGGATGTGTACTGTTAAATTGTTTCCCCAAAATCTTGTACTACTTGGTCATGGCCTTCATGAGGCCTGAGTGAACCAGGTGCACTTCAACATCCCCAGTACTGGCCATAATTTACTTAAAAAAAAGTTAGAGTAAAATATTAGTTTGATGCTTTGAGTTGCATTTCATTGAATACCAGTGCTGTTAAATAGTTTTCATACATTTGTTTTTGAGCTGTGTTGTATATGTTATATGCCAAGTGCATATGCATATGCCAGGAAAAAAAATTTAAGAATTGTAAGTCCTATAGCCATTAGTAATGCACTTTTTTTTATTTCAGCATATTATGGGGGTACAAATGTTTAGGTTAGGTATATTGCCCTTCCCCCCTTCCCTCCCACCCCCTAGTCCAAGCTTCAAGCGTGTCCATCCCCCAGACGGTGCTAATCGCACTCATTATGTATGTATACACCCATCCCCTCCTCCCCGCTCCCATCTGCCTGATGCCCGATGAATGTTATTCCTATATGTGCACATAGGTGTTGATCAGTTAAAACCAATTTGATGGTGAGTACATGTGGTGCTTATTTTTCCATTCTTGGGATACTTCACTTAGTAGAATGGATTCCAGCTCTATCCAGGAAAATACAAGACGTGCTATGTCACCATTCTTTCTTATAACTAAATAGTACTCCATGGTATACATATACCACATTTTATTAATCCATTCATGTATTGATGGGCACTTGGGTGGTTTCCACCTCTTTGCAAGTGTGAATTGTGCTGCTGTAAACATTCGAGTGCAGATTTCTTTTTTATAGAATGTCTTTTGTTCTTTTGGGTAGATGCCCAGTAATGGGATTGCTGGATCAAATGGTAGATCTACTTGCATCTCTTTGAGGTGTCTCCATATTGCTTTGCATAGGGGTTTCACTAGTTTGCAGTACCACCCCTAGTGTATGAGTGTTCCTATCTCTCCACATCCACACCAACATTTATTGTTTTGGGACTTTTTGATAAAGGCCATTCTCACTGGGGATAAGTGATATCTCATTGTGGTTTTGATTTGCATTTCCCTGATTATTAGAGATGTTGAGCATCTTTTCATATGTTTGTTGGCAAAATTCAACACCCTTTTATGATAAGAATGCTTAGCAAAATAGGCATAGATGGGGCTTACCTAAAAATGGTACAAACCATATGTGACAAACCCACAGCCAACATCATACTGAATGGAGAAAAATTGAAAGCCTTCCCACTTAGAACTGGAACCAGACAAGGTTGCCCACTATCTCCACCTCTATTCAACATAATGCTGGAAGTCATTGCTTGAGCAATTAGACAAGAGAGAGGGATTAAGGGCACCCAAATGGGGGCAGAAGAGATCAAACTCTCACTCTTTGTTGATGATATATTATATGTAGAAAGCCACAAGGAGTCAACCAAGAGACTCCTGGAATTGATAAATGAATTCAGTAAAGTCTCAGGATACAAAATCAATACATACAAAACAGAGGCATTCATATATGCCAATAACAGTCAAACTGAGAACCAAATCAAAGACTCAATACCCTTCACAATAGCAATGAAGAAAATAAAGTACCTGGGAGGATATTTATCTAAGGAGGTAAAATACCTGTACAGGGAGAACTATGAAACACTGATGAAGGAAATAGCAGAGGATGTAAACAGGTGGAAAACCATACCATGCTTGTGGGTCGGCAGAATCAACATTGTTAAAATGTCTATACTACCAAGTGATCTACATATTCAATGCAATCTCTATTAAAATACCAACATCATTTTTCACAGATAGAGAAAAAATAATTTTACGCTTCATATGGAACCAGAGAAAACCCCGTATAGCAAAAGCAATCCTATGCAAAAAGAACAAAATGGGAGGCATCAATTTACCAGACTTCAAACTATACTACAAGGTTATAGTAATTAAACAGCTTGGTACTGCCACAAGAACAGGGACATAGACCAGTGGAATAGAACTGAGAACCCAGATATAAAACCATCCTCATATAGCCATCTAATCTTTGACAAAGCAGACAAAACACACACTGGGGAAAAGAATCCTTATTTAGTAAGGCACTTTTAACAAAACACTATGTCAGCTAAACTTGGTTCTGGGAATCATGTCAGCCACAGAAGAAAATTAGAGAGATTCACTTTGATAAGTTTGCTTGGAATAAAAGGTCTGTAATAAAGAAAGTGGAAATTTGCTTAGAGTACTTTCTTCATAAATACTTACGTTATTATCATGTCATGGCTTAATCAAAACAAGTTTGCTTATAAGTGACTCAGCTGGTGAGGCTGAGCAAACGCTGCTCCTTCCTGTGGCAGGAGTGACAAACAGCATGATGAGGAGAGCTACAATTTCTCCACTACAAATAGGTGCTGTCCCATTCAGCCTCCTCGCACTGTGCCCCTTCTCTGACGCAGAGCTTCCTGAGTGCTTGTGCCATAGATCAACGGCCCTGATGACCCTGAGCAGATGCCCTACTGGCACCTGCACCCACGTCTTGACATCATCGTCAAGCCTCCTGTGGTCCCCCTTTCCTCCCATCAGCAGGACCTGGTTTGGAATGATTGTCTAAATAAATGCATTCAGTAAGGATTATATATTTATTGTGCACTCCTGGCTGTGCTAAGCCATTTAGTGTAGGAAATAAACACCCAGATTCTGGAATCCATGATCCTGGGTTTTATTCTAGGTCTACCACTTACCAGTTGTGTGGCCTTGGGTAAGTTACTCAGCCACTCTGGACCTCACCATTCTCTGCTTTCATCGAGTTTCAATTACATGTCAGGCACTGTGATGAGTACCAGGGATGCTCTGAGGAATGATAAATTTAGAGTCACTATGATTTACAGACACTAATTAATAAAATGAGTACCAGCCAAACAATTACTGCTGGTGGTGAATTCTACATAGGAAATAAACAGGGATGTATAGGGGCTAACACAAAGTTCATACTTCAGATAGGATATTCTAGAAAGTTCTCTTTGAGGAGGTGTCTTTTAACTTAAGACCAAAAAAGTGAAAAGGATCCAGTCTTAAAATAGCCTGGGGAGAGAGTTTCAGTCATTAGAAGAGAAATTTAAGATTATAAAAATACCCATCTGGTAGGTTTGTTGTGAGGATTAAACAGGCTAATGTTCCTAATCTTGTCAGCGAGGTTTCTTTCTTAGGGCTCATCAGTAAACAGCAGCTACTACTACCACCACCCCTACCATTCTTTATATGATATCAAGGAACAGGCTTGCTGGCCGGAGTGAGAAAGGCTGAATTTGAGGCTTCGGTCTGCTATTTACCAGCAGTTAGCAGCAGAATGACCTTCGGCATGTCACTCCCTCTCTCTCAGAAGAGAGGGGGGAGAAAATAATAAATAAGGATGAAGCACATGGAAAAGATCTAGAAAATAGCCTCAAAGGAGCAAATCTAAGAGTTAAAAGGAAGTAGAGAGAGATTGGGGTAGAAAACTTATTCAAAGAAATAACAACAGAGAACTTTCCAAACCTGGAGAAAAATATCAATATTCAGGCATAAGAAGGTCATAGAACACCAAGGAAATTTAATCCAAGCATGCCTACTTCAAAACATTTAATAATCAAGTTTCCAAAAGTGACAGATGAAGAAAGGGTCCTAAAGGAAGCAAGAAAAAATAAAATAACATATAAAGGAGCTCCAATATGGCAGCAGATTTCTCAGTGGAAAATTTACAGGCCAAGAAAGAGTGGCACAACAAATTTAAAGTGCTGAAGGAAAAACACCTTGATTGTTATATGCTGCAAAAATATCTTTCAAACATGAAGGAGAAATACTTTCCCAGACAAACAAAAGCTGAGGGATTTCATTAACATCAGACCTGTTCTAGAAGTAGTTCTTCAATCTTAAAGAAAAGGATGCTAATGAACAATAAGAACCCATTTCAAGGTATGCAACTCACTGATAGCAGTAAGAACACAAATACAGAGCACTCTATTGCTATAATTGCAGTGTAGAAACCACTTATATCTTGAGTAGGAAGACCAAAAGACTGCCAGGAGTTAGCTGCGCTCCCAGCAAAACAGGTCCCAGGCAGGATTGTCACAAGAGATTTGGAAATAACAGAAATAGAGATATAACTGAGACAGACACAAAGTATAGTTTAAAGTGATGAGGGAGTCAGGGGTCCTCCAGCATTCCCATGAGCTGTGAGGCCCTGAGTGAAATCCCATATCAGTATTTATTGGTGCAGCAATTAGTTGCCAGTGGTTACATATTTATGCATACAGATAATTCATTTAGGCTTTAAGTCTTCCCAAACGTGTCTAGAGATCCCTTAATTAACTCTATCTATGTGAGCAAATGGTTACAAAATTTTTCTAAGATAAACTTCTAAGCCCTAAGTTAAGAATAGACTTAGCTGAGTATACAAGTTAAAGATAAAATTGTCAATTAGCAGAAAAGCTAAACAGAAATATAAAGGCTATATGTTTCTTTATCTAGTTTCTCATTAACTGAGACAAGTGGTCAGGAGTGAAGCAGGAACTGTCCTTGAGGCTAATTGGCTTTAGCTGCAGGTGTCTGCTGGGCTGACATTTTTTATCAGTCCTTAACCTGTGACCCCCTGCCGAGTTCTGTCTTGCACAAACATCAGGCGCTGGCCTCCAGGTCTCAGGACAGGTGTCGCCTTGCATACGCCTCTGACCGGTGAGATGCCCCCCTGTGGCTAGGCAGCTTCTGGTCTGTGAACTGACACGTTCACAGATTCCTTCAATGCAAAGCCCTGCAAAACTTCTGAAACTTTCCACATCTCTTAATTCTATATTCCAACAGTACAAATTATAGATGACTCCTCATCCATTTTTAAAGCAGTTTTAAGATTCCTCATCTCTGCCAAGAATGTCACTGAACATACCAAGGACACTCACAGAAAAGCTGTGATCCATTTGAAAACAAACGATTCTATTAGAGAACCATCATGTGTTTAGCATCTGCCAAGTACACCAGGACCGTGCTAGGCCTTTTAGAGGTATTGGCTTGGTTGAGCCTCTGAGCCACGGTAGGGTGGAGTCGTCGTCATTTTCTTACAGAGCAAAAGGAGCCAGACCCAGGGAATGGCAGCTGCTGGCGCGGGCTCGCTGCGCTCCCGGGCCAGAATCACTGGGGCTGGCTGTAGTTCTCAGTTCTTCCTAACACACCCCACGAAGGTTTCTCACAGACTCCAGTTTCTGCCTAGTGAAGAGGGTGAGGGTGGTCTGCACCAGGGTGTCGCGGAGTCTGGGGAACAGAGGGGAAGCAGGGAAAGGAGGGAGGAGGGAGATGAGAAAAGAAGGAGGCCCATTTCAGAGAGAAGAGACATGAAACAACCTGGAAGTGGAGGAGGAGGGAGGTTCTGAGGGGTGGTACCAGGTGTGACCGGGTCAAGTTCCAGCTCGGCCGCAAGCTCACCTTGGTCAAGTCCTTTGCCCACCTGCCGGGGGCAGAGCTGGTTCTCCATATCTGTTTTTCCCCAACTTCAGCCACTTGTTTTTTGCTACGTCTGTAAACCACCCATGCTCAGACTCACTTGTTCTTGTTTCATCCGTTCACTATTTTACTTATGTTATTTTAAAAGAAACTTTATTATGCAATTTAAATGGAATATAATATTGCTTGTCTTGCATAGGAGCTAACCATCAAAACAAATGTAAAGAAATGAAAAATGATAAACAATTAAATTCGACCTCACTGTGACAGCCTGAGTTCTGTCCTGTCTCAGAAGGGACAGGGAAGCACATGTTAGGGGATGTTAAAGGCACATTAGCCCTGAGCTGAGTTTTGCTTCCTAAGATGACCAGCAGGAACAAGAGGGAACAGGAACTGTTCCCAGACTGTTTGGTGCCTCCTAAAATCCCTTCTCTCAGCCCCATGGTCTGGTGTATGTCTGCATAAAACCAGGGCCAGACGTCATCTTATACCCCTTCCAGAACTGACAGTCTGGGAAAGTGCAGGAGCGTGTGGAACCCACAGCGGCAGCAAAAGGGGATTGGGGGTGGGTAGGATTCCAGAGCAGACCCCCTCATTCATATTTTTTTTTTTTGAAATAGAATCTCACTCTGTTGCCCTGGCTAGAGTGCCGTGGCGTCAGCCTAGCTCACAGCAACCTCAAACTCCTGGTCTCAAGCGATCCTACTGCCTCAGCCTCCCAAGTAGTTGGGGTTACAGGCATGCGCCACCATGCCCGGCTAATTTTTTCTATTTTTAGTAGAAATGGGGTCTTGCTGTTGCTCAGGCTGGTCTCGAACTCCTGACCTCAAGCAGTCCGCCTGCCTCAGCCTTCCATCGTGCTAGGATTACAGGTGTAAGCCACCACACCTAGTCCATACCCTGCATTCTGTGACCACAGGAGTGAGAATTTTTTGGTACTTTTTGCATTTTGACAGGGGAGTGTGCTCAGAGAGGGCTTCGACCCAGCACTCCCTCTGCCTCTCGGGACAGCTGCTCGAGCCTCAGTTTCTTCCTCTGCGTGATCGGGGAGGACATCCCTGAGGCCCCCTTAATTTCTTGACCTGAGTTTGCCTTGGGTCCCCTTTGGGGTGGGGCAGCTGGGATCCTTTTAATCCCTTAGTAATGAACCGTGTGCCCAAGTGGCTTAGTTTGGGGGCAACTGAGGAAAACTAAGCAGCTCCCCTTTGTCCCTGGGAGGACAGGGAGGAGGGACATGGCTGAAAGGAACTCGGGGGATGGCTTCCAGTGGGGTCAGAGCCCCCTGCAACCCTGAGCACGCGGCAGACTCTGTTGGGCTCTGCCCGAGTTCCAGGGTGTGGTCCCCCCTGCAGCGTCCCTGCCCAGTGGGCGAGCTGTGTGGGTGCCTGATGCACACGAGCTCTGCCCTCCCTGCCCGCGAGGGGCCTGCCCTGCGGGCTCTGGTCAGCCACAGGCCTTAATGAGGAGCAGGGAGGGGGGAGGGAGGGGCCAGATGTGTTCTGAATGACCAAGAGCAGACAGAGCATGTTAGATTGAAAGGACTTAGTGACCTTGTAACTCATTGTTACTCCACAACCAGGGCTGCAGCTTATGACCTCCACTTTACAGATGAGGAAACCGAGGCCCAGAGAGGGGCAGGTCTCCCAGCCGAGCCAGGCCCGCCAGGCTTCCTGACACGGCCGGGGCCTCCCCTTCCTGCATTGTCCCTCTGCTTGGGTGGCTCAGGCTTGACATGCCACTATTGGAGCCTGTCCCAGGACCAGCCAGTGGGTGTCCCCATTTCTGTGGGCCTTAGGCTCAGGGTATGACCCAACTTGACTCATCTGTGCCAATTCTGAGTGTTCCCAGCTGTCCTGGCTCATGCTGGGCTCCAGTCATGCCCTCTGGGGACACTGCCTGGAGATTGTGGCCACTTCCCTGCCCTTAGCCACACGTGGCACAGTCTCCTCCATCTTCACAGGTTCTATAGAGCCCTCCCCTGGGCAGGCCCGCGAGGCCAGGCTGGTGCACACACGAGGCTCACAGCGCCCGTGAGGGGACACCCGGGTCACTCTCTGTGTACGCTGGCTTTGCGGGCTCGGAGCGTTTCCAGGTCTTGGAGCCTGGGGGCATCGCTGGCGTGCAGGACAGGGGGTCCTCGGCTGCTGGGCAATGAGTCTTTCCTGGAGCTTCTCAGTCTTGCCCTGCCCGGAACACTCCATCTGGGCTTCCACGTGACATCCATCTGTTTTCTATGGTCACCCCCTCGTTCCAGCTCATCACCCCCATCCCCAATGCCCTCACTCCGCCCTCTGCAGGGAGGGAACAGGTTGGTTTTCTGGGAAGCAAGGCGAGTGTGATTCCCAGGAGCCCCCAGGACACTTGCGTGCAGGCCTCCAGCAGCCCCTGCCCAAGCCAGAGTCCGCACTGCCAGGCCGGGAGAGGGCTGCACATCCTGCTGATTGTGAACCAAAGCACCAGCCCTGTCTAGAGTTCAAAACCAAAGGCCTGTGGGGAAATCCATGGCGGGTGCCTATAAAGGGGGCCAGTTGCCACCATGAAAGGGCCTTTTGTTCTACCCCCTGTTCCTGGGTGAACTGTGATTCCATTTTAATTAAATATGCAGCGGCTGGAGCTGCGCAAGCTGCCCTCTCTCTCTCAGCTCCGGGGTGGGGCCGTGTGGGGGACGACATGGGGGGGACAGAGGTCCCATACTGGGCTCCATCCAGGCAGAAAAGGGAGAGCAGGAGGTGGGCAAAGCACCCTGGGCCAGGGGACTGTGTGCCGGTCCCCAGCGGTTCCGTTTGGTGCAGAGGGCTTCGCCCTGTAGGATGCCGGCTCTCCTTAGGCACCCGGTTAGCAGCACTCTGGGGACACACTTGGGAAATGAAACCCCAGGGCAGGAGAAAGATACTGTCCTTTCCGAATTCACACAGACCCAGCAGGGGCTCAGGCGGAGCTAATGGGGGCTGTACGGGGGTGTGGGCCGCTGTGGACCCCTGCCAACCCCAGACCCTCTGCTGTCAAATGCCACCTCCTCCACCTGCCGCATGCGGGTTTCTTGCACGGAAACAGTGCACTGCTGAGCAGGCAATGTGGACGGAACTCAGAATTGAGAGGCTGTGGGAGAACCTGGCCCAAGGTACCTGTCCCACCTTCCCCTTGATGCCGTGTCACCAAGGCTCAAACGTCTCCTTCTCCGAGGAGCCCTCCAGAATCCGGGTCCCCCCTCCCACCTCACACCCTCTCTGTCACTCATCACTGGAAAATGATCTTGTGCGTTCATGTGAGTCCTTTCACGTCGGCTGCCTCCCCCTTGTGGAACGTGAGCTCCGTGGGCAGCGGCTGGTCTGTTCTATTCACTCCTGTGCTGGGCGGTGGTTGGGTGAACACACTTGGGTAAAACCTGGGGGCAAAGACCCCACCTGAAAAGATGACCTAATTTCACTGGTGTCGAAGTCCGTTGTGAAGTCTGTGCTGCTGGAGGTTCCCTGAGCCCCTGTTCACTCGGTGCCAGCGCCTGTGCTGGGTAGTGTGGGGGACAGACATGAAGCCAGCACCGTGCCTGCCCTTGAGCGGCTCTCAGTCCGGGGGGAGACACAGGAACTCCTGTTCAGTGGGATAACAACGTAATGCAGGGCTGGGGGCAGCCAGGCAGGGGAGGGGACAGCTTCCTGGTGCAGAGGACAGTCCAGGAGGGTGAGTGAGAGTCTGCCTGGGAGAGGAGGCCACAGCCAGAGGTGGAGTGCTCAGGAAGGGGAGGCCACTCTGGGAACCAACAGTGAGAACAGCTGGGAACTTGAGTCAAGCCTAGAGGATGGGAGCTGGAGGGCAGGTGAAGCCTGGTCTCTAATGGGCTTCCAGCACCACACACGGGCTCCAGACTTTGTCCTGAAGGCAGTGGGAGCCATTGAAGGTTACTCAGCAGAGGCAGGATCCGTGAGAGGTGTGTTTTAGAACGATTCCTCGAGCAGTAACCCAGAGGGTGGATTCAGTGCCCGTCTTCGCTCCCCCGGGGAAATGGAAGTCCATCCTGGCACTGGGTCCCTCTCTGAAGCCAACTGTCCAGGTGGGCCCCGCAGAAGGCTAGAGTGGCAACACAGGGGCAAGTGGGGTCACCTACCAGTCGTGAGACATGCTTCCCCTGAACGGGATAAAGGTCTGTTCCATCAGTGGCTGAGAGGGCAGGTGCCACATCTGCATTCCCGTGGTGTGTTCCCCAGGCCTGGGACTGCAGGTCCTGCCCCTGTCTGGTTGGTTCTGGAACTAAGAAGTCAACGTGGAAATGCCGTCCTCTTGATTAAATGCATGTTGTGCAATCAACAAACACTTATTTCATGGGACTCAGGTTTTTGTTTGCTCACTTGCTTATTTATTTTAATCTATTCAACCCGAGAGTCTCCTAGAGCTTGGGCAGAGGTGAGAATAGGTCTGGAATAAGCTGAGGAGGCAGTTAAGGATCTTTCATTTTAAATCCCTGTAGCCTCAGAGTGGGTTCTCTTTTTCTCAGGAGGGTTAACATTTGGGAGATGTAGCAACAACACTTCATTGTTTTCACCCCAAACCTTTGTCATTTAGGAACATAAAGATTGTGACATTAGGCTAAGTGTTTAACATGTGTCACCTCTCTTAATCTTTGTAACAACCCAGGAAAGTAAGTACTATAAGTACCTCCATGCCGCAGCTGAGTAAACTGAGGCACAGCGAGGTCCAGCCACTCGCTCAAGGTCACACAGTTTGGAAGCAGAATAACTGGGATTGCACACTATGCTAGAGATACAGTGATGTCCAGACCCACAGAGCCCCGGCCCTCATAGAACTTAGGTTCTAGACAGGAGAAAAGGAAACGCATTGCTAACTCAGGTCGATTGTTTCAGGTGCCAGGGAGGATATGGAGCAAGGTGATGTGGTTGAGTGACAGGAGGCTACTTAGCTTGGGTGGTCAGGGAGGGCCTCCCTGCAGAGGGGACCTTTGATCTGAGAGCTGAGTGACAGGCAGGCAGCTATACAAAGATCTGACAGGAGAGAATTCCAGGCAGAGGCACTGTTAGTGCAAACGTCCCAAGTTGGGAATGAGCTTGGTGGGTTCAAGGAGCAGCACGGAGGTGGGTGTGGCTGAGCATGGTGCCCAAAGGGGACAGTGGTAGGAGATGTCAGATTGCTTGGCAGAAGTCATTTCATGCAGCGCCCTGTAGACCATGGAAGGGAGTTTGGATTGTGTTCTCTTAAGCAGGCTGCATTTATGCTGATTAACAAATGATGTTGGAATCCAAGAAAGGTGATAGAGTATGCTCATGTTTACTGTTTGGCCCTCAAGACAAAATTTCCAAGCATCTAGTAAACACAATTTTGACGATGGTAAATGCCTTAATGGGAGGCACTGGGGTCTCTTTAAATGAGTC
Source organism: Eulemur rufifrons (assembly GCF_041146395.1). Classification (NCBI taxonomy): domain Eukaryota; kingdom Metazoa; phylum Chordata; class Mammalia; order Primates; family Lemuridae; genus Eulemur; species Eulemur rufifrons. The sequence goes on along the minus strand of NC_090989.1, from coordinate 188,782,844 downwards.
ATGGCAACTTGGAGTAACGATGACCAGAGTTTACCTTTCAGCTCTGAGATTTCCTAGCTGTGTGACCTGGGGCAGGTCATCTATTCTTGAGCCTGTTTTCTTATCTGCACGGTGAGGCAATATTTGATGTTCAGGGCTCTTGTGAAGATGGAAAGTGGTAATACCACAAAGAAGTACTGTACACACCAGTGGGTGGTGTGCAGCTTGAAAAGTGGATTATTCCGCTGAGAACTCTCCGCAAAGGTACACCTTGCTAATTAGGACCTTAGATTGCATGTAGGGGAGGAGAAAGCCCACTAGATATCATTTAAAAACAAAGTCTTGACACAAAGATGGTGGAGTGGTGGTGACGGCCTGAATCTGCGCTCCCGGGAAGGAAGGCATCGATCCGGACCTGCCACAACGCTAGAAGACCGCTCCCACACAGGAACAGCGGTGTGAATCCACGGAGAATCAGCGTGGGACAAACAGAGCGAGTGAGGTCTGAGGTGAACGAAAATTGGGAACGCGGGACAGACACTAGCCAGCGGAGCGCGGGTCGGATACACCCGCCCCCAGCCGGGGCGGGTGCAGCCTCTCGGGAAAGCGGCTAGCCCTCCGCTCCCAATTGAACAGAGCCCTGACCCAGGCCAGCGCAGAATCACTGAGGGATACGTGGCGCATTGGAGACAGGAGGCTTTTTTGCGAAATTACCTTAGAACCTGGGGGATCTCAGCTGAGACAGCGCTTGGCGAGGAGGGACGGATCTGCCCCAGGGCGGAAAAACACAAAAGACTCCCGGACAGCAAATAGCGTTGTACCCCATGCTGCCTTTTTCGGCAGTTCTCCAGCCGGTCACCCCCGGTGCGTGACCTTGCTGGCCAGCCCCCGGGCAGTGGCGGTCTCTGCCTGCCGGGGAGCCGGTCCCCTCCAGCCCCGGAGCTTGGCAGGCGCCATCTTGAAAGCGAGAGCGAAACGGCTCGGGAGCCAAAAAGTGCCCAGCGGCTCTTTCTGCCCGTGCTGCCTTTTTCGGCGATTCTCCAGCTGGTCACCCCCGGTGCATGTCCTTGCTCGCCAGCCCCCGGGCAGTGGTGGTCTCTGCCTGCCGGGGAGCCGGTCCCCTCCAGCCCCAGAGCTCGGCAGGCGCCATCTTGAAAGCGAGGGCGAAACCGCTCGGGAGCCAAAAAGTGCCCAGCGGCTCTTTCTGCCCGTGCTGCCTTTTTCGGCGGTTCTCCAGCCGGTGACCCCCCCGGTGCATGTCCTTGCTCGCCAGCCCCTGGGCAGTGGTGGTCTCTGCCTGCCGGGGAGCCGGCCCCCTCCAGCCCCGGAGCTCGGCAGGCGCCATCTTGAAAGCGAAGGCAAAACCGCTCGGGAGCCAAAAAGTGCCCAGCGGCTCTTTCTGCCCGTGCTGCCTTTTTCGGCGGTTCTCCAGCCGGTGACCCCCTGGTGCGCGTCCTTGCTCGCCAGCCCCCGGGCAGTGGTGGTCTCTGCCTGCCGAGGAGCCGGTCTCCTCCAGCCCCGGAGCTCGGCAGGCGCCATCTTGAAAGCGAAGGCAAAACCGCTCGGGAGCCAAAAAGTGCCCAGCGGCTCTTTCTGCCCGTGCTGCCTTTTTCGGCGGTTCTCCAGCCGGTGACCCCCTGGTGCGCGTCCTTGCTCGCCAGCCCCCGGGCAGTGGTGGTCTCTGCCTGCCGAGGAGCCGGTCTCCTCCAGCCCCGGAGCTCTGCAGGCGCCATCTTGAAAGCGAGGGCGAAACCGCTCGGGAGCCATAAAGTGCCGAGCGGCTCTCTCTGCCCGGCGCCCTCCGCTGGTCTCTGAACCAACGCCAGGAGTGCGGGATATGCCGGGGCCGCGCTCGGGGTGAAGGGGCAGAGCTGCGCTAAGGCAAAAAAAAAAAAAAAAAACCAACAACAAAACACAACACGAACAAGAAGAATAGGCTCGCCGAACTGTATATTTTATTCTTGGTAAATTTCTTCTGGGTTTTGTTTGTTTGTGTTTGTGTCTGTTTTTGGGGTTTTTTTTGGGTTTTTTCTTTTTTTTTTCTTTCCTTTCCTTTTCTTTTTCTTTTTTTTTCCGGCGGCGGACAGCCTCGGCGGGCACCTTTGCCCTCTGGGCCTCTGGCTGCCGCGCCTTTTTGAGCGCGGTGGTTGGATCCCCACCACCCTCGGAGCTGTGCGGGCGGCAGACGTCATCTTGAAATCCACTGCGAAATCGCCCGGGACCCAGCCGGGCGGGCGTGATGGGGCGGAGCTGTGCTAAGGCGTAAAAACAAAAACATCTAATGGCCGCTCCGGACCCAGCCGAGCGGAAGTGAAGGGGCAGAGCTGTGCTAAGGCGTAAAACAAACAAACAAACAAAAAAACATTGAGTCGCTGAATTATATACTTCAGATTTGTGTATCTTTCTGCCTTGCGGTGTGGTGAAGTGCTATGTAGTTTGTTTTTGTTCATTTTTGTTGGCGTTTTTGGTGTTTTTTGGTTTGGCTTTTTGCGTTTCTTTTCTTTTTTTTTTTTTTCTTTTTTTTTTTTCTTTTTTTTTTTTCTTTTTCTTTCTTTCTTTTTCTTCTTTTTTTTTCTTTTCTCTTTCGTTTTCTCCTCTCTCTTTTCTTTCTTTCCTTTTCTTTTTTTTTTTTTCTCTTCTCTTTCTCCTCTCTTTTCGCCTTCTAACTGGGGACCCACGGTGAGCTTCGGAACGGGCCAGGTCCCTGGCTCTGGTACATAGCGGATCCTGAGCAGTCACCCCCAGGGCCGGAGATCTGCGGGCACGCAATTGCCACTCTAGGGCCCACAGCCAAGTCACTGCGGAGCAATAGGGTACCAAGAGGCTCCCTGGACGGCCCTCTCCCCTGGTCCACGGACCTTATATAGGATCCCTGCCCAAGTGTAAACACTGAATACTTCTCCAGAAGCGAGAGTGTGGAACCTGATCCCTGGGGACATTGGGCCAAGACAGACTTTTGCCCGTGGGAGCTACAGGAACTGGGGCGCTGAGCAAGCAAAGTCACCGTCCTCTCCCCATAGCTAGTATCTTGCCGGCAGATAGAGTCAGAAACCTCCCCTATAGAGGAAGAACCAAAGGGAAACAAACAAAAAAACAAACAAAGAGAATTTTGGTCTACTATTAGTGTGGACCCTGCCTGCCTTCTGAAAGACCACAACACAGTGTCCTAACTCACCAAAGCGGTCCTGGATCACTCCAATCCTCTAGGATTGGACCCATCAGAAGCAGTCCCCCAACGGAAACAGAAAAATCTCTGAACAATACACAACAGTCTCCCCCTCTTGCCAAAAGAAGCAACATACCTAGACTGTTTCACAGCCTAAGAATAGAGCACAAAGAGTCCTGTCAACCAGACTAAACCTATAAGTAAAGATCCAACGACAAATCTAGATGGGAAGGGCCCAGCAAAAAAACACGGAGAGCACAAAGAATCAAATGGAAAGCTCATCCTCAAAGAGAAATACCAGCTCCCAACCATTTGACACAAACCAGACTCAAAACACCAACATGTCACAGGAAGAATTCCAATTATGGATTATAAACAAGCTGAATAATATACAAGAATCAATGGATAAACAACACAAGGAAAACACAAAAAAAATACAGGATTTGGAGGAAAAATTCACTAAAGAAATTGAAATATTGAAGAAAAACCAAACTGAACTCCTAGAAGTGAAGAATTCACTCAGAGAGCTACAAAACACTGTGGAAAGTCTCAAGAGCAGGGTAGATCAAACATAGGAAAGAATCTCAGAAATTGAAGATAACTCCTTCCAACTAAATAAGTCAGTCACAGAGATAGATCGAAAAAGTAAGAGAAATGATCGGAGTCTTCAAGAAATGTGGGATTATGTGAAGAAACCTAACTTGAGAGTTATTGGCATTCCTGAGGGTGAAGAAGATAACAAGCAAGGGTTGGACAAGCTATTTGAAGACATAATCGAGGAAAATTTTCCAGGCCTTGCCAATACTCTAGACATACAGATTCAAGAAGCTCAAAGGACCCCTGGGAGATTCATAGCAAATAGGAAAACACCACGCCACGTAGTCATCAGGCTGACCAAAATATCCACTAAAGAGTCACTTCTCCGAGCTGTAAGGAGAAAGAAACAAGTAACTTACAAAGGAAAACCCATCAGAATTACGCCAGATTTCTCAGCTGAAACCTTACAAGCAAGAAGAGGTTGGGGCCCCATTTTCACACTTCTGAAACAGAATAATGCCCAGCCTAGAATCTTGTACCCAGCTAAGCTAAGTTTTCTATACGAAGGAGAAATCAAGACATTCTCAGATAAACAAAGGTTGAGGGAATTCACCAAGACAAGACCAGCCCTCCAAGAAGTACTCAAAAGAGAATTATACATGGATCAGCACAAGAAAGATCCACGAATGTAAAACTACTCAAGAGCTAAAGATCAAATTCCAGATACCACAATGGCCCAGGAGAGAAAACATCACAATGAAGATCTACCCAACAAGCTGAACAAAAAACTGTCTCACTTATCAGTTTTCTCAATAAATGTGAATGGCTTGAACTCCCCGCTCAAGAGACATAGACTGGCCCAATGGATAAAAAAATACAATCCAAGTATCTGCTGTCTTCAAGAAACTCACCTAACCTGCAAAGATGCATTTAGACTGAAAATAAAAGGATGGAAATCGATATTTCAAGCAAATGGTAACCAAAAGAAAGCTGGTGTGGCAATCTTAATTTCCAATAACTTAGCTTTCAAACCAACAAAAATAATAAAAGACAAAGATGGCTACTACATACTGATTAAAGGCACAATTCATCAAGAAGCCATGACTATACTCAATATATATGCACCCAACCTAGGTGCACCTAGATTCATAAAGCAAACCCTACTAGATCTCAACCAAATGATAGATAACAATACTGTAATAGCTGGAGACTTTAACACCCCACTGACAGTACAGGACAGATCCTCTAAACAGAAAATAAACAAAGACATAATGGACCTAAATAGAATGCTAGAACAAATGGGCATGGCTGACATCTATAGGACATTCTACCCAAAGTCCACAGAATATACATTCTTCTCATCAGCTCACGGGACATTCTCTAAGATTGACCATGTCCTAGGACATAAATCATGTCTTCAAAAATTCAAAAAAATAGAAATTATACCATGCATCTTCTCAGATCACAGCGGAATAAAAGTAACAATGATCACAAACAGAAACCCTCACTCTTACTCAAAGTCATGGAAGCTAAATAACCTTCTCCTGAATAATTATTCTATAAAAGAAGAAATCAAGATGGAAATCAAAAATTTCTTTGAATTAAATGACAATGGAGATACAACTTATCAAAATCTATGGGATGCAGCTAAAGCAGTCCTGAGAGGAAAATTCATATCCATAAATGCCTATATCAAAAAGACAGAAAACATGCAAATAGACAACCTAACGAATAGACTCAAAGAACTGGAGAAAGAAGAACAGAACGATCCCAAACCCAGCAGAAGGTGAGAAATTACTAAGATCAAATCAGAACTAAATGAAAAGGACAACAAAGAAACTATAAGGGAAATTAATAAAACAAAAAGTTGGTTCTTTGAAAAGATAAACAAAATAGACACACCTCTGGCTAGACTAACCAAGAGCACAAAAGTAAAATCTCTAATAACCTCCATTAGGAACATGAAAGGAGAAATCACAACCGATGCTACAGAGATACAATATATCATCTATGAATTCTACAAAAATCTTTATGCACACAAACTGGAGAACGTGGAGGAAATGGACAAATTTTTAGAAACACATAGTCTTCCCAGGCTCAACCAGGAAGAAATAGAGTACCTGAACAGACCAATATCAAGAACTGAAATCGAAACAGCAATAAAAAACCTTCCCAAAAAGAAAAGCCCTGGTCCAGATGGGTTCACACCTGAATTTTACCATACATACAAAGAAGAACTGGTGCCCATCCTACATAAACTATTCTCCAATATTGAGAAGGATGGAATTCTCCCCAACACGTTCTACCAAGCCAATATAACATTGATACCAAAACCTGGAAAGGACACAACAAAAATAGAGAACTACAGACCAATTTCCCTCATGAATATAGATGCAAAAATTTTCAATAAAATACTAGCAAATCGAATCCAAGTACTTATCAAAAAAGTAATCCACCACGACCAAGTGGGCTTCATCCCCGAGATGCAGGGGTGGTTCAACATACGTAAATCTATAAATGTAATTCACCACATAAATAGAAGCAAAAACAAAAACCATATGATACTCTCATTAGATGCAGAAAAAGCATTTGACAAAATTCAACACCCTTTTATGATAAAAATGCTTAACAAAATAGGCATTGATGGAACCTACCTAAAAATGATACAAGCCATATATGACAAACCCACAGCCAACATCATACTGAATGGGGAAAAACTGAAAGCACTCCCACTTAGAACTGGAACCAGACAGGGCTGCCCATTGTCTCCATTACTTTTCAACATAGTATTGGAAGTCCTTGCGAGAGCTATCAGGCAAGAGAGCAGAATCAAGGGAGTCTAAATAGGGAACGAAAAGATCAAACTCTCACTTTTTGCTGATGATATGATGTTATATCTGGAAAACCCCCAGGATTCAACCAAGAGACTCCTGGAATTGATTAACGAATACAGCAAAGTCTCAGGCTACAAAATTAATATACACAAATCAGAGGCATTTATATATACCAATAACAGTCAATCGGAAAACCAAATTAAAGACTCAATACCCTTCAAAATAGCAACAAAGAAAATAAAATATCTAGGTATATATCTAACTAAAGAGGTAAAGGACCTCTATAAGGAAAACTATGAAACACTGAGAAAAGAAATAGCAGAACTTGCAAATAGATGGAAAAATATACCATGCTCGTGGATCGGAAGAATCAACATTGTTAAAATGTCTATCTTACCCAAAGTGATCTACAGATTCAATGCAATCCCTATTAAATTACCAACATCATTCTTTACAGACATAGAGAAAATAATTATACACTTTGTATGGAATCAAAGAAGACCCCGTATAGCAAAAGCAATTTTAAGCAACAAAAACAAAATGGGAGGTATTAATTTGCCAGACTTCAAACAATACTACAAGGCCATGGTTCTTAAAACAGCCTGGTATTGGCACAAGTGCAGGGACACAGACCAGTGGAACACAACAGAAAATCCAAATATAGAACCATCCTCATATAGTCACCTAATTTTTGACAAAGCGGGAAAGAATATACTCTGGGGACAAGCATCCCTATTCAACAAATGGTGCTGGGAGAATTGGTTAGCCACTTGTAGAAGACTGAAACAGGACCCACAGCTTTCACCTCTCACAGAAATCAAATCACGGTGGATAACAGACTTAAACCTTAGGCGTGATACAATCAGAATTCTAGAAGAAAATGTAGGAAAGACTCTTACAGACATTGGCCTAGGCAAAGAATTTATGAAGAAGACCCCCAAGGCAATCACAGCAGCAACAAAAATAAATGAATGGGACATGATTAAATTAAAAAGCTTCTGCACAGCCAAAGAAACAGTCCAGAGAATAAACAGACCATCTACAGAATGGGAAAAAATTTTTGCATACTACACATCAGATAAAGGACTGATAACAAGAATCTATTTAGAACTCAGGAAAATCAGCAAGAAAAAATCAAGCAACCCTATCAAAAAGTGGGCAAAGGACATGAATAGAAATTTTTCAAAAGAAGATATAAAAATGGCTAACAAACATATGAAAAAGTGTTCAACATCTCTAATCATCAGGGAAATGCAAATCAAAACCACAATGAGATATCACTTAACCCCAGTGAGAATGGCCTTTATCAAAAAAACCCAAAACAACACATGTTGGCGTGGGTGTGGAGAGACAGGAACACTCATACACTGCTGGTGGGACTGCAAACTAGTGCAACCCCTGTGGAAAGCATTATGGAGGTATCTTAAACAGATTCAAGTAGACCTGCCATTTGACCCAGCAATCCCATTACTGGGCATATACCCAAAGGAAAAAAGGTCATTCTGTAACAAAGACACATGTACCCGAATGTTTACAGCAGCACAATTCACAATAGCAAAGATGTGGAAACAACCCAAATGCCTATCAATACATGATTGGATTAGTAAGCTGTGGTATATGTATACCATGGAATATTACTCAGCTATAAGGAATGATGAAGATACGACATCTCTATGGTTCTCCTGGAGAGAGTTGGAACCCATTATATTAAGTGAAGTATCCCAAGAATGGAAAAACAAGCATCACATGTACTCACCAGAAAATTGGTTTCCTTGATCATCACCTAAATACAAATCTGGAAGCGACACCAATTGGACATCAGACTGAGGTGGGGGGTGGGGGAGGGGATGGGGGTATGCCTACACAATGAGTGCATTGCGCACCGTTTGGGGAGTGGTAACACTTGAAGGTGCTGACTCGGGAAAGGGGGGGTGGGGAAAAAAATATGAAACTATTGTTTTTAACTTGCACTGTTCACTTAATAATTTATCATGAATATTTCCCATATTATTTCATATCATTGTACAAGAAATAATGTATACATTATGAGGACATACTGTATCTAACAAGATATACTGTTAGACTCTTTGATTCTGTAAAATTAAATTAAAATAAATAAATAAATAAATAAAAACAAAGTCTTGAAATATCCCAACTACCCGTGGAATTCCTAAGATGGCTAAGAAAGGTATCTAACACCATGCCCAGAGGACCTCCAGCACCATTCCTTCCCCGAAAGGCTCCAGACACCTGACAGCTCTCTGTAACTAACGGTCCACTTACAGCGGAAGATGCCAGCCCTTCCATAGTTCCCGGGTTGGGGTGGGTGGGATCTGTCCAGGGCGAGCCTCTGGGAACCTAGGAATGCACTGAGGTCAGCAACCCAGAGCCAATCAACACGGAGGTGCTTGGAGCTCTCCGGGGTCCTGATCAGAACCTTGCAGTTAGAATAGCTCTGTCTCCAATGCATTGGTCTTAGACTTGACTGTGGTGGCCACATTTGGACCGAGTATAAGTATTTGAGAAAAGAACTGCATTTGAGATCAGGGAAGACCTGATTTAAAATCCTTAACCAGCTGGTGACAGTAACCTGCTAAGCCTCCATTTCCTCATCTATGAAATGGGGGTGATGACACCTATTTCTTTTTGCCTGTGTAGATTAATGAGCTAAAACATTGAAAGAACCTTGTACAATGCCAGATAAATAAAAATGCTCATTAAATAGACATTTCTCTGCCTCGGCAGTGAACTCTTAGAGTGAAGGAGGTGTGATGTCAGCTCTGATAAGACTCTGCTGGGCTCCTACATTCATCGTTGTCTCCCGCTCAGTCAGAGAGACCCCCAGGCTGGGTGTGGGGTTGGGAGAGTCTGGAGACCTGTCCCATGAGGGCTGCTCAGCCCAGAGAAGAGCAGACCCCCTTCCTGGCCCCAACTCTGCAGTGCTGACCTGCAGTAGCTGGGGCAGATATGTATTTCATGGCAGACTTGCTTATGGATGATTAAATTTCAATTTTAAAAAAGTGGAAGTGTGTTTTGCAAGTGAAATCTATTTTGTCATATGACTGTTGATTTCATTATAAAATTAGAGATGGGGACCAGGCTGAAGGACAATCTGAGGGAAAGATTCTATGCTGTACCGCAAAGTACACAAAAGTGTTTGATGAATTTTACATATGAAAAGGCCACATGTAACCACAAACCAGACAAAAATATTGAACATTTTCAGCACCCCAGAAGATTCTACCATGATTCCTCCTAGCCACAACCTCCCCACACCCAAAAGCAATGACGATGCTGATTTCTACCCTCATGGATTAGCTGTGCCGGCTCCTAAACCCTGTGTAAGTAGAACAATACAACATGTGCTTTCTTGTATCTTTTCTTGTACTTTTTCTGTGTGTGACTCACCCATGTTGTTACATGCAGCTGTAGTTTCTTCTATTTCATTGCTGTGCAGTGTTCCATTCCTTGCAAATGGTACCACTGATGTTTCCATTCCTTTGCTTTGGTCATTACAAAGTGTGTCACTTTGTGGGGATGTGCACTTTTTTAAACAAATAGACTTTATTTCTTTAGAGCAGTTATAGGTTCACAGCAAAATTGAGCTTCCCCTCTCCCCCAATGTGGGCTGGCCAGGGGAACTTGCTCAACCAGTAGGTGGATACAGGCTTCCAAGTCCAGTCCTAAAGCTTTGCAGCCTCACTCAGGCTCCACGGAACACTTGTGATGACAAACTTGGCTGTCGCTAGCAAGTCAACTGGTCGGCTCAAGAGATATTCAGATCATGTGTGGTGGAGGCCAGGACTCCAGGCTCATGAGGGACACTGTCTTGGGCTCTCTGGACTCATCCAGCCATCAGCTTGATGCCAGGGAGTGACCCTAGCTGAGCCCAAATGCAGCTGAAGAATCGGCCAGCTGAGCCCAGTCCCATAGCTGACCCACAAGTTCCAAGGAGTTAGTGAAGTGGTTGCTGTGAAACCACTACACGAGGAGAGCACTAGAGGCCTGGACAGTCCCACACTCAGCAGGGGTTGGGAGGGCCCCACAGACCCACAGGCCATCAGTTTTGTTGGTTTGACAGCAACTTAGCAGGTGGAGCTGGCCCCAGCCTGTTCCTCAAGGTCTGTCTGACCTTGGGCAGCCTCAACCATCCTCACCTATGAAATGGAGCCATGGGCCATGCATGTAGCATGCAGAGCGTGAAGCTAGCAGGTGGCCAGAGCTCAGTCCTGGGTGTGAGGTTTTCATCTCTCACCTCCTGCAAACTGTCCCTTCCTAGAATGCCAAAGAGCAATCCAACTGGTTCTTTAAAGCATGTGAATTGGGGGGACCAGAATAAGTAAGTCCAACATGCTACCTGGTAAGAGCATCTAGAGCTGACTTCTCAGCTGTTTTCCCCGTGCACACCCCCCCCCCCCACGACTGGGCCTCCCCATCCAAATAGTTTAGAAGAGTTAGAATAAGGGTGATGGCATTTTGCCCAGGCAGAAAGGACCAGGCAAACAGGGGCAGGCTCAGAAAGTCCCTACTGGTGTCCCTCCACCCCACAGCCCCAGGGAAGCAGACCCCTCACTGCCAGGCCTGGCCCTGTCTGAGCTGAGAAAGCCCCAGGGGAGCCCAGACTCAGAAATGGAGGCCTGTGTGAAAACCAAGCCAGGAAGTCCCTCACAGGCACAGGCAGCCTGGTGGCCACAGGTCTGAGGTCCTGCCTGTCTGTGAATCATCTGCCTGTGGTCTCTGACTCCAGGCCCCGTCTTTGAGCAAATAGTACAAGAACCCCACACTCCAGCTCCCTAGCCTTCCGCTGTGTCTGTAGCCCGGCACGAACTTTCTGGGGTGTCAGAAATGACAGCCTAGGACCCTTCAGCACCCTTGGACAGGCACCCAGCAATGACCCCGGGCAGGTATGCACAACTCATCAAAGCAAACTTCAAGCTGCTGCCACATCTGTGACCCGGCTGTGGCGGGGGCAGGACAAGGATGGTGTGGAAAGGGCTGCGAGGGTCAGGCACACAAAAAGGGCGCTCATGAGGTCCTGCCTCTCTGCTTTGTGGCATTTCATGCTTGCAGAAGGGAAAGTTGAGAACAAGTCGAGCTGCAGGGACCTCCCACCCAGAGCAGGCATGCACCCCGCTGGTCACCTCACCCCCCACCCCGGCCTCCTCCCGGAGTGAAAGTTGGGGGAAGCAGAGCTGGTGCAACCCAGAGGGAGGATGCAGAAAGTCGGTGTGTGTTTGGCCCCTTCAGCAAGTGTTTTCCTAGCTTCGCTTGGTCAGAAAACAAAACAGGGCACCCCTGTGTGCAGGCACCCCCGCAGAATGGGTCTGCAAACCACAGCCCTGGGCCACTCCACCCCACCGCCACCCCCTGTCTTGGTACCACACACAAGCTAAAACATTTCTCACATATCTAAATGATTACAATAAATTTTTTAAAAAATTATATTTCACAACTCAGGTTGAGTACATGAAATTAAAATTTCAGTGTCCATAAAAACAGTCCTATTGGCAGACAGCCAGCCTCACTTACTTGCATGTTGTCCATGGTTGCTTAAAATGACACAGTCAGTAGTCCCAACAGAGACCCTCTGGCCCCAAAGCTGAAAATATTTCCTAACGGGCCCTTTACAGAAAAAGCGTGCTGCCCCCTGCTGGGGACAAGCCACCCTGCTGGAGATGAGGCCGGAGGGTCCTGCACATGGTGAAACTGATGGGCTGTGAGGATGCTTCACACGTCCCCAGAACACACGCTCACGTTTCCTTAACTTGTCCATAATGAGGTCTATACTCATGAGTCATTTTTATGTTTTTTGTTTTTAAACAGATATATGAGATATAATTAAGCAGCATAAATTTCACCCATTTGAAGTGTACAACTTAGTGAATGTTAGTATCTTACAGATTTTTTTTTATTTTTTGGAGACAGAGTCTCTCTCTGTCACCCTGGGTAGAGTGCCGTGGCCTTATCATAGCTCCTTGCAAACTCCAACTGCTGGGCTCAAGTGATCCTCCTGCCTCAGCCTCCAGAGTAGCTGGGACTACAGGCACGCACCGCCATGTCAGCTAATTTTTTTTATTTTTAGTTGTTTGGCTAATTTCTTTCTATTTTTAGTATAGACAGGGTCTCGCTCTTGCTCAGGCTGATCTTGAACTCCTGAGCTCAAGCAGTCCTCCCACCTCGGCCTCCAAGAGTGCTAGGGTTACAGGCGTGAGCCACTGTGCCAGGCCTTGACTAGAATTTTTATTTTTAGTAACTTTAAATGTTAGTGAAAGCTTAAAGAGCAGAAAGTTATGAATTGTTTATCATAGGACACTTATCATGAAACAAGATTTTATGTTATTATAAAATTATAGACATTTACTTAGCCAAACTGATAATTTAAATATTTTTGAAATGCAAAAATCCTATTCTTTGATAGAGAAAAGACTCAGTTTCTCAAACAAGTATAAGACCTCTGATAGACAGACTGAAGCACAAGGCAATGAGGAGGCTGAATCTGTCTCTTTTTCTCCTCTCCCCCTTTTTGTAGTTTATTCAAAAGTTGAAAAAAAAAATTTTTTTGTTATTCCTAAAATCTTTCGTTATTCCTATTAATATTATGTGAAAATCTAGGTCAAAAGAGAAAACTAAATTTTTTATTGTATTAGCGTATTCATGATCAAGTTAATTTTAAAGAAATCTTATAAACAAATCCATCTAATTTTAAACAATTTGACTGTAAGTTAAGATTTTGATAAACCTTTTATGACCTTTAACTATTATAGCCATTTAATTTTAATTATTTACTTATTTAATTTAAAGCAGTTTTAAAACCAATAAATGAAACAAAATTATCTTTTTTAACAAAACTATTAGTATTTATGTCTTAGAACCTTTTTATTAAAAAATTTTATATAGAATTGTTCCCCTTCACTGTAATAGTGACAGTTTGGTTTTGTGGCATTTTAATAAGTAGAAATCATTTTTCAAAATTGAGCATATTGAGTACTTTTGTGACAGTCCTGCTTGTAGTAACATAAGTATAAAATAAGGATGATGTATTCTAAAGGGAAAACTGTGGAAAGACATAGGAGAGGCCTGACCTCTTAGAAGCAGTGGTTGCATAGTAGTACCAGCACCAAGTGGAAGTCAAAACTTCATGTTATCCTGGTCTGTCACCTTCTATGGAACCTTCCAAAATTATTTAATTATTTTTAAAACATTGAATTGTTTCCCTTCCATGTAAAATTTCAATTACATATATTACTTATGATATCAACTCTTAGAAAAACTCAGGAAGTTAAAGTAACTTTGAAGTGTTATCAGTCACCAATTTTATTAGCATTCCTAAATATATTTAAAAATAAGATATCAAGGCATATAAACTTAAACTTATATTTGAAATGTTTTAGTATTTTATAAATGACTCAGACATTTCATGATCATCTTAAAATAACATGACCTTAATATTTTAAATGATATGAAAATTTCATTTGTGTTTTCCCATTAATATTTCTCTAATTTATTTATTTATTTTAGTAGCTCACTTAGATTCCAGTTATTGCCTTAAGTTATTTTTTGCTGACTATTTTTATACCCTGTAAATTTGATATATAATACAGAATAGGGATCAATATATTTTTAATTGTTTTTTTAAACTCATAAATATTTACCAGGAGAAACATGAGTATTTTAATAAGCCTTGTTATTTTAAACAATGTAATATCATTGTTAAATTTTATAAACATAGTATACATTTTAGACTGTATTCTGTTGAAAAGGTATTAGTTAATTAGATCCTTCCAAAACACTACATCCCAAAACAAAATTTATTGATATCATAGGGATCAAAGAGTTCCTGGCTCCCAAAGTTTAGTCAAACTGTAGGGAGCAAAGGCCTCTGTTCCTACAAAGATTTGTGGAAAACTTTACTGACATTAAGATTAATAGGACAAATCTAAAACTTATACATGAACATCTTGGGAATGAACACTCAAAGATGCAGGGGAAATTATCCATTTTTGTGTTTAAAGTATGGACAGCCAAGTAGAAATGTGATTGGACAAAAGGATGTGAGCTAATTCTAACAGGCTGAGTGGGGAACCCAGCAAGGCCTTTTCATGTAGATTCTGTTTGGCCTCTTCTGAGCACATGTTCCTTCCTTGTAGCCTAGGGCAGGGCCCTTCCTGGAATGCGGGTTTTATAGTTACTCAAAGTAGGTCAGATAATTACTTTATGGAGAGTTTTTACATAGAAGACTTTTAGGTTTATGGTGAGCTTTCAGCAAAAGGGGTTCTGGCTTGTATGTCCTGCCTTGGGGAAGAGGGATTTTGATTTCTATGGCCCAGCTTCAGGCAAGAACTGAAAGAAGAGAGAGGCAGACAAGGCAAGGTTGGAGAATTTTTGCTTCTGAAGCCTTCATTTTAGGATAGTTTTCTGAGTCCCATCAACATGATATTACTTGACTTATGACTGAAAAAAAATGATCAGCCCCAATTTGTAATAACTCAATGACTCAAAATTATAACACTTTTTTTTTTTACATGAGGATCAAGATTAAGTTTTTTTAGGCCAGGCGCGGTGGCTCACACCTGCAATCCTAGCACTCTGGGAGGCTGAGGCAGGCAGATCATTTGAGCTCAAGAGTTCGAAACCAGCCTGAGCAAGAGCGAGACCCCCATCTCTACTAAAAAATAAAAAGAAATTAGCTGGACAACTAAAAATATATGGAAAAAAATTTAGCCAGGCATGGTGGTGCATGCCTGTAGTCCTGGCTACTTGGGAGGCTGAGGCAGAAGGATTGCTTGACCCCAGGAGTTTGAGGTTGCTGTGAGCTAGGCTGATGCCACGGCACTCTAGCCAGGGTGACAGAGTGGGACTCTGCCTCAAAAAAAAAAGAAGTTGTTTTAAACACAATCTAAATAGTCTCAAAACATTATTTCTCAACTTGGGTGTAAGCTTGAGTACATGCACTATTTCTAAAGAATAAGACTGTTTGAGATTCTCTTCAGATGTTAACAATCATTTGCATTTTATTTCTTAAAATAAATCACTATGCAAAAGTTAACAGTGTAAGAATTTTTTTCCTAAGCTAAAATTTTGTCATAGCCACATAATGTACACATAGCCGGCTAGCTTGTAAAGAGTAGGACAAAAGTGGACAAGACTAAGGGAAATCTAAAGCTTCCAATTTAAGCTCTTGTAACTACAACTTGTAGGACAGCTTTGAATCCCAAACAGCACTGTTAATCTCAGATGACAGAAAGAGTGAGTTAGAAACACATTGTGTACCTTTCCACAGACATTGAAATCAGTGGAAAAAACTGTATGTGCAGCTAGGATTAAAAGACAAAAACAAAAATATTTTCATAAACCTTTGTCCATAAGTTTCTGCTTTTGTGCTGTGTCCACTTGGTGTTTTATTTATTCTAATTTGCTGACACTTAGACACATCTATATTTTTACCTTAAAGTTAAAAACATAGGTCTTTTTTTGGTAACTTAGGAAATTTAGCTGTTATTAGACCAACAATATTAAATTTGCCATCCTTACCACAAATCATATAAACATATTATTTTGTCTGAGTTTATATATAGTTTTATAACCTTTATATCAAATCTCAACACCTCAAAAACATAAAAATGCCCAGTAAAACCCAGGCAAAAACAAATATATGCTGACAATTTGAAAACATTTTTACTATTACTTTACCAATAATATCCCTTTATTAAAATAATGAGAACCCAGCTCATTTGCCAAAGAATACTAAATTCACGGGAACCATGTGGGTTTGTTTAATTAATTTATGAGCACTCCTTTACATTTAAGCCAGTCTGGAACTATGTAAGCACAAATATGTAACACATGGACATACACAAAACATACCTAAACACACACACACACACACACACACACACGCACACGCGCGCGCGCACGCACAGAGTTCTAATAAGTTTTACCCGAGAACTCTAGCCATGAGATGATAACACAACTCACCAGTCTGTAAAAAAGACAATTGGATCCAAATTTCTTCTGACAAAACTGAAACTTGTTTCCATGGCAAGCTATAGTTGCCCTGATTAGTAACCTAATTAGGGCTGTGGGTCAAAGTTTTAGGTAAAGCAGTCTCCATGGCAGTTTGATTTTAAAAAACCTCTCTAGCCCTTTTTTCCTTCAGTTGAAAATGAGTTTTCAGTTTGCATTTTAGCTAGAACTGGCTGCAGGATCTCCAGGTAACCTTTTAACTGCAAATACCATAAACGATGAGTTCTCTCAACAGCAACAGAAAAAGTTAGCAGGTTTTAGAGTAGCCAGAAAAGAAAAGAGAGAAATAGCTTGAGAAACATATTAACTCTATAGTAGTAGGTCGACAATTTGAGCTCTGAATTCTCCTTAATGTAATTTGCCCTTTCGTAAAGACTTGTGCACAAGAATGGGCTATAACCAGCTGCAGCCCTAGGAAACCTGGCATGCCTTTGACCTTTCCATTACACAAATACTTGAAAGTAGAGGTGCCATAAACTAACTGGGGTGCCTAAGGGGACCATTCTGTTTGTCTTTCCTCATTTTTAAAGGATTTGTTTCCCATTTTTCATTAAAAGAAGCAACTGAACTGTGATCTAGGGTTTGGTGCCATGGATCAGAGTGTGCTGATTGTGGGTGGGGCTCTTGAATGTTTCACCCGTGAGACGGTCCCACCTTCTTACATGTGTTAGTTCTTCTCTTCATGGGTCTAGTGCCCCCAAGAGGGCTCAAAATGCCAAATGACCAGCTCTTATATGTGTTTCCTGGACAAGCCTTCTTTTAATTAATTTGTTCAGAGGTTCTCCATAGGGCCTCTCACGCCTCGGGGAATCACCCCAGGCAACTCCCACTCAGGACCCCAAGCACCAAGGAGTACCTTTTGGCTGGGAGGAGTAAAATGCTCTTCTTCTTCAGAGCTGAAGAACTCAGTCTCTCATTAAACTACAAAAAAGATGGTTCAGTTTCCCTGTTTCACAAATGTATAAAGAAACAAGTGAGATAAATTTTAGGATGAAAAGACAATGGAGAAGACCCTTGAGAATGCACCTCCAAATCAAAATTGGGATCCCAAACAACACTTCCTAGGAAAAGAACCAACTCAGAGTAAACCAGGACCATCAACAAACTAGGGGAGGTCCGGAGCTCAGGAGGACTTGCCAGTTCCACCATAGGAGAAGCTCAGAATCTGGGTGCTCAAAAGGGCCATGTCAGAATCTGGCAGGGAGTTGGGGCCACTCCTTTGGGGGTCCTGACTCTTTTCTGAGCCCCATGTTTGGCGCCAATCTTGAAAAAAAAAAAAAAAAAGAAGCCAAACTCTGTAAAATAATTTAAAGAGGTTTATTTTGAGTCAAATTTGAGGACCATGACCCAGAGCCACACCCAAGAAGCCTCAAGCAAGTGGACTTGCTGTGACAGGGTTACAGTTTGGTTTTATAAATTTCAGGGAGACAGGGGTTGCAGGTGAAGTCATAAATCGATACATGGAAAGCATACATTCGTCTTGGGGCAGAAGATGGGGCAGCTGGAAGCAGGGCCTTATAGGTGATAGTTGGGTTTAAAGATTCTTTGACCAGTAATTGGTTAAAGACATGAAGCTTTGTCTAAAGGCTTGGAAAGTTTAAAGATAAAGATGTCTGTTAATCAGAGACAAGTCAGTGGACATATATTTGTTGTGTCAATTGAGGACCTGCAGGTTAGTTTTACGTAGCCCTTAGGCCTGCCAGTGAGTTACAAAGGATGTCTCCAAGAAGGGAGGGGGCATAATGAGGCATAGCTGACCTCCCTCCTTGTGGCAGGCAATTTAGTTTTAGGATATCCCTTTAGTCAGGTGGGGGTCCATTCAGTCAGCCAATGGGGGGGAAGCCTTAAGATTTTATTTTAATTCACAATTATCTTCATTCTTTTCATTTCTTTTTCCTATGAGGGAATACTCTTGTTATTCTTTCTGAACATGTATGTGTTTTAATCTTTTGATACATGTTGCCCAGAACTAAGTATCAGAGTCTAAGTGTGGGTTCCATAACCACTGGGTTTATCACCTACCTTGTTGTACCTATGGTTCCAGTTCTCTATTCCTGCTTCATCAAACACTTAATGGTGCAAGCGATCAACTATTTTATTTTACACATGGATTCTTTGGGTCAATAATGTGGACAGGGCAGAGCATCCTGTCTCTGCCCTAGGATGCCTGGAGTCTCAGCTGAGAGGACTCAAGTATCTAGGGATGACTCTGATAGTTGTATCTAGAATCTGGAAGCTTCTTCACTTGCAGGTCTGGTACTTTCAAAGGATTGGCCTAAAGTCTAGGCGTATCTGGGAGTGCCCAATGGACCGCCCACACATGGCCTCTCCAGCTTAGCAGCCTCCGGCTTCTCAGCCTTCTTGTGTGCACTCAGGGGTCCCAGGGAGAGTGTTCGGGTAACTGAGGAAACTGGAAGGTCTTTCTTTACTTAGTCTCAGAAGTCAAAAAGTGCTACTTCCGTTATACTCTGGTGACCACACTGTTGACTAAATTGGTATTGGCATCCATATCAAAGATAGATTCTGCTGTTTTCTAAGCATGGGAGGTCTGAAAGGACATCCCATCCCATTGAACGAATCAATGAGAAAGACATGTTTCATCTTTCTAATAGGCAATGGAATAGAAAATAGATGAGGTCTTTGAAGTCATGGGATTAATGTGGTTAAAATAAAATAAAATATGTCAAAAGCAAATATAGTGACAGCTAACCAGCAAAATAACCTTCATCAAGTGGGTTCTCTTAACTGTCTATCTGCTTTTCATTTCTTCTACCTTTGGGCTATCGAACATTCACCATTTCACTTCCATCAGTTGTAGTCATGTCACTGCTCCTGTCAGAACCTTTCTGTGGCTTCACAGCTGTCCAGTGGTGAATGTCAACCTGCCCTGGTACTTGGAAGTTGCCCATTTTACACCCAATTGTCTTTATGGCTTTCTTCCTCACACCACTCATGTCTCAGACGAGCTGGGGTAAAAGATAGCACAATGGAAGGATCTGCAATGGTTTTTTTCTTGATGATTTCTTGCTAATTTGTGGGGGATCTGGAGTCTGGGCATCTGATCTTTGTGGACTGGGTAAGAAGCCCGCGTGAGGCATCCACCACAGAAACCCTTGCCTTTCTGGGAAGAGTGGGACCATTCTCTTTGACTCTCATGGCTTCTGTCAAAATAATAGATCTGAAACCTAATTCAAATCAGGGAAGAAAACATGCTTTTGCTTAATCAAAAATTATGTGTGTACATGCACACAACTGAAAAATGATGACAAAGAAGTGGGAAATGTGAGCAGCAATTGTGGGATGGGGACTGGGGGTGTTCCTTTGTCTCTCCTGGGGAGCAGGTAGCACAGTGGTGAAGGACATGGACTCTGAAACCAGACCGTCTGGTGCAAGTCCCATCTCTGCTGTCCAGCAGCAGCTGTGTGTTCCCTCAGGCAAATGACTGAAGCTTTCTGTGCCTTGGCTGCCACATCTCTGAAGTGGGAATAGCAACGGTGCCTCATGCTAGGATTGTTATGAGAATGGACATGTGTAGACAGCACTTGGTAAGGATTCACTCAGTGCTGTCTCTCTTCAAGCTTTGCATGGTCAACCTGCATTACTTTTATAAGCAGAAAGTTTATATGTCAGTATATTTTAAGAGGCCACCAGGAAAGATCTGGAAAGAAGCAATAACTACTGAGATGTTCACCTAGGTGGGAGGAGGACTAGTGACAACTCATATTTATTGAGAAAATACTCTGTACCAGGCACTGTTGGATCTACTGCCACCACCATGTTGCAAATGAGGGGAAGGAGGCACAGAGAGGTGAGGGGACTGACCTGAGGATCCACAGCCAGTGACCGACTGGCAGAGCCGCAGCTCCCAGGGCAATAGGAGGGCTGAGCAGGTTCTGGAGGGGATGGGGCGCCCCATCTAAGAGCCTGCAGCGGTAAGTCCTGCCTGGCCAGACTCAGGGTCTTCTTGGTCTCCATTCTAAAGGCAAGGAGGCATGTGAAGGGGACTCTCAGATACTTTGAAATGTGCAGGACAGTCTCGTGGACTCTTGCCACCCTGCTGTGCAACACATGTCAGGGCTTCTTCCTCCCGTCTGTCTGATACTCTGAGCCCTGTGAACAGCCTTCCATGCCCTCCCTGCCACCCCCAGCCTCTCCGCACTGTCAAACTACGCTACTTCTATGAGGTCAGCTTTGCAGATGCAACAGGGAAGTGACATCACGCTGCATTTGCCTTTCTGAGGTGACAGATGTGTTAATTAGCTTCATGTCACCAGTCCACATGGTGCACATATACCTAAATTCCACATTGTACCGCATACATGCCTGCAACTATGACTTGTCTAGGAAAAGTGCTACAAATAAAGCCAGAATAAATAAAACAAGATGCAGAAAGTGTGGCCGGACCGCCCCGCATGCCTGTGTCTCTGCTTCTGCCCTCCACGGCCTCTGCAGGCACCACCGTGTTTGCCGTGTGTGGAGGAGGTTTGGGGCCAGCAGGAAGCAGCACTTTCAATGTGAGGTTGACAAGTCTCTGGCGAGTTTCTACCAGAAGAAGAACTGAAATTTCGGAATATTACCAGCACTATTATGCTAATATTCACACAAATCATGTCATAATTGTTAAAAGTACTATTTATTCCTTGATTGTCTGCCTTCATATTTTTATTTCATTTTTTAAACTTCCAGAGAATTAGAACTATAGGTCCCTAGAAAGAAAGTTACTTCACAAACTAATTTGAATCTCCCATATTGGCACTGGAATCTCTGATGAAAAAAAACAACAAGGGGAGGGAAGGGAGAAGGGAAGGGAAGAGGGAAGGGAAGGCCGAAGGGGGCAGGGAAGGGTAGGGAAAGGGGAAGGGAACAGGAATGGAAGGAAAAGGGGAAGGGGACGGGAATAGAGAGGAAAGGGGAAGGGGAGGGAAGGGATTTTAAGGACAGCAGCACTGGGAGACCGCCCTGGGCTGTTAGGCATAAGGAAAGTGGGGAACCAAGGGGACCCACTGGGGCGGAGCGGCCCTCTTGTCTCCAGGGCTCCAGGCCCTGCCGCAGCTCACTCTAGTGTGGCTCGGACGCCTCTGAGGGCTGCAGCCTGCATGTTCCCGGCTCCCACCCACCGCTGTCACCCACACGTGTGAGTGTGTCGCTTGCTCTCTGCTTCACCATTGATGGTCACCACCACCTTGTTTGCCTGTTTGCAGCAGGTCTTTTGGGCTGGCAGGAAGGAGTGTATTTTCAAGGTGACATTGGCAAGTCTCCTGGTGAGCTTCTGCGGCCCTGGCCGTGTTGAGAGGGGAGGTTGAGGTCTTCCCCTCAGGCCACTCAGCCTGGTAGGAGTCAGCTTCCCTGGATGTTTCCTGGGGACAGGTCCCTCCTCCTGGCTCTCTGCCATGGCAGCAGAGCACTATGCTAGGACAGGGACTCATGTGCAGGAAGTCACTGTGGTTTCTTGGTCTCCTCTGGCCTCTCCTGCCCATTCACCCGCATGCCCCTCATCATTTGAAGGAGCGTGGGCCTCTCCCGGGGGTCAAGGGTCAGGAACTTTTTCAGAAATGTTTTCAACTTTCAGTGTTGCAGGTGTGATGTTGCTTGGAGGTTCCCCCAGTTCTCTCCATGCGTCACAGAGTCCTGGCTGTCATGGTGTAGAGGACTACCCAGCCTCTACACGTCCACCACTGGTCCCATGTAGTCCTCATTGGGGAACTTCTAGGGCACAGAAACGAGGACTTCCACAAATGTGCCACTAAATGTGGCAAAGACAAAGTCAGCTAGTTTCATCTTGTCATTGTCATCAAGTAGGCTGTTTTGGGGTTGTAGGATGTAATGTGGTTCTCGTGGCAATATTGCACGCAGCTGGGATTATTCTGTCATTACACAGCGGGCGTCTTCAGCCTCAGTGACATCCCCCTGCTTCAGGATGTTTGGATGATTCAGATGCGTCTGGCTTTCACTTCCATTTTGACAAGTTTCAGGCCATGGAGACTCTGATTGGATGTTATTTTGATGGCTACCTTTGTCCCATCCAACGCTGCACCGGCCCCTTTTCTTCAGGAGGTTGTCATTGTTTAGTCCCTCATTGGACAAATCGCAGGCAAGGCCCTGCTGCTTGGTCACATCTGTCTATGCGAACTCTGCCCTAGCCATGCTAGGTAACTAGCGAACTCTGCCAGCTACACCAGCTAGGCTGGGAACACTGACAATGTACGATACCAGCTACCTGAACTAGGCTAACAGTACCCATAATACCAACTGTGCTGACAGTACTGACTGCACTATGCTGTCACTACTGACAGACAATCGACTGTACTGTGCTAGCACCGCTAGCGAACCGTACTGACTGTGCTATGCTGACACTACTGACAGACAGCACTGACTGTCCTATGCTAGCACTGCAGACGGACGACACTAACTGCACTCATCACACCAACACTGCTAATGAACGAGGATGAAACAGTGTTGCTACGGTCAGACTACCAGTTCTCCAGCACCTTTCTGATCAATAAGCACTGGTTACGGCTTTACTAACACCTACGCTCAGCCTAGGTCTTAGTAATTCTGTATCACTGGCTGTCTCTGATGTCAGAGTGGGGCGGGGGGGTTAGTGGAGGGGCAGGGGGAGGGGGGAGGTTTAGTGGAGGGGCAGGCGGAGGGGGGTGGGTTAGTGTAGGGGGAGGGGAGGGGGGAAGGTGAGTGTAGGGACAGGGGGAGGGGGAGGGTTAGTATAGGGGGAGGGGGTGGGTTAGTGTAGGAGCAGGGGGAGGGGGAGGGTTAGTGTAGGGGGAGTGGGTGGGGGTGGGTTAGTGCAGGGGAAGGGGAGGGGGGAGGGTTAGTGTAGGGGAGGTGGTGGGGGAGGGTTAGTGTAGGGGCAGGGGGAGGAGGAAAGGTTAGTGTAGGGGCAGGGGGAGGGGGAGGGTTAGTGTAGGGGGAGGGGGTGGGTTAGTGTAGGGGCAGGGGGAGGGGGAGGGTTAGTGTAGGGGGAGGGGGTGGGTTAGTGTAGGGGCAGGGGGTGTGAGAGGCTTAGTGTAGGGGGAGGGGGTAGGTTAGGTGAGGGGGAGGGGGAACAGTTAGTGTAGGGGGAAGGGGTGGGGTGGGTTAGTGTAGGGGCAGGGGAAGGGGGAGGGGGTGGGTTAGTATAGGGGGAGGGGGAGGGTTAGTGTAGAGGGAGGGGATGAGTTAGTGTAAAGGAAGGGGGAGGGGAGGGTTAGTGTAGGGGGAGGGGGTGGGGGTGGGTTAGTGTAGGAGCAGGGGGAGGGGGAGGGTTAGCGTAGAGGGAGGGGGTGGGTTAGTGTAGGGGAGGGGGGAGGGTCAGTGTAGGAGCAGGGGGAGGGAGAGGAAAGGGAAGCAGAAAGAGGGATGGCAAAGACTTCATCTCCTAGCAAGCAGAGAAGCTGTGGAATGCACAGGGGGCTTGTACTTGAGCTTTCACTGTGCAGCTGGAGGGTAGGAGAGGGAAACAGGGGCCCTGAAAATTCAGGAAGAGCAGAAGACGTGGCTCCGGCGTTATTACCTCCTCCAGAGAGAGCCAGAGTGCTCACTTCCTGGGGCACTTTTACTCCAGGGAGCCAAACCTGTCATGAAGGCAGGGCTCGGTTCCGTAGAAGGGTGTGGTCTTGTCCTCTTCTTGCCTGGGACGTTTTTCAGTAACTGTGGCTCTGGTGAAAACCCTTTCATAGTGGCAGCCATGAGTTGAAAAGCTTTTTCTGCTTTCTGGGCTGCTGTCAGTGCCACTCTGTTTCCTCTCACCTCTCCCCATCGTGGTTATCAAAGACCTTGAGGGCCAGGCTTAAAGTTCCGCTGTGGAGCCTGAGGCCCCTTCTCAAGTTTTGGAGTTTATGCCAAACAGTGGGGCTGACTGGGAGATGAAGTCCATTGCTAAGAGGCATTGTTCCTCCATAGTGTCACGATGTAGATTAGTAAAGAGGAGAATTACTTCAGACAGGAAAGGGGTGGCATTTCATCCTGGCTTCATCCATGTGGGTACCTGATTTGCAATGCCTTCTGACCCTGTAGCCTCCCAGAAAGGGAGCTGGGGTGCAGGCAGGCAGGGAGCTCTGGAATGGCTGCTCAGATGAGAGAAATGGAGACAGAGAGGAAGCAGGAGGAAGGAGGTATCCAAAAGAGAAACATAGTCCAGACAGTGAGGTAGTGAGAGAGATGCAGGGGTCAGAAGTGACATGAGGCAGGTAGAGTGAAGACCAGGAGGTCTAATAAGTTTAAAGAAAGTTTGAAAGTAGAGGACGTTATACTCTTCATTGCCAGCAGTGATGGAAGTTCAGGTAGCATCAACCAGAGATTAATTCTTGGGCCAAATTTCCTGGTCCTTTAATTTACTGAACATTTGGGATGGGGCTCGATGAGTCCCAAAGTTCCAACTGAACGTTGCCATGATAGACGTTTTTAGGCATGGCCATGTGTTACTAAAAGTCTGAGAGGGCAACCCCAACTCAGATGATTGTTGAAGGTCTGATCAGACATCTGGCATCCCCGAAAATCTGAAGTCAGACTAAAACCTAGTGATCTGCGCCAGAGAGAGAACGGGCATCCCAAAGTATGACTTAGATTGTGACCTTGAAGTCTTCTCCATAGACAGGCATCCCTGGGTCTGGGTGAAGACTGATGGGGGCTGTGCTCCCCCCCCGAATTAGTGGTTAGGCAGCATCCCTCCATGCCACCCTCCCGAGTGGTAGACCCAGTGCCAGGTTTTTTCCTGGACTAAGGAAGCCAAATGAAACGGACAAGCTACTGTTCTCCATGTTGCGCCTATGACCATTCCCAAAGTTTCCAGAGACCTAGTGACTCACCAAATCCCAAACAATTTGAGGGCAGTGAGAGGGATGTCCTAGGAATTGCAGAGGAGGGAGCAGTATCAAGACTGAAGCAGCTCTTCTTATATAAAGAAGAAATAAAGACCTTCTCAGACAAGCAAAGACTGAGGGAATTCATCAAGACAAGACCTGCCTCCAGGAAGTACTCAGAATAGTGTTAGACATGAATAGGCACAATAAACACTCACCGGTGTGAAATCGTCCAAAAGGTAAAGGTCAAAGGCCAGCTACCACAATGGATCCAGAGAAAATACAAAGTTCAACTCAACAGGATGAACAGAAATCTGCTCCACTTATCAATTCCTTCAATAAATGTGAATGGCTTTAAGTGCCCACTAAAGAGACGTAGGCTGGCCAAATGGATAAATATGCACAAACCAAGTATCTGCTGTCTTCAGGAAACACATCTAACCCACAAGGATGCATTCAGACTCGAGGTAAAGGGATGGAAAAAAAAATATTCCACGTAAGTGGAAGCCAAAAGAAAGCCAGCCTGGCAGTTCTGATTTCAGATAACTTAGTCTTCAACAAAAGTAATGAAAGACAAAAATGGTCACTATATAACCATGAAGGGCACAATTCAACAAGAAGACATAATAATTCTAAATATTTATACACCTAAGTCAATTGCACCCAGATTCATAAACCAAATCCTACTTGATCCAAACAAAATGATAAACAGCAGCACTGTAATAGCCGGGTACTTCAACACACCTCTGACAGAACAGGACAGATCCTCCAAACAGAAAATAAAGAAACAATGGATTTAAACAGAACTCTAGAACAAATGGGCCTGACTGACAGTTACAGAACATTCTACCCAACAACCACTGCATATACGTTTTTCTCATCGGCTCATGGGACATTCTCTAAGATTGATCATATCCTAGGCCACAAAGCATGTCTCAAAAAATTTTAAAAATTAGAAATTATAACATGCATCTTCTCAGACCACAGTGGAATAAATTTAGAAATCAACTCCAACATGAGCTCTCATCTCTACACAACATCAAGCAAACTGAACAATCTTTTGCTGAAACATTCTTCAGTTAAGGAGGAAATTAAGATGGAAATCAAAAGACTCTTTCAACTAAATGATAAAGAGGACACAAGTTGTCAAAGTCTGTGGGACATAGGTAAAGCCCTCTTGAGGGGAAAACTTATACCCATAACTGCCCACATCCAAAAGACAGAAAGATCACAGATCAACAATCTGAAGAATCATCTCAAAGAATTAGAAGAGGATGAGCAAAGCAACCCCAAACCCAGCAGAAGAAAAGAAATAACAGATCAAAGCAGAACTAAATGAAATTGATAACAAGAAAAACTGTTTGGAAGATTAATAAAACAAAGGGTTGGTTCTTTGAAAAGATAAACAAAATTGACAGACTCTCACTAGATTAATGAGAAGCAGAAAAGAAAGTATTCTAATCTCAATCAGAAATGAGAAAGGATAAATTACAACTATTGCCACAGAAATAGAAAATATCATCTATGGCTAATATAAAAACCTCTATGCACATAAACTTGAAAATCTGTAGGAAACAGATAAATTCTTAGAAACACACAGCCTCCCTAGGTTCAATCAGGAAGAAACAGAATTCCTGAACAGACCAATATCAAGTATCAAAATGGAAGCAGCAATAATAAACCTTCCTAAAAAGAAAATTCCTGGACCAGATGGTTTCACGCCTGAATTGTATCAGACCTACAGAGAAGAACTGGTGCCTATCCTGCAGAAATTATTGCACAACATCCAGAAGGAAAGAATCCTCCCCAACATGTTTTCTGAAGCCAACATCACCCTGATATCAAAGCAAGGAATCGACTCAACAAAAGAAGAAAACTACAGATCAATATTTGTTATGAATATATATGCAAAAATTCCACAATAAAATCCTAGGAAATCAGGCCGGGGGCGGTGTCTCATGCCTGTAATCCTAGTACTCTGGGAGGCTGAGGTGGGTGGATCACTCGAGGTCAGGAGTTCGAGACCAGCTGAGCAAGAGTGAGACCCCGTCTCTATTAAAAATAGAAAGAAATTATCTGGCCAACTAAAAATATATATAGAAAAAATTAGCCAGGCGTGGTGGCGTATGCCTGTAGTCCCAGCTACTCAGGAGGCTGAGACAGTAGGATCGCCTAAGCCCAGGAGTTTGAGGTTGCTGTGAGCTAGGCTGATGCCATGGCACTCACTCTAGCCCAGGCAACAAAGTGAGACTCTGTCTCAAAAAAAAAAAAAAAAAAAAAAAAAAAAAAAAAATCCTAGGAAATCAAATTCAGCTCATTAAAAAAATAATCCATCACATACAAATGGGCTTCATCCCACAGATGCAGGATAGTTCAACATACACAAATCTAGAAATGTAAGTCACCACATAAATAGATGTAAAAACAAAGACCGTACAATTCTCTCACTAGATGCAGAGAAAGCATTCAACAAAATTCAGCACCCTTTTTTGATGAGAACGTTTAACAAAATAGGCATAGACAGAACCTACCTAAAAATGATAAAGTCCATATATAACAAACCCATAGTCAACACCATGCTGAGCAGGAAAAATTGAAAGCATTCCCACTTAGAACTGGAACCAGACAAAGTTGCTATCTATCACCACTTCTCTTCAACATTGTGCTGGAAGTCCTAGACAGAGCAATCAGCCAAGAGAAGGAAATCAAGGGCATCCAAGTGGGGACACAAGAGGTCAAACTATCGCTCTTTGCTGACGATATGATCTTATATCTAGAAAACCCCAAAGATTGTGCCACGAGACTACAGGAATTGATAAATTCAGCAAAGTCTCAGGTTCAAAAATCAATGGACAGGAATCAGTAGCATTCCTATACGCGAACAATAGTCAAACTGAGAACCAAATCAAAGGCTCAAAATGCTTCACAACAGCAACAAAGAAAATAAAATATCTAGGAATATATATCACTAACAAGATAAAGGACCTCTACTAGGAGAACTATGAAAACTGAGGAAGGAAATAACAGAGGATGTGAACAGGTGGAAAACCATGCTCATGGGTCAGTAGAATCAACATTGTTAAAATGTCTATACTACCCAAAGTGATCTACAGATTCAATGCAATCCTTATTAAAATACCAAGATCATTTTTCACAGGTATAGAAAAAATAATTCTATGCTTCATATGGAATCAGAGAAGACCCCGTATAGGAAAAGCAATCTTAAGCAAAAAGAACAAATTGGGAGGCATCAATTTACCAGACTTCAAGCTATACTACAAGGCTATAGTAACTAAAACAGCATGGTACTGGCACAAGAACAGAGACATAGATCAATGGAACAGAGGTGAGAACCCAGATATAAAACCACCATCATATAGCCATTTAATCTTTGACAAAGCAGACAAAAACATACACTGGGGAAAAGAATCCTTATTCAGTAAATGGTGCTGGGAAAATTGGATAGCCACATGTAGAAGACTGAAACAGGATCCACACCTCTCACCTCTCCCAAAAATCAACTCACAGTGCATAACAGACTTAAACCTAAGGAATGAAACTAAGATTCCAGAAGAAAATGTTGGAAAAACTCTTATGGACATTGGCCTAGGGAAAGAATTTATGAAGAAGACCCCAAAGGCAATCACAGCAACAACAGAAATAAATAAATGGGAAATGATCAAATTAAAAAGCTTCTGCACAGCCAAGAAAACTGTCATGAGGGCAAACTGACAATACACAGAATGGGACAAAATATTCCCATGCTACACAGGTGATAAGGGCTGGTAACTAGAATCTATATAGAACTCAGGAAAACCAGAAACAATGAAAAAAATCAAGCAAGCCCTTTAATAAGTGGGGAAAGGATATGAACAGCAACTTTTCAAAAGAAGACAGAAGAATGGTCAGAAAACATATGAAATAAGGCTCAACATCTCTAATCATCAGGAAATGCAAAACAAAACCACAATGAGGTCTCAACTCCAGTGAGAATGGATTTTATCAAAAAGTCTCAAAACAATAAATGTTGGTGTGGATGCAGAGAGATAGGAACGCTCATACGCTGCTGGTGGAACTGCAAACTAGTACAGCCTCTGTGGAAAGTAACACGGAGATATGTCAAAGAGCTCAAAGTAGAACTATCATTTGATCCAGCAATCCCACTACTGGGCATCTACCCAAAGGAAAAAAAGACATCCTATAAAACAGACACCTGCATTCAAATATTTATAGCAGCACAATTCACAATTGAAAAGATGTGGAAACAACCCAAGTGCCCATCAATACATGAGCGGATTAATACAGTATGGTATATGTATACCATGGAGTTCTACTCAGCCAGACAAAACAATGGTGATCTAGCACCTCTTATATTATCCTGGATAGAGCTGGAGCCCATTCTACTCAGTGAAGTATCACAAGAGTGGAAAAACAAGCACCACATGTACTCATGATTAAATTGGCATTACCTGATCAACACTCTTGTGCTCATATTCATCAGGTGTTGGACAGGTGGGAGGGGGGAGGAGAGGATGAGTATATTCAGAACTTCCAGGTGCAGTGGGCACCATCTGGGTGAGGGACATGCTTGAAACTCTGACTTGGGCAGAGCAAAAGCAATATATGTAACCTAAACATTGGCACTCCTATGATATGTTGAAATTTAAAAAAAAAAAAAAAAAAAAAAAAACCTAAGAGGCCAGAAGTCCATGGGTTGAAATATTCAAAGTCATGGAAGAAAAAAAAAAAAAGCCCTGCAACTGAGAACTCTATATCCAACAAACTGTGCTTCAAAAATGATGGAGAAATTAAGACTAAGACATTGGCAGATAACCAAAAGCTGAGTACCACCAGCCCTGCCTGCAATGAAGCAATCCTTCCACTTGAAAAGAAAGGACACTAGACAGGAACTCAAAGCGTTATGAAGAAATAAAGACCTCTGGTAAAGGTAAATACACAGAAACTCATAAAAGCTTGTACTGTTTTTGTTTTGTACATGATTTAATAGACTAATGTATCAAAAAAGCCTATGATTAGTTGATGTTTTTGGACACACAATGCAAACACATGTAATGTGGTGATGCCAACTGAAAGAGCAATTAGGCAAGAGAAAGAAATAAAAGGCTCTCAAATTGAAAAGGAAGATGTAAAGTTAACCAGTTTGCAGATGACATGATCCCATATGTACAAAACACTTGAGACTCCACAAAAGACCTATAAGAACTAAAGCAAATTTAGCAAAGTATCAGGCATGTAGAACATCAGAAGACCCCAAACAAAACAATCTTGAAATGGAACAAATTTGGAGGTCTTTACACTTCCTGTTTTCAAAACTCTACAAGCTCCAGTAATCAAAACAGAGTGGCCCTGGCATGGACAGACTTACAGAGCAATGGAGCAGAGCACTGAGACCAGAAATAACCATCATGGAAGGTTAAATGCTTTCTGAGAAGGGTCCCAGGACCATCCAGTGGGGAAAGGACAGTCTCTTCAGCAAATAGTGCTGGGACAAGTGAACATTCACATGCAAGATAATGAAGTTAGACTCTGACATAACACCATACACAAAAATTAACTCACAGCGAATTGAAGATCTAAAGGTTAAGGATTAAAACTATAAAACTCCTAGAAGAAAATATAGGAGGAAAGCTTTAGACAATGGGTTTGCCATTGATTTTTTGAATATAGCCCCAAAAGTGCAGGCTACAAATTAAAAGTAGATAAACTGGACTACATCAAAATCTAAAAGTCCTGTGTATCAAAGGACACAGCAGAGCCAAAGGCAACCTATGGAATGAGAGAAAATACCTGCAAATCATACACCTGATAAAGGGTTGACATCCAGAATATGTAGAGAACTCCTACATGTTGACCATAATAAAACACATAACCCAATAAACAATGGAGAAAGGACTTGCACAGATATTTCTGCAAAGGTGATATGCAAATGGCCACATGCTCATGAAAGATGCTCAGCATCACTAGTCTTCAGAGTAACGCAATCAAACCACAATGGAAACAGTTTCCACTCTTAGGATGCTGCTATCCAAACAACAACAGAAAACAGTAAGTGTCGTTGGCCAGGCACGGTGGCTCACGTCTGTAATCCTAGCACTCTGGGAAGCCACGGCTGGAGCATCTCTAGAGGTGAGGAGTTCAAGACCAGCCTGAGCAAGAACGAGACCCTATCTCTACTGAAAAATAGAAAAAAATATTATCCAGGCAATTAAAAACAGAAACAAACAAAATCAGCCGAGCACATGTAGTCCCAGCTGCTTGGGAGGCTGAGGCAGAAGGATCGCTTGAGCCCAGGAGTTTGAGGTGAGCTAGGCTAATAATGCCAGGACACTGTAGCCCTGGCAACAGGGTGGGACTCTGTCTCAAAAAAAAAAAATAAAACAAAACAAAAAGCAAGCGTCGGTGGAGAAATTGGAACTCTCATGCACTAGTGGAGGGAACATACAATGGTGTCACTGCTACTGAAGATAGTATTGTCATTCCTGAGAAAATTAAATATAATTACTCTGTGATCCAGCAATCCCACCTCTGGGTATATACCCAAAGGTATTGAAAGCAAAATCTCAAAGAGGTATTTGTCCTCTCATACCTTCATAGCAGTGTCCTTCACAATAGCCAAAAGGTGGAAGCAACCCAAGTGTTCACCAGCGATGAATGGATGAACCAAATGTGGTCGATACATACACATTTGGACTGTTGGAATAATAGTGGACTATGATTCAGCCTTAAAAAGGAAGGAGATTCTGACGCATGCTACCACCTGGATGAACCTGGGGACATTGTGCTGAGTGAATACACCAGTCACAAAAGGTAAACACTGTCTAAATCCACTTATATGAGGTACCCAGAGTAGTCAAATTCATGGAGACGGGAAGTAGAAGGGTGGTTGCCAGGGGCATGGGAATGACAGAGTTATTGCTTCTTGGGGACAGAGCTGCAGGGTGTGAGGTGAGCTGTGTGGGTACGCGTTGGTGATGCTTGCACGACAGTGCGTGTGTCCTTCACAGCACTGAACTCTACATGTAAATGTGCAAAGGCGGGAGGTTTTTTGCCATGTGTATTTTATGAGAATCCAATAAGGTTTTATAAATTTAAGTAAAACATTGATGGAAAATAAAGGCAGGGATGTAGGGCAACTGTTAGTAGAAGTTTCAATTGATGGAACCACTGTGGGAAAGATATTTGGAAATAACAATGCACACCCCATGAACTAGGAGTCTCACTGTTAGGGACACAACAAAAAGAAATGCCTAAGCTTGTCCCCAAAAAGGAAGGTGCACAGATGTTCTCAGCAGCCCTGCGGATCAGAGCCCCAAACTGGGAGGAGCCGAAGTGTGCACAGCAGCGCGGGTAAACCCATTGCTCTGTATTCACACAGCAGCACAGTGTATAGAAATGCGGGTGAAGGACGTACAATGTGCAGCAAACGAGGAATCTCGTGAACAACACTGAGCGGAGGAAGCCAGATACAGAAGGGTTTATCCTCCATGGTTCCCGTTATAGAAACTGCAGCGTCAAGCGACACTGAGCCCTGCTGGTAGAAGTCAGGGTAGTGGTTTCCCTGGGGCAGAGGCTAGACATGAGATGGGGCTCCAGATTTTGGGGTGCCGATAATCTGTTTCTTGGGTACAGGACACAGGATGTGTTCAATATGTGGAGAAAAATTATTGTCAATTTCATAGCTGTGTGAATTATACTGAAATTAAAAATCTTTAATTGAAAAACATCAGATTGCATATCAAGCCCAGGATGAAAGAGGGACCCTCAGCCTGTCCTGCCTTCCCCAGCAAACGCAAGTTCACGGTGACCATGTAGTCCTCTTTGAGTGGAGAGGCTGCCACCAGGGTCTAGGCAATGCAGCGCCCTCAGGGTGACAGCCGAGGCCCTGGGCTTCACCACGCTCCTGGTGAGCTACAAACAGGGCCACGTCCACCTACGTGCCCGGATCACCATCGCTGCCTACCTGCCCCTCAAGGTGAGCCAGGGGCCCTGCCCTTCACCACCCACCCTGCCCAGTCCTTCCCTGACGGGAATTACTCACTTGCTCTGACAAATCTGTGTGAAAACCCAATTGTTCCGAGTAGCTTTTGGCATAGCTCCGTCTCCCTGTGATTTTCCGGCTGAAAGCAGGAACTGATGCAGGAGGAGCAGAGCCTCCCCCATGGGGGACAGTGGTTGCTGACATCCATGTGATCACGCAAGACAGCGCTTGGCAGGCCTGGCAGGGTGCTGACCTGCCAGGCTCTCCTGACGAAGGCGGGACTGTGGGCTCCAAAGGCTTCGAAGTGTTTGCAACAGGGGTCAGAGCACAGGGGCGCTTCTGGCCCACTCCAGAGTTACCCTTCGGGGTCCCTACAGATCCCCAGCATTGGGACAGTGGCCTTTGGTGTGTTGGATTCTGGGCCCTCCCAGGACCTAGGTCCGGGGTGGATTCTGCCACTTGCCTGATGCCTGTAAATCCCTCTTCCCACCCGAGGAGGCAGGCGGCCGTGGCGTGTGCATGCAGAGCACACGGCCTCAGCCTCCACTCCGGCTCCCGAGCCTGAGTCCAGGGCTGATGCGCAGCCGCTCTGTACTCTGTTCATTTAAATTCTCTGGCCTCACAGTCCTGCCTGTGAAATGGGGCTGGACAGCACCTACCCCATAGGGTTGTGCTGAGGGTGAGCTGAGCTAATAAATGGAAAGGGCTTAGAAAGCAGCCTGGAAGGGAGTGAGCACTCAGCAAGGGTTAATTAGTAAAACATGAATAGAAACAACTGGGCCTTCCTGCAAGGGTGGTTGTGAAGGCTTCCCATGAGGGTTGCACATAGTGGGCTGCTGAATGCATTTGTCACTGTGTTGGAACCCCGCCTCGTCCACAGGAGGCCCAGAGGGGGTTAGTTGGTGGGGAGTTCCTGCTCCTGGAGGAGCCCCCCACCCTCCCTCCCAGGCTGGGCCAGGCAGCCGTCGCATTTCCCTGCCCCCCAGAGTCAACCTCGCAGACAGCGCTGATCCCCGTGGTTTGTAATATCTTTTTCCCTCTCTCCCATCAGAAGTATGCTCAGTGACCTTAGGATCTTCATCTCTGCCCCTCTAGCCCTGGGCATCGTGCCTGGTACAGAGCAGCCACCAACCAAGCCTGGTTTTGTTTAGAATGAACAACTGACAAAATGTGTCCAGGGTCACCCAGCCAGGGTTCAAACCAAGGCCTCTTGACCTCCAGAGCAAACACAGCAACCCTTGCAGGGAATCTTCCCTGTCCCTCCTGCTCCAGCCATCCAGTCACACAGCGCCTATCTATGGCACCTTCCTGTGCCAGTGCCTGCTCTAGGCCTGGGATGCAGCAGAGCAGAAAATGCGCAGGAACCTTTGTCCCCATGACCTGACATTCAAGAACAGAGAGAGAGAGAGAGAGGGAGGAAAGAAAGAGAGAGAGGGTCCATAAACAACCTACAGAAGTAATGTATTTTGTCTCTGCTGGCCATGGAGAAAGGAAAACAGTCAGGGGTGATGGAGGAGTCAGTTTAAAATGAGGAGGTCAAATCCCCTCCCTGAGCAGAGTGCTAGAACAGGTGTGAGTGTTCTGAGAGCAGAGTGGAGGTGACAGAAATCCCCAAGAGGACAGCAGGCATTCTTGGGGATGCCCTGCCACACCTTCTAAGAGATGGAGCATTTCACCAGGAGCCTGGGGAGGAGGTTCTGCAGGGCTCTCCCTGGCTGCTGGGCTGGAACAGCAGAGGCCAACGCTCGAGCTCACTGACATGAGCTGGGATGTAAGGGTGAAAAAATGGTACACATGACCCTTAGCAAGGTGACTTCCTGACTGAGAAAGATGAATGTGGGTCTCTTATCTTTTAGGTTTTATTCCTGCCCTCATAGCAGTTAAGATCAAGATGATTTACAGGGAACAAAACCCAAAATGACAGGGGCTTAACTGACAGAGTTTATTTGTCTGTCACATGAGGTTCCATACAGGGTTAGTCTGGCTGGTCTATATTCATAAGGGATCCAGGCTTCTGTCTTTCCACTTCATCATTTTGTTACGTGGCTTGCATCCTCTATGTCGCTCCCCGCCCCGTCCCCGCCACAGTCCATAATGGTTGCTACAGCTCCGGCTGTCACATCTGCATTCCACATAGCCTGAAGGGGAAAGCACTCACCTCTCAGCTGACCTAGTGTTCTTTGTTAGCCTTATCAGAAGTTTAGAAGAATAATTTCCACCTACATCCCACTGATCAGAAGGTTGCCCATAGGCCACACTAGCTGCAAGAGAAACTGGGAAGTATTTTCTTCGTGCAGTTTACCAGCCTATAAAACACACAGTTTCTTTGCCTGGGGGACAGAGGAGTGTGGGAACTTGGAGGGCAGCTAACAGTCATTGCTGCAACCTGTGCTTGCTAGTCCCTGCGTCAGTTCACTCTGCAGACAGTCATGGACGCTGTTGGTGCCAGGCCCAGGCTGGGGAGACAGGATCTGGGGAGAAGTCCCATCCTCCGCCGTGGGAGGCTGCCAGCCTGTGGGGAAGGGGGGCTCTGGGACAGCTGCAGTGAGCGTGGCGGAGGTCATGGGTCCTGTGGAGGATGAACAAAGCAGCAGCAGGAGAGCCCGGGGCAGGGCGCCTGGCCGGTGGGGCACTCGAGGCCCAGTGTTGTGCCTGCTCCAGGGGGACAGCTGAGCCTGTGCAGGTTCCCCGGTGAGGGGCAGGAGGGTTTGAGTGATGTCGTAGGACTTGGGTGCTCTCCAGCAGCAGGGAGCAGCCGGTGCAGTCAGGGCAGCGCTAGTGTCAGCTCAACACGCCAGCCCCCTGCAGCTGGCCCGGGAGGTGAACGGGCACGTCTTGAAAGCCACTGGAACACAAGCACTCGGGAGAGAGACCGTCTTCAGATCCCGCGGGTGCTGCTCCGCCCTCCCCGAGCCAGACTACACCTGACCCCTCCGTCTGCTTGGCCATGGGGCCCTCGTGCTTGCCAGATACCTACTTCCCGCCGCAGTCACCAAGCGCAGTTTGTCTGCTGCAGATGTTTGGCATGCCTTGTCCCACCTGGGGTCACTCTGCGAGCCGTAAGCTCATGAGTCTGGGGGCCCCTGCTGGCTCCTTCACTCCGTGGGTGTCCGTGTAGACTGTACACTCTGACCTGTTGGCACCTGGGGCCAGTTTCTGAGGGGGCCATCTATGTATCCTAGGGTGGTCAGCAGTGTCACCACCCTCTACCCACTAGGTGACAGTGGCAACACCCCTCTCAGTAGTGACAGTGAGAAATGCTTCCCAATGTTGCTGAAGGACCCCCTGGTGGGGAAGGGGCTTCTCATCCCCTGTTAGGAGCCACGGTGCGGACGCAGAGCCGGCTTGGGCAGGGCTGGTCGGCCGTGGTGGAGATTGTTACTCACTCACTTCTCAGCACAGCCCTGAGCCCACGGGGGAGCCGCCGGCTTCAGCGTGCACTGCGTGGTCCGCAGTGGCTGTGACCAGGCCTGGGCGCTTTGCTTCTTGCAGGTTCCAGTCTCCAGCCACAGCGACCCCCTGTGGGACGTGGCCACCTATAACCGGCAGGGCCTCCAATTCGACAACTTCAGCTCTTTGACAGCATTGAGCTTGACCACCCACGAGGTTGGTGTCCCAGGACAATGGGAACGGCTTCTCGGTGAGCAGAGTGGCGAGCCCGATGGCCCAGGGCAGGAGGACAGAGACAGTGAACCGTGGCCAGACAAGAAGTGTACCAGGGCAGGCTGGTGTCCACCAGGAGCTCAGCTATCTGGGACTCCCCTTTGTCCAGAAGTAAAATGCAGGGCGCTCTGTGAGCTCCTGCTCTTCAGTCCGCACAGACACTCTGAGGTAGCTGGGAGAGGCTCAGGCCCCACGGCAGGGGAGACTCCAGTGCCAGGGTGTGCGGCAGATCTTTCCAGCTCCAACACCTGTGCTACTTTATGCCCAGGTGCATCCGAAATCCCCCACAGCCAAAAGGTAAATCTCTTTCCCCCAACGCATCTCAGCTGCTCCGTGAAGCCTTGCTCGGGGCCTGTTGACTCTCACAGTACACACAATTTCAACCAACTCAGTTATTGGTTTTCATATTTGAAACTGCAAATCAGAAGGAGGGAGGGGTTGCTTCAGCAGTCGCGATGGGGCAGACATCCAGCATCAGTTTCTCTCTTCTTGGACTCAGGTTTGCGGCCATTTCAGTCCATGAGGCATCGGAACCACAGCTGTCACTGCCCCCGCGACTGGCTACCAGCTGTCCCACCTCAGCACGGCCAGAGTGAAGCAGCAGGTATCTCCCAGGGCCCAGCGGTGGGAGAGGCCATGGGCAAGGCCAGGAGATCTCCTGATGCTGTCTGAATTCTGCCCAAATTCCACCGGGTGTCCAAGTGTCCTGAACACCCTCACTGGCCACAGCCCTCAGTCCCCAACATGCTCCCTGAACTGGGAGTGTGCTCCCTGCCTCGGATCTCCCCTGCCCCACACCCCTTCCGTGTGGGCTCCTGGAGGGATCCACTGAAAACTCAGACGGACCCTGTCAAGTCTGGGCTCCAGCATGCTCCCGGTAGCCCTCAGACCTTCAGGAGGAAGCCGTCCCCACGCCCCTGCCTTACAGACCACCCAGTGTGCCCGTGGGGGTCACACCATCAACGCACGGTCCCTGCTGCCGGGAACGCCCCCTCCCTCCTCTAACTCTCCCCCACCGGGTAACCTTCTGTCCTTCCAGTCCCAGCTAAGATGTCAGCCCCTTCGGGGAGTGTCCCTAAGCCCTGGACACAGACTGGCTTTCTGCCCCAGATCCCAGAGCCCTTGTGCCTCCTGCTGTCACAGCACAGAAACAGCCCCTCAAACACGCTACGCACACTGTCGCCAGCATCTGTGCACACCGATCACCACCCACCGGCCCACCCCTCTCAGCCCCAGCATCTCATGGGGGCCCCGGGCAGGGGCGCTGCTGGTGGGGCCCAAATGGGTGCATCCGAGGTAGGAGTGGGAAGGGTTCCCCACAAACGGTCCTGCCTGGACGACAGCCACCCCATGGTGGGGGGTGTCAGTGACCTTGTGTTTTGGACAAGGTAGAGGCAGCAGAGAATGGCTGGAAAGGGAATGTGCGGGCTGATCCCTGGGACCCTAAGTGCTAGGATGAGGAGCTTCAGTTGTCACCTGGCTAGACAGCTTTGGGGAAGGCCGGGGCCCCAGTGGGGGCAGCACTGAGGAGGCTGGCCTGGAGGGAGTGGCCGCTGACAGGCTCACCTGCGCCTGTCCCTGGTGGCCGGGCCTCTTCCTCCTGCATGCCCACATCAGAATCCCTTGGCCAGAGCAGGGGCCTCCTGGCCTCCTGGCTGGGCCTAGACACCCCGACAGGATCCCTCCAGGGCCTTTGTACTCACACTCTGTGCCCTGGGGGCTCCCTGTCACTGGCGTGGCTCAGGTGTTCCTCAGCTTGAGGTCTGTGCTCCCTCTCAGACCCCTCCTTGCCTGTGGCACCCCTAATGCACCCGGCACCTTCCTGTCCTTCGCTCACTCTTCCCTGAGGGCAGCTGCTGCACCCCCAGTGCCTCGCACGTGCCTGGTGCACAGTGGGTGCTCAGTTAATCCGACTGTGGGTGAGTCAGATCTGGGCCGGGTCAGACAGCCTCCCTCAAATGACACGTGGCAGGAAGCAGAGCCATGCAGTGTGCCCCCAAGGTAGTGAGGGCTGTCCTTGTCATCTTGGGAGCCAGCTGTGAGGACTCTTCCATGGGACCCTCCCCCATGGCTCGGCCTGGCCAGCGGCTTTCCCGGTTGCCCAGCCCCCCCACCGTCCACTCCCCCAGTGCAGGACCTGCCACGTGCTCCGAAGCCGGCCATCTGCTCTGTGGTCCCCAGAGTCGGGGTTGTGTGCGAGTCACCCACCCAGTGGGGCCTGGCAGGGTGGGGTGGGGCCGTCCTCTGAGCAGGACTGTTGCTCACCCAGCCTCTGTGTGGAGTGGAGGAGGCGGCAACTCCCTCCGCCTTGGGTGAGGAAGGCCTGAAAGGGGATGTGGCCATTTCACAGGGCTCAAGAGCACCAGGGTTTTATCAGGGTTTGTGTCCCGGACATAATGAGTGGCTAGGAGCTGGGGCTTCTAGGCCTGCTCTTCCCCAGGGGTGGGCTGCAGGCAGGCATTGCATTGGCCCGCAGTTGGCCATGGCCTTGTGGATCTGATGATGTTGACCTTGTCCTTTCAGCATGACCCACCCATGCCCATGTCGGCCTCCAAAGAGCTCATCCTGGTGGAGGACATAAGGGTGAGTCCAGAAGAGGTGGCCGCCTACAACCACCCTGGCATCCAGGTACGGCTCTTGCCCTGCCACAGTCCTACCAGGGTGAGACCCACTGGGGGGACCCTCACCCTCCGACAGGCAGCCCGACCCCTCCCTGCCTCCTCCCCCTGCAGGCGGAGCTGCATGTCAGAGAAGGCTCCGGATACTTCCTCCTCAACAGGAGCACTGCAGACATTGTCAAAGTGGCTACTAGGACGCCAGGGGAGTCACCGTGGTGAGTTGGCTTTAGTTCCTCACCCAAGCCAATGTGTGGTTAGTGCATTGACTATTTGCTAAGCTGGCACCTAATCACACCAGCTAGAACTAGCAGGGTCTTTTGATTCTCCGCTTCATTCTGCAACTTTAGTCATCGCCGTACTACCTCTGTGGGTTTTATTCCACAGCCACACACTACTCACGCCATTAGTTACCTAATGGTTTCCTTCCAATCACTCTTTTAATTAAGACTAAAATATTATTTCATAAGCAACACTGTAACAACCACAAAATCGTTTTTAGAAGCTGCATCAGCTTTTTCTATTAAGATTTTTCCTATGTTTCTTTCCTGACCCTCTCCCTGTTCTCACTAGTACTGACTTAGCTATGCCCGTGGGTTGGAAGGATTCAGCATTCTGCCTTTTCCAATGATGCTATCTTGAGATTTTATATTTTTTCCTGCTGTGATACAGCCTAGGTGATGACTTTTATGCTGTCATTTGTACTTGAGCCATTCTCTTTTTGTAGAGCATGTGGGTGGTTTAAAACATTTTGTTGTTTTTTTTTTTAAAAAAAATAGCAAAGCATAGGATAAAAAGAGCAAAAACAAACGCCAATATCCTACAGGTGTGCACATCTGCATGATGGATCACTAGGGAACCATGAAAATTGAACTCACCTTTAAAGGAAGCTCTTACCACTGAATGTGCAGTGAAACCACTCCCGTAAGTCACAAATGCCAAGGCTCAGCGCTGACACCCACCCCTATGATTTCAGTGTAAATTAGAGATGGGCACCAGGCTGAAGGACAATCTGAGGGACACATTCTGTGCTGTCGCACAAAGTGCACAAAAGTGCTTGATGAATTTTACATAGGAAAGCACCATGTGTAAACACAATCCAGGTCAAAACGTTGAACATTCTCAGCATCCCAGAATATCCTACCATGCTTCCTCCTAGCCTCAGCCTCCCCACACCCAAAAGTAATTATGGTGCTGATTTCTACCCTCATGGATTAGCTGTGCCGGCTCCTGAACTCTGTCAGTGGACCACACAACGTGTACCTTCTGGTGTCTTTTCTGTGTGAGACTCACCCATGTTGTCACATGCAGCTGTAGTTGTTCTATTTCCTTGCTGTGCGGTGTTCCATTCCTTGCAAATGTTACCACTGGTGTTTCCATTCCTTTGCTTTGGTGGTTACAAAGTGTCATTTTGTGGGCATGTGCACTTTTTTAAACAAACAGACTTTATTTCTTTAGAGCAGTTACAGGTTCACAGAAAAATCGAGCTGTGTGAAAGTGCAGAGTTCCCGTGTGCCCCTCCCCCCACAAACACAGCCGCCTCCACTGCCCACATCCCCCACCAGAGAGGCACATCGTTACACTCGGTGACCCTGCACTGACACGGCATTGCCAGCCACACTGACTCCTTTAGCATCAGTGAGGGCTCTGTCATAAATCCCTGACGACTTTTCTTGCTCCGAACTCTGCTGTGATCCCTGCTTTCTTTGATTAGTGTTAGCATGATGTGTTCTTCTCCATCCATTTGCTTTTCATCTGACGTGTCTTTGTATTTAAAGTGAGGTCCTGGGCCGGGCGTGGTGGCTCAAGCCTGTAATTCTAGGACTCTGGGAGGCCGAGGCAGGTGGATCACTCAGGGTCAGGAGTTCCAGACCAGCCTGAGCAAGAGCGAGATCCCGTCTCTACTAAAAATAGAAAGAAATTATCTGGCCAACTAAAATATATATAGAAAAAATTAGCCGGGCATGGTGGCACATGCCTGTAGTCCCAACTACTCAGGAGGCTGAGGCAGGAGGATCGCTTAAGCCCAGGAGTTTGAGGTTGCTGTGAGCTAGGCTGATGCCACGGCACTCACTCTAGCCCAGGCAACAAAGCGAGACTCTGTCTCAAAAAAAATAAAATAAATTAAATAAATAAATAAACTGGGGTCCTGGTAGACAACCTATAGTCAGGTCTTGTTATTTGAGGCACTCTGACAGTCTTTGTGCTATATTTTAACCATTGACATTTAAAGTAATTATTGATAGAGTCGGATTACTGTCTACTATATTTGTTACTGTTTTCTATTCCTTGCCCTGGTTCTTTGTTCTTATTTGTGAATTCCCTTCCTTTTCTGCCTTCTGAAGTTTTAATAATCATTTTTCTCTTTCTTAAGTACTTCTTTTTAAAACTTTTTTTAGTGGTGGCTTTAGAGTTTGCAACTGATCCGAATCAACTTTCAAATAACACCGTACCCTTTCATGGGTGGTACAAGTACCTTATAATAAAAAAAAAAAAAATCTTATTTCTTTCCTCCTGTCCCTTATATCATTGCTGTGCTGTCATTCATCTCATATAGACATAAGCATACACACACACACACACACACATCTACTTACAGTGAATGCATGTTGCTACTATTATTTTGAATAAACTTATCCATTAGATCAATTAAGAATAAGAAAAATAAAAGTTTGTATTTTTCCTTTACTTATTCCTTTTCCAATGCTCTGCTTTTCTTTATATAGATCCCAGTCTCTGCCCTATATCATGTGCCTTCTCTCTGAGGAATTTCTAGTACATTTCTTGCTAGCCAGGTCTACTGGCAACAAATTCCCTTGATTGGATATTCTGTCCTATTTTTTTCAGTTGTTCCTCTTTCTTCTCGGGGTTGGAAGTTTCTGCTGGCGAATCCTCAAGCCCAGAGATTCTTTCTCATCTATGTCGAGTCTAGAAATGAGCCGGTCAAAGGCATCCTTCATTTCTGTTACTCTATTTCTGATCTCTAGCATTTCTTTCTTATTCTTTCTTAGAAGTTCCGTGTTTCTTACATTACACATCTGTTCCTGCATGCTGTTGGCTTTTCTCATTAGACCCCTTAGCATATCTATCCTAGTAGCTTTAAATCTCCAACATTCCTGCCATGTCTGAATCTGGATCTGATGCTTCATCTATCTTTTGTGAAAGTGTAATTTGATTTGATTTTACTTTTGCCTTTTAGTATGCCTCATAAATTTTGTTGAAAGCCAGACATCATGTCCTGGGTAACGGGAACCCCATTGAATGGGCCTTTAGTGGTGTGACCATATGGTGTTGGGGGAGGGGAGGCATTCTGTAGTTCCACAGTAGGTCTCAGTCTCTTGCGGAGCCTGTGCCCTGAGCTCTGACCTTCCCATGTGCTTCTCAGTCTCCTCCCCCACCCCGTTAGGTGGAACATGATGGAAAGAGTGGCGGGAGTTGGGAATTCCTCTTCCCCTATGACACTCAGGCTCTGAGAAAGCCCAGTGGGTCAGGCCTGGTTAAACAGTTTCTCACGAGGGGCCTTGTTAAGACGAACACAGTGCTCTGGCTTATTTCCCAGCCCCCTGTGGGGGAGGCACCAGGGGGATTTTTCTCCAATAGTCCCTATAAGAACCTGGTAGGATCCTAGAGGTAGAACTCAGGAAAGTGCGGGGCCCTTCTGACTGGGCCTCCTTGGAGTGTGTAACTCTCAGACTCGTCCACACGGAGCCCCCAGCAGTGTGTCAGCTGCAGGTTAGGTTTCCTGACCTGGCACTGGTTCCTGGGGAGGTTTCTGCTCTTTGGTCTGCTCTGGTAACTTGTGATCTCTGTATTTGCCTGTCTATCTGTCGCTA
The DNA here is from genome assembly GCF_041146395.1 of Eulemur rufifrons. NCBI lineage: Eukaryota > Metazoa > Chordata > Mammalia > Primates > Lemuridae > Eulemur > Eulemur rufifrons. The sequence goes on along the minus strand of NC_090989.1, from coordinate 188,739,400 downwards.
GTTTGCGGGCAACACTTTGCCCTGTCACCTCACTTCTCTGCCAGACCTAGGAAGAATTGTTGGTTTTTGTTAGTTCAGCTTTGGCTTATCGTTAGGACAGAGTGATGACTCCCAAGCTCCTTGGACTGGACACTGGAATGTGCACTTACTGTTACCCAGGGATGGGACTGTGGCATCTGAGGTATATGCGTATTATGGTAATACTGCCAAGGAATTTTCCAGAGTGCTTGTACCAGTTGACATCAGTAGTGTATAAGAGTTCCAGTTACTGCACAACCTCACTAGCTCTCTTGGAACTGCTAACTTTCAGTGTTTGCCATTCTGCTGTGTGTGTGGTGGTTTCTCACTGTGTGTCTCCCTGACAATGTTGAGCACATTTTTATTCCTTGCTATATTTAACTTCTCTTTAAGTCCCTTCTCTTTGGGTGTATTTACCTGAGACTCTTCTTGCTTTCTGAGGTTAGCGCTGGTGGTATTTGAGTACATTTCCCCTTTACCTCGTGCCTGCTACCATTTGCCTGCTTTGCCCAGTGAATCCTGCCCCAGCTTCTGGGGACCTCAAGCCTCTCTGTGCTCCAACTACCTGTGAGGGTAATCAAGAAAGTACCACGTTCCAAGATGGTCTTCCTATGATAACTCACTCCCTCTAACCTCCAACCAAAGCTCCTTGGATGCCCATGTGAATAGACCCTTAGGAGCCCAGCTGGGTCTCTTGACAAGTCTGATTATGCCCAGGGATCATGGTGACTTCAGCACCATCTCAAGCTGGAGCTCTGCCATGCTTTAGTAAGTCGAGGCACAATCAGAGTATTTCAAATTTTGATTCTGTGGATTTTCATTGAACAGAAAATACTAGAGATAGAACCTGACTTCTGCTTGTCATGGCTATAGGTTTCTTCTAAAGGCCAGTCACAATTTGCCCTTCACAAATACCTCAAACCAGAATGTCACTATGGAGTGACTGTCATCAACACCTGACATGAAGGGTTGCTTATTGTGAAGCCACAGGCTTGATTAAGGCCTTTAGATGATTGAAGTTGTCATGTACCTTTGTGGTAATAAAAATATATGTCTTAACTCCAACAGAAACACTCAGCTCTACACAAAGTCATGGAAATGAAACAACCCAATACTGAAGGATTACTGGGTCAAGGAGGAAATTAAGATGGAAATCAAAACATTCTTTGAACTAAATGAAAAGGGGGACACAAGTTATCAAAATCTGTGGGACACAGCTAAAGCAGTCCTGAGGGGAAAACTTATACCCATAACTGCCTACATCCAAAAGGCAGAAAGATCACAGATCAACAATCTGATGAATCATCTCAAAGAACTGGAAAAGGATGAGCAAACGAATCCCAAACCCAGCAGAAAAAAAGAAATACCCAAGATCAGAATAGAATGAAATGAAATCAATAATAAAAAAACTATACAGAAGATTAATAAAACAAAAAGTTTGTTATTTGAAAGGATAAACAAAATTGACACGCCTATTACTAGATTTACCAGAAGCAGAAAAGAAAGGACTACAGTACACTCAGTCAGGAATGAAAAAGGAGAAATTACAACTGATATCACGGAAATACAAAATATCATCTATGAATACTATAGAAATCTCTATGCACATAATCTTCAAAATGTGAAAGAAATGGACAAAGTCTATGACACAGACAGCCTATTTAGGCTCAATCAGGAAGAAATAGAGTTTCTGAACAGACCAATATCAAGTATCAAAATTGTAGCCACAATCATAAATCTGCCTTTAAAAAAAAAGCACCGGACCAGGTGGTTTCACACCTGAATGTGACCAGGCCTACAAAGAAGAACAGGTCCTATCCTGCAGAAATTATTCCACAGCATTGAGAAGGAAGCAATCCTCCCCAAACGTTTTGCAAAAACAGCATCACACTGTTATCAAAACCAGGAGAGGACTCAACAAAAAAAGAAAACTATAGACCAATATCTGTTATGAATATAGATGCAAAAATGCTCGATAAAATCCTAGCAAACTGAATTCAGGTGCTTATCAAAAAATACCCCACAGGAGCAAGTGGGCTTCATCCCAGAGAGGAAGGGATGGTTCAACATTCACAAATCTGTCAATGTCATTCAACACATAAATAGAAGTAAGTGTGACTGCAGGAGCGTGTGTGGACCTGGAAGGTCCTCTGAAACCGTGTCACACTGAAGGAACCAGAGCCTCTTAGAGCAGAGGGAGAAGAGGTTTCAAAGTCCTGACTTCAAGTCCCAGCTCTGCCACCTCCTGGGTGGGTCTCCCTGAGGACATCAGTCAGCGTCCCTGAGCCAGGATCTTCAACAAGAAAAGCGGAGACTGAGAACAGCCACAGAAACCATCTGAGGGCTGCTGTGGGGCGACCTGAGGCAGAGGATGTGAGGTGTTGACTCACAGAGACACCCAACTGGCTTGGGGACCCAGAGAGTGAGCTGGGTCTCCCCAGCTAGTCCTACAGTCAACTCCCAACTCAGATCATGCAGCTGTGGAGTGGACTTCCCACAAGGTAGTGAGCTCCCTAGCACCGGAGGTATTCAAGCCAGATTTAGATCTGTGCCTTCCAAACCGGGAGCCACCGGCCACAAGACTGCTTGAAATGTCGCTAATCTGAAGTTGCGATGTGCTGTAAGTCTAAAACAAACACCAGCTTTCAAAGACTTATTACAGAAAAGAAATGTAAAATAGCTCAGTATTTTGTATTGATTACATATTGAAATGATACTATTTGGCATAAATTAGATTAAATAAAATATCTTATTAAATTTAATGTCATCTCTTTTTACCTTTTCGATGTGACAACTGGGAAATGTTATGTGACATGTGTGGCTTGCATTATATAACATTTCAGTAGCACAGCGCTGGTCGAAATCCCGGGTGCTCCGAGTGTGGTTCCTGGAGCGGCGGCATCCGCATCACCTGGGAACTGACTGGAAACGCAGAATCTCAGGCGCCGCCCGGGCCCCACAGGCGGAATCGGAAGCTGCATTTCCACACGCTCCCCACGTGACTCCTGTACACACTAAAGTTTGAGAAGCCTGCAGAGCCCTGGGCTGGAGGTCTCAGAGGGGGTCCTATCTTCAGGCAGAGGGGGTGGGGACACCTGGCCTGAAGCCCAGCCCGTATCATGTGAAATATTAAGTAATTGGTGCCTTTGTCCCTTAGTCACACACTCAGCCTGGGGTGTCCTTTCAACCCAGCTCTCTCACCAGGAAGTCCGCACACACTGTAAAGAGAAGAGGGCAGCTTTGCAAGGGATCAGGCTCTCCTGCTTAGAAGTGAGCACTGTCACAGAACACACCGACAGCTGCCCCACAACCTTTTAAGGGCTGGGAAATCCTCTCAGACAACAACTGAAAAAGAGGTCTATGTGTTCAAAATGAAAAAACAAAATTTGACCAGCTCCCCGCCCCCCAATTCCTCCATCCTTTTCTCTCTGAAAACTTGGCCAGTGAGCATTAGTGGCACTAAATATAGAAATGGTGAGCAAGTAAATCACTCAGAGGTGCCACATGTTGCGATATGGTTGAGTTGTACACCATTGCGAGCTGGGAGCTGAATTAAAATGCCAACAGCCTCCCAGCTGTGAAGCAGACAGGAGGGATCAGGGCCAGGAGCCCAGCCCCATCGAGGGGGTGCAGGGAGGTGGTGGCTTTCCAAAGGCAGATCAGCCCAGGTTCAATGTCCTCCATCAATGTGTAGGACACAGCCAAACCCAAACTCCACACTCCCCAACACACCTGTCCGTGACCTCCCCTCCTCCCTGAGAGCCCCACTGGCCTCTTTGCCTCCGGGCTCTTGAACTAGCTATTCCCTCCGACTCAAATGTAGTTCCCCAGATGGTCACTTCCTCACTGCCTGTTCAAAACTCACCTCCTCAGACAGGCCTCTCCTGACCACCCAGAATAAAATGCCTCCTCCTGCCATCTCTGCCCTCATCTTGCTTTATTTTTTCATCCTAGCATTTATTACTCTAGGACAATAGACTCTACATACATTCTATTATTTGTTTGTCATCTGCCTTCCCCTGGAATGTCAGCTCCATAAAGGCAAGTACCATGTCTAATCCCAGAGCCAAAAACAGCTGCTAATATCTATTCATGCAACCATCCATCCATCCATCCATCCATCCCTATAACCATTCACTCAACCATCCTTCCAAATACTATCTACCTGTCTGTACTTCCAGTATCTATCCAGCACCCATCCATCCACATATCCACCCATCCATCCTGCCACTCAGCCATCCACGCATCCAAACCAACCCCCCAATTCTTAGACCTCCTATTCTGGGGCCCACAGGCCCTGCACTTTCCTCTACCAAATCCAGTTCATGCCGTCATGCTTATGTGCAGTGATTCACTCTTCTCCCTCTGTCATCAGAATGTGAGCCCCTCGCAAGCAGAAACTGTGTCTTATTTATCTGATTTCCATGCCTAAAACAGAGCTGACGTATAGTAGGTGTCAACAACTGTCTGCTGAATGAGTTTGTTTCTCCCTTCCCTTATTTACTTCTTCAGCGTTTCCTCCTAGACAGCCGTGATGCCGTTTCTTGGTCATCTGTTGGTCTCTAAAGTCTTGCACCTGACACGGAGAAGACACTATAAATATTTAATGAATGAATGAGTGAGTGCACAGAGAGAGGAAGGATAGCAGGTGTGTAGACCCTTGGAGCCAGAGCTGGATTCATAGCCTGGCTCTCTACTTACTAGCTGTGTGACCTTGGGCGACTCACTGAGCCTCTCTGTGCCTCAGTTTCCTCGTTTGTGGAAGGGAAATAAAGTGCTTACCTCATTGTGTTCTTCTGAGAATCTTAGGAATCTATATATATGAAGTACTTAGAATAGTGCCTAGAGTAATTCAAAAGCTACACACAGGCTTTAAAATAAAATATTCATTCACCGCTAGCCCACTGGAACAGAACTAAGAAGGTGGGAAGGAAGCTTCCGTCTGAGCCTGTGCTGTCCCGCACGACGCCTTCCACAGCAAGCGCTCTGACTCTTCCCAGCCACGCCGGGATGACTTGGCAAACTACCAATAGCATGTCAGGTGGTCATGAGGGCTATGTAGGAAAATAAAACATGGGCGGCAACAGGAAGTGGTGAGACAGGTGGGAGGGCAGCTTCAAATAGGGTGGTCAGGAAAGGCTTCCTTGAGAGGTGACGTTTGAGCACAGACGTGAGGAGGTGAGGGGTGAACGTCCGCGAGGAGAGCATCCAGGCAGAGGGGACGGCAAGTGCAAAGGCCCTGAGGCAGGGACATAGCCGGTGTGTGTGAGGAACAGTGAGGAGGCCTCTGTGGGTGGCACAGTGAGCGAAGCAGAAGGAGAAGGGGCATGGGGACCCAGGTCACGCAGGGGCCCTGTTGGCCACTTGGGCTTTACTCTGAGTGAGATGGGAGCCACTGTGAGGTTACGAGCAGGGGGGACAAGAGTGGACCTATATTTGAAAGACTGCAGGGGGCCAAGTCCGGAGGCTGCTGCGCTACTGCAGGGAAAGGATGCCAGTGGGTGGAACCCGGGTCAGGGGGTGGTTGTACCACTGCAGGGAAGGGAGGTTGGTGGCTTAGACCACTGGGTTGGGGGTGCAGCTGGCATAAGGGGCAGATGCTGGATAGAAGTTGTAGGTAGAACTGACGTGTTGGATGTGGGGTGTGAAAGAAGGTGAAGGGTCAATGCCAATGCCTACACAACTGGAAGGATGGAGCCGCTATGTACTGAAGCAGGGGAGGCGGATGAAGGCAGGAGCGGATTTGTGGGGGACAGATCGGGAGTGAGGTCTGGGCTGGGTGAGTACATCTCTGCGTACCACGTGCCCGTCTGAGGGCCTGGCACAGAGCAGGGACGGGGATCCCTGCAGGGCACACACACAAGCTCAACTTCTGGTCCAGCTGTAGAACCCAACAACGCTTTTATTATGTGAAATGGAGATATGCTATGTAAGATCCACCAATGCTGGGCGGGGCCACAGGAGGACAAGGGAACCTGTCGAGGTCACATGTTGCAGGCAGGACCTAGGGCAGGGCAAGGAGGGACGGAATGTGGCTGTCCTTGTGCTGTTGGGCTCTGCAAAGGAGGGAGCTTTCAAATTAAAGCCACGAGGGGACAGGACACCAGGCCTTGAGCCCGCTGAGGCAAGACGTTGGAAAAGAGATAGAACTTGATGGACAGTCCCCAAGGAAAGGGCAGATGAGAAGAATCCACACCCCTACGCTCCCAGCAAAGCCAGACAACAGGCCAGGCATGGTGGCTCATGCCTGTAATCCTAACACTGTGGGAGGCCAAGGCAGGAGGATTGCTGGAGGTCAGGAGTTCCAGACCAGCCTGAGCAAGAGTGAGACCCCGTCTCTACTAAAAATAGAAAGAAATTAGCTGGACAACTAAAAATATACATATAGAAAAAATTAGCCAGGCATGGTGGCACATGCCTATAGTTCCAGCTACTCGGGAGGCTGAGGCAGAAGGATCGCTTGAGCCCAGGAGTTTGAGGTTGCTGTGAGCTAGGCTGACTAGCGGCACTCTAGCCCAGGCAACAGAGTGAGACTCTGTCTCAAAAAAAAAAAAAAAAAATGTAATTTTTTAAAAAAGCCAGACAAGAAGCAAGCAGGTCTGTCTCAGCCACAGCAGGAGCTGGGGGCTGCGGGGGCCGGGGGGATCCAGGATCTCCTGGAAATCGGTAGCCTCGCTCCTGCCTTTTTGCAGAGTGGAGGCTCGAGTTTGCCCCCTGCATACTGCAAGGGCTCCAGGCAAGCGGGAAGCCTCACCCCAGTCTAGTGATTCCTGAGACCCCAGAGCAGCAAAGAGAAAGGCTCCCCCAGCCCGGGCACCAGCTCATATGCCAGAGTATCCAACACACAAGAAAACAAAACACTGGGGGAGACAGCCAACATCAAGATCAGATCCTCAAGGATGTCGGCAAAAAGAACAACCAGCTGGAGAACGGGGAGAAGTCTCTGTTCCTCTGATTTCTAGCTGTGTGACCTTGGGTAAGTCGCCTAACCTCTCCGTGCTTCAGTTCCTCCACTGTAAAATGAGGTGACGACAGTAGCCACTTTATTAGGGTGGTTGAGAGGCCTAGAAAGAATTAACAATGGCAAACCACTTAGCTAAGAGCTTGGCATGAGAAAGTGGCCTCAAACACTAGAGTTTTTATAATTTTTTATTAATAAGTGATGACAGTAGTAACAGTTTCTTACAGGAGGGCTCAGAGGTACAGGGTAGAGGTCTTCATTCATCTTCACTGACGGTGGAAGAAACTGAAGCCGGAAGAAAGGTCTGAATCGCCCAGGACACAGAGCTGAGCTGCAGATGCGGCCTCTGGACACCCCGTGCGGACCCAGGGCTGGAGTGACTCCGAGGTGCAGCAGGTGGTGACCGCTGGCAGGCTGCGGCAGCTGAAAGGCGACTGTGTCCTGTATCAGACCTAGAACAGGTGCACAAGGGGAGCAGGGGCGGGGTCTGGCCTGTGCTTCCTGGGGGCGGGGCCGAGGCCGGGGTGGGGGGCTGCCAGCCCAACACTCCTTGTAATAGTTTAGTGTGCCCCCTGCTCTACCTCCAGGCAGGTGACCGTCCCCAGGTGTCTCTGAGTCCCCTGAGCAGCACGTGATGATGCAGACGGTGAGGACCAGACAACCAATTGCAGACCTGTTCCCACCCCGCCCACTGATCCCATCTCACCCCCACAATGGGGGAAGGGCAGCTGCACCCTGGGACGTATTTAACTCCCCCAAGTTCCAGTGGACCACCTGGCCACATGAAGTCTCATCGAGTGCCGTGGCCTCCCCTCCCTGCCACGCTGGCCCTCCCCTCAGCACCCACTGCCCCCGAGAGGAGAATGCTGCAGCCATGGGGCCGAGAACAGCGAGGGGCCGCTGTTGTCGGCTTCAGAGCTCTCAGGGACCCCAGTACGGCAGGTAAAGTCCAGCCCTTTGGGACTCTGAAGAGTTTCTGTTGACCGTGCCATTAACTCTGACACCTGCCCTGCCCAGCAACATCAGAGTGGGACTGTCCGATCCCCACCCCTCACTGACCCCTGAGGAAACCGCCCTGGGCACCCGCTGGCCTGTAACTGAAGTCAGGCCTGTTGACCGCTTTGAGCCTGTGTTGGCGTTTCTGTGACATGGGCACAGGGCAGCACGTGGGCATCTGAGTGAGCCGAGTCAGAAGAGGGGCAGGTGCTGAGCAGGTGCCTGGGTGTAGTGAGTCCTCAGTGAACACCAGCTCCTGCTGCCGCTGCTGCTATTGTTAGGACTGTCACTGAGTCCCGTTCCAGCCTCATCCATGACACTCCGTATACTCCGTGATGTCCCAAAGGACAAGGCAGCCTCAGGCAAAGGCAAGTATGTGCGGCTATTCCCATGTCTGTCCAGCCAAACTTTGGGTTCACGAGGTGATGGGGACCGTGTCTGTCTTGCTTCCACGGCCTCCAACGCCCTCCGTAAGGTGTAAGGGACGCGCCAGATCTGAGCCCCAATTTCAACCCTGCTGGGAGTGCATATTATGATTAGTGTAACTGATGACATTATGGGCACAGTTGGGAGGTACAGGGAGGAACCTCCCCCGTTAGTCTTCTCCAAAGCCCTTACTGCCACCTGCCGTTGTTATTATATTTTCAGAGACAGGGTCTCACTATGTTGCCCCGGTTGCAATGCCATGGTGTCATAAGAGCTCATTGCAGCCTCAAACTCCTGGGCTCAAGAGATCCTCCCGAGTAGCTGGGACTACAGGCATCTGACCATGCCCAGCTGCCACCTGTCACTCTAGACTCACCTACCTGCTTATTGCCTATTCCCTGTGCCAGCCCCATCACCCATCCCTGCTGCACCTCCACAGTATCATTTCCTTGAAGGCAAGCACTTCGCCATGTTCCTTGCTGTGGCTGCAGGGCCTGGCACATAGTAGCTACTTAATAAACATTTGTGGAGTGAATAAATAAATAAATGAAAGAAAGCTCCGAACAGTGGCCAATGAGCACATGGCCTTGACTGAGTGCTTATTACTTGCCAGGCTCCGTGCTGAGCACTTTAGAAGAGGACAACAACCCCTCAAGGGAGATAATTACAGCATCCCCATTTTGCAGATGAGGAAACTGAGGCTCAGAGAGGATGTGACCAGGCAGGTTTGATGACCTCTGGCCATTTTGTTTTAATCCCAAGTCCTTTCTGCTGCATCAGCTTCTATTATTATTAACTATCGGGAGGTTAGGAAAATGTTTGAAAGAGATCAAATCTTTCCAGACAGGGCTTCATATATTCCATGGAATCCATTGTCAGTGATGCCATGGCCAAAGGTTATGCCATTTGTTTCCTGTGCAAGGAGAAGAAAATCCTATGGTCTGGCTCGTCCTTGGCACAAACATTAAATCCTGGGACTTATTCAGTTCTCTTCTGCTGGCTAAATGTGCCTGACGGCGTGTCTCTTCTTTGGGATATATGACCCTCTTGCCTTCTCTTCCCGATTTTTCTTCTTCCAGAGTGAGAAAGTACAATGTTCGAGAAACTGTGCCTTGGAAGCAGACTTCAGAGTTGGCATAGGAGCTCTACTGCCAACAGCCGTCTGTGTGACCTCAGGCAGATCACCCGGCATTGCTGTGCTCCGCTGGGGTAATGACAGCACCTACCTTGAAGGGCTGTTATAAGAATAAACAACCTAATAAATGTAAATCCCCTGGACTAGTGATTGGGAATATAGTAAATACCATATAAGTATTAACTGGTGATATTATTTTATTGACATTAATTATCAATCTTATTCCTGGAGAATATTTTGAGTCAAAATTGGAAAATCAATCTCAGCATCTAAAATTGATTTTCCGATGCCTATAGTAGGATTATTAATAATTATTAATTTTAATAGCGATGATAATTACATTTGCTGACTGCTTCCCCTGTCATAGACTGAGTGCCAAAACACTTTGTATTCCTTCCTACTTAATCCTTGTCACAGTCCCATGAGGCAGGCAGGGGTATTGTCCTCTGACATATAAAACAATTGGGGCTCAGATGGGTTAAGCGCCTTGCCCAGGGTCGTGCAGACGGTCAGTGAGGATCGCAACCTAGGCAGTCCGACCCAGTACACCACCAAGCTCTACCTCTGACACCCACAAAGGAAATAAAATGTAATGAGGTAGACGTCACCTAATACAAGAGACCATTTCTGCAGAATGCTGGCAACTTACCTTTGCAAGGACTTTGCAGTTTGTAAGATGCTGACGCATGTGCGGTCTCATCCATTCCCGTCCTCGCATCAATCTTGGGTGGTAAGTGGCTCCACATCTACGCCATACACAGAACCCAGGGTGAGAGACTCAGTCGCTTGCTTTAAACTCCCCAGCTATTAAGAGACAGCACTTTCACGTCTTAATCTGGAGGCCCCAAATCCAGGCCCTACCCTCTTTTGACAATGCTATGCTGACGCACTACCACTGGCTTTTTAATTTGAATTTCTCTAACTTTCAATTTGTGAGATTAGGAGTATATGCTGAAATAGGATTTTATAATTTAGGACAACAGGCATTCTTAAAATGCTCATAGGCTTAAAATATCACTCTAAAGGGGAGATTTAACCTACTGAGAAGGACAAAATATTTTTGGACTTTAGAGAACTCATTGTCTATAACTTTTTACAGAAATAAATTATTAAAATCTATTAATAAAACAAAATCTTTTACTAGGTCCTAAGTCTACTTCTTGGTCACAGTCTAGTTTCATATACTACACAACCATGCTTTCTCAAAGGCTGGTTAACACAAGCTTTAGATGGAAAAAACTGATCAATGTAGCTTTTAAAGATATGATATTAAACAGATTACTTAGGACGTTTCAGACTCTTTACTATGTTAACATGTGCTATGAAGCTCTGAAAAGAGAGAAAGAACACAGACTCACAAGTGATTGGCAAATGACACCCTGCGGGCCAAAGCCAGCCTGTGGCCTATATTTGTTTCGCTTGTGAGCTAAATAAAATAAATTGACATTATTATCTGATGGGTTGTTAAAAACAAAGAATAATATGCAACAGACGGCATGTGGTCCACAAAGCCTAAAATATTTACCATATCACCTTTTATTGAAAAAGTTTGTAGATGCAAAACCCTGTGCTGGAAGAACAGTACCATCATCACCGTTGCCACCATGGTGCTAGCCTGGCTCCACAATGACTGTCATCAATTCCTTCTCTGACACGTGCATGTGAATCTGCCATCGTGAGGTCATGTCTATCCTTCCACCTCTTGGGTCTGGGCTGGCCTGTAAGTTCTTTGACTGGCAAAATATGGCGAGAGTGGCACTGGCAGTTTGGGACCTCATCATGAAGACACCACAGTCTTTACCATGGTGTCTTGTAATTCTGAGTCACCAGGTAAAATGTCCAACCACCCTACTGGAGAGATCTCATGCATTGCCCTTGAGACTCCTTGGAGGAGAGCAACTAAAATCTACCTGCTTAACAAAAATCCCCAATACGATACAATTTCATTAACTGTAGTCCTCGTGTCCTTCATTAGATCTCTAGACGTGTTCCTCCTACTTATCCGTTATTTGTATCTTTTGACCTACAACTCCCTGTTTCCTCTCCATGGCCCCACCTCCCATGCATCAACATCTTAACAAACTGCAAAGTCCTGTGCAAAGGTAAAGCTCCTGTATTTGAGCTATTTTTTATACTTTTGTCACCAAAAAAGTAACTGCATGAGATGACAGATCTGTTAATCTGTTTCACTATAGTAACCATTTTACTATCCATATGTATCCCAGAACATCATGTCATAAACTTCAAATAGGAAGGCTGTCCGGAAAGTATCCAGCCATTGGTAAAATAATGAGAATCTGGCCTTAATGTAAACTCTCCCAATTTTTAGACATTGGCAGTCAACTCAGCTTTAAAAAAATAAAATAAAATGCTTTTAAAAAAATAAAAGAGACATCACTGTGCAGGACAAAACTTACGCTCATCCCACCAAATGTAGGCAGAAGTCTGGCAGTTGCTATTACAGGCCCCATGCGTAGCCGAGGGACTTGTAAAATTAATCTCAGGGCTCGCTTCCTAAACTGTGACAGGGAAGCCAAAAATGAAAAGGAAATCTGATTTTATGGAAGCCTCCCTGCCTCGAGAGATGGGCTGAAAATATAAGGGGTTTTAAAAGCAATTAAATGAAGGATTCAGGCCAAGAATGCTCACTGGGAAAGCTTGATCTGGGGTGTCCCTAAGTGCCACCCTGATAGCAGAGCCGCACCTCCACCTGTGCACGGCTGTGGCTGTTTGTGCAGCCCAAACAACGCGGGTCTGACCCTCCTGGGGTCACCTCCAGGTTCTCGCACCCCAGTCTCATTTTCCTCCCTTTGCCGGTGGTTTTCCCCGCTCAAAGGGCCAGGCCCCGGGTTCCTGTCTCCCAGTGCCCGAGGCTGGATGTCCGCGAGGGCGGAGGCATAGTCATGTTTATAAGGAAGGCCTTCACTCTGAGAGTTTGGCAGAGCCACAGAGGGCACGGTGGGCATCAGTTTCCAAGCTGGAATTTGGGTTGGGCTCGCCGATGTAATTTCACACAGAAAAGAGACCTCCGGGCCAGTGCCAGAAAGTGGCGGCTCTGTGTAAAGGGTATGGCCCTTATCGGTTCCCTGTTTTAGGGTTCTTGGAGAAACTCCATCCCGCAAACCAAAGCCCAAACAGGTCACAACACAATGCTCTTGGGGGCCTGGGGCCAGGAGAGGGTGGCTCATACATGGCCATGAGTAGGGGGCCGCACAGCCGCCCTGCTGAGCTTGGGGTCTCCTTGGAAGCTGCACAGCGCTGGTTTGGGGGAACCGTGTGCAGGTGGTGTTAGGCCTCTGCACCTTCTGCAGCTCCTGTCTCTGGCATTGGTGCCTTCAGTCGTCTTAGGTGTTACTTGTGCAGTCACTTGATAAACTTAGTAGAGCACCCAACCCAGGAGGGCAAACTGTGCCCTCTCCGAGCCTGGGCCTGGGAGCCACCTTCAAGAGCATAGAGGTGACCGACCACTGCTCAGTAGAGACAGAATGTGACCCACACGTGTAATTTGAAATTTTCTAGCAGCCACATTACCAAAAAAAGGTAAAAAAAAAAACATGGGCAAAGTTAATTTTAATTATATAATTTACTTAATCTGTCCAAATTATTATCAACCCAACATGTAGTCAATATAAAAATTATTAATGAGTTATCTCTTTCACATTTCTTTTTTCATAATGTCCGTAACACCTGAGGTGTGTTTTATACTCACAGCACACTTCACTTGAGACTGGCCACGTTTCATGCATGCAGTGGCCTCCTGTGACTACCGTATTGGACGGTGCAGACTTAGGGATTCTTGAGCCCAACAGACAAACCCTCTGCAGAGGGTGCAGATGGGCTGAGGCCCGAAGGAGTGATCTGGACTGTGAGGTTAAACAGAGCTGGGTTCAAATCCCAGCTTTAAACCCCACCAGGTGGGTGATTCTGGTCAAGTCACTTTGCCTAGATTTCTTCAATTGCCAAAATGCATTACCAGAACCCTCTCAAGTCTCACAGGATTCTTATAACATCAGACAAGAAAGCAAATTCAGAAGGGCTTTGCAAACTGTGAAGTGTGTTGCAAATTTGAGTTGCTGCTAATGGTCCATTCAACATACATTATTGTTACCATATTCACACGTTTATAATAAAAGGAACAGCAATAGCAGAGAATCTTACCAGTACTTGTTTTATAGTAACATAAACCTGTATTAAAATTATTCTAACCACACTCCTTTTTCACTCTTGTTATAAAGAGGAACAATAGGAGAAAGAAAAAGGAAATAAAATTTCCATGTGCAGGCTAGAACTCCATCTGATTCAGCCACTCTGTCAGGAGAGCCTACAAGAAGAATCGTGGTTCCTTGAGAATCACTTTATTTGCATTATTTGCTTGAGAACCTAGAAAAAGCTACAAGTGTGGAGCTGGGCCAGAGAGAAAAAGGAAGGCATATAGAAGAAAATAAAGATGTGTAGGAGGATTCCATTTTTGTTATAAATTTTAAAAGAAAGGATATTGATATATGAGATGTATCAGTTCTAAGTGGTAGCTTATGGTTTTCTTTTTCCTTTTAGTGTATCTACATTTAAAAGATACTTGTGGTTTTTATTATGCAAGTTATAACATGTGTTCATTATAGAAAAAATATAATAAAATCTATAGATCTTTATTTTTTTATCAAGCTACATCACATTTTGAAAAATCTATGGATCTTTAGAGGAAGATAGTGAAAATCTGCAATTCTATTGCCTAGAGAGAATGACATTAATACTTTGATATTTTCCCATTTTCGTATATCCTAAATTTATTTATATCCTAAATTTATTTACTTTTGTTGAAATTAAAGAGATGATGAAAACCAGGCACCAGTAAAAGATGATCCAGTCAAGAAAATCCATAATCAAATAAGGAATATTTATGTTAGGCTGTAAGAGAGAAATATTTGGAGTAAATCAGAGAGAACCTAACCTGCATTTATTTATTATTTTTTTCCCTTATTTTTTCCATAAAGAATGTAGATTACTTCTGTAATCCAAATTAATAAACTCAATTAATAAAGTCTTTTAAAGGGCTCAAATAATTAAAAAGAAGGAAAAGGGCCACACACATGAAAGGAACCCAGGTGTCAGAGGCTGCAGCAGCCAAGATCCTTTGCAGACACGGGAAGCAAAGGGGCAGGCTGTGGCATCTCTGCCTCATTGACTGCGTGTTTATCCAGTGCCCCCAAGCGCCCCTGGTTCCCCAGCTCCCTCTCCTCACTGTTGCCCTCACACCTGCCCCTTCTCCCAGAAAATGATGAAGGACAACAACCTGGCGCGCCACCTGGACGCCTGTGAGACCATGGACAACGCCACAGCCATCTGCTCGGACAGGACGGGCACACTGACCACCAATCGCATGACGGTGGTGCAGGCCTACGCCGGCGACGTCCACTACAAGGAGATCCCTGACCCCAGCTCCATCAATGACAAGGCCATGGAGCTGCTGGTCAACGCCATCGCCATCAACAGCGCCTACACCAAGATTCTGGTAAGTGGGTGCCAGGCACGTCCTCCACTAGAGGGAGCAACATCCAGGGGAGGATGCAGAAGCACAGGGGCAGGTGGAGAAATGTGATTCATAGTTTCAAATCCTGCTGATATATGTTGGTATGGTTAGATAGTAGGCAATTTGTTCCTCTTTGAGGTAGTATTATATTAACATTGCTATGATGTTCGTGTGACTGAAAAAAAAAAGATGTTGTTAATTGTGTTTTTTAGATCCTGTCATTGGCCTTCACACACACGCGCGCGCGCACACACACACACACACACACACACACAATTTTTTTTATTAGTTAGCTTTTGCTGCATAACAAACTACTCCAACACTTAGTGGCTCAAAGCAAAACTGTATATTTAGCTCAAAATCCTGTGGGTCAGCAGTTCAGGCTGGGTTGAGCTGGGTGGTTCTTCTGGTCCCGGCTGGGCTGCCTCATTCATCTGCAGAGGTTCAAGTGGACACCTCTGCTGATCTTGGCAGCACTGTGGTCTGATCTAGCATAGCCTCAGCTGCGCTGGCTCATCTCTCCTCTGAGTGATCTTGCAAGCAAGCTAGTCTGAGCTTGTTGACATGGTGACAACAGGGTTTCAAGAGAGCAGAAGTATGCAAGGCCTCTTGAGGCCTAGGCCCTGAACCAGCATGTTGCTGCGTTCTTTTGGTCAACATAAATTAGGAGGCTGGCTCAGATTACACACTGGGATAACAGACTCCACCTCTTGAAGGGAGTTATTCCAAAAGGCTGGGATTCAGGGAGGGGAATAACGGTGGCCTTTTTCATGATCTACTACTGATGATGTTGTTACTGTTAGTAATAATAGTAATCTTCCTCATTTTGATAAGAAAAATTCTTAACTTACTGCCTCTGCTAAGCGGCCTAGACTCTTCATGCTGTAATCCCTATTCGGTTTGGAAGCACAGGTTTCCTCTTTGTAATTAACCAGTATTTGGATGAAGAGAAACACAGAATTCATCTGTCCAGACGTCTGTCAGCTCCCAGATGTAGGGCATTTCTGCCTTGTGAGCGAGCATCTGGGTGATCCACTGAGATTTATGTTTACCCTTCAAATATGCTGTGTCTTGACCTCCCGCCCCCGTCCCAGAGCCAGCTGCAGGCTTCGAGATTGGGTTGGATTTGTGGGAGCCTCTAGCAGCTTTATTGAAATGGAGAAAAGAATGTGAGGAGGGCCAGAGGCTGATGGGGGAAGGAGGAGGAGGAGGCTCCTGCACCCTCTGCTGCAGCAGAGCAGCCACCACATCACCCAGAGCAGCAGGCAGAGGGAGGCAGAATTGACAAAGCGGGAAAGTAGGTTGGAGAATACATGCAGACTCTCAGAGAGAACCATGGGGGTGATGCCAGAATGGACGAAGTTTTTGTTTTCTTCCCCCACCCCCACCCAGATTTGGGAATCAAGGGAGATCAAAGATGCTTTATTCTGTTCCCCAGGCCTTCCTAAAATAACTTACATGCTCTTGACGATCTCGTCCCACAGGCATGGCAGAGAGGGGAACACGGTGATTCCCAGAACGGGCTTCAAGCAATGAGGACAGCCACGTGGGCGCAGCCCTTGGGGTGGGCTTGGATTGAGATGTATGTTATTCAGTTATAGTCAAGAGGAGTTCTTGAGATCTGCCAGTAGGGCTGCAGAAACATCTCTGCAGTGATAAGTCTCGATTAAGCAGTGCTTTGTCGCACTGGCAACAAGTTAAAATCTCATTTCCAGATGGTGAATTGAGCCTGTCCAGGTGGCATAAAGGACAGGGGTCAGCCAGCCCACCTGTTGAGCCTAGAGAGAGGCTGGGACCCTGGGAACTGGGGTCCTTGGTTTACAACCCAGGCCAGGTCACTTAGCTCTCGGTCCTCTTCTGTGCCTTGAACCCTGGCATCCTAGCACGCCTATGTCTGTCTTTCTGGGTCTTTCCTGAAAGTACCCTGGCCACACAGTTCCCTTTGCTGGGGGCTCACAGCCATCAGTGTAGGAGGGACGGCAGAGCCCCTGTATGACTGGGTTCAAATTCCTCACTGGCCGTGTGAATGTAAACAAGTTATTTAACCTCTTGGTGCCTCCGTTTCCTGGGGACAATACAGGGTTACCGTGAGGATAAAGTGAGTTAGTAAATGGAAAGCACATGCCTGGCACGTGATCAGCACTCAGTGTGACTCCTGTTGCTCTTCAGCAATCAAATCACCCCCCGCAGGGGATCCATTTGCAGCAATGCAGAGGCTATCAAATAAATGACAGCAGAGACATCGGGTTAGAGAGGGAAAGGGCGGTGCCTAACACCGTACAGCCAATTAGCCACAAAGCCAACCCTGAATACCCTAAAGCCAACGGCTGAGTCAGGTTTCCCAGACCAGCTTCCTGGTCACCAAAACCAATCCTGCAGCACCTTTAGCTGGTCTTGGGAAGGAGGGCCTGGGTGCAGAGGCCAAGTCAGGGTTTGCCCCCCGCAGGGCAGGAGCACATGACACTGGGGCTGGGCCTGTAAGAGGGTGGAGCTGCGGGTGCAGGGCCCCAAGTTAGGGAATAGGCTGCTGCTGGCTGCCAGGCTCAGGCCGGGAGCTGCGGGAGCTGTGTGGATGGGGACACAGAGACCCTGTTAGGCCCTCAGGGCGTCAGAAAGGCTTCCTGGGGAAAGTAGCTTCTGAGCTGAAAGTGCAGGACAGGCAGGTGACAGGTGTACATCCGGCCAAGGGAACACCCCGTGCAGGGACCTGGCTGCAGGGCCAGCTCTGTGGGACCGCGAGCACAGATTGCAAGTGCAGCAAGGGCTGAAAGCAGAGAAGAGGTCAGAGAGGGGGTGAGGTCTGGTCACAGAGGACCGAGTAAGTAGAGCTAAGAACGTGGATGTTCTCCTGAGGCCGAGGGGACGTGGGAGAATGACGTTCTTGTGGGCTGGTGGGGCAGGTCAGACGCGGGGGCTGCAGAGAGATCCTGAGCCTGCTGGCGGGAGCAGGCTGGAGGGGGCGCCCAGGGTTCATGAGAAGAGAAGTGAGATGCTGGTGGCAGAGGGGATGGGGACAGAGAAGAGGAGGGTTTCAGTGGGATTTTGGACCCAGAGTCGGCAGGCCTGGGTGATGCGTTCGACATGCAGCAAGAGAGAGGGACATGTCAAAGTTGACACCCAAATTCCTGTCCTGCCCGTGGACATCTCCGTCTGGACCCCCATGAGTGGCAAGTCCCACACACTGCGCAGGCCCCCAGGGATGACATCCTTCACCCACCCTTCTCCACGGGCCCCAGCTCCGTGCCTGGGTCACACGTCATCCAGTCATGTTGTTATGCATTGAATATTTTATTGAAGGTGAATGTCTGGGGAGAGGTTGAGGCAACAACAGTGGGGCAGGGTCACTGGCAAGTGGCACAGCCAAGGCCTCCTCGAGCAGGACTGGCCTCCCCAGGGAGAAGGTGCTGGTGGGGCAGATGGTGGGACCCTGCTAAAGCCCTAGGAGCCCCAGAGCAGCAGAAGGGCCCCTGAGTACAGGCAGAGGGGACAGTGTTTCTGGTTGGGTGAGGCCAAGGGCTGCAGAGAGCAAGGAGGGAGGGGAGCAGAGCCCAGGCCGCAGAGGGGCTCAGGCCAGCCCGGGTCTAATAAGGTGCCAGCACACCCTGCTGCGCTGGCAGCTGTTCTCAGCCCAGAGCTGGGAAGAGCCACGCCAGGAGGAGGTGGCCAGGCAGGGCACAGAGAGAAGGCGATGCCCAGCGCATGGCCCTCCTGGGGGTCAGTGCTGGCCCAGGCTGCCCTGCACCGTGGTGGCCCAGGGCCCTGAGCACACTCCTGCCCCCACAGGCATCATCGACAGCACACACACTGAGCAGCGGCAGCTGGTGGCCGTGACAGGGGATGGGACCAAAGATGGGCCTGCACTCAAGAAGGCTGATGTGGGCTTCGCCATGGTAGGAGCGGCTCACAGGGGCCCTGGGGTGGTGTCTGGCAGGAGCTCATAGGCAGCGGCTCAGGGGGCTTGAACCGGTTATGCCGGCCCCCGGTTCACACTCGGCCCGCCTGCCACCTGCCTTGCATGTGTCCAGCACTCTCGAGGCTCAGTCTGGCCCCCGGATCTTCCTGGAAGGCTGCAGCGAGGCTCCTTGCTCGGGAGAGCTTTGGGAAGGGGGCACTTGCAGGCTGGGGAGGAGAGGGGGCCAGGACGAGTCTTTTCTGAAGGCAGAGGGTTGGCTCAGGGGGCCTGGGTCTGTGGGGGGTGAAGGGAGGGGTGTCCTTGTGTGGCCTGGCTGTGCCAGGCCCATTGGATGTATGTACGGGGAGTTGTGCAAGACTGAGGATGTGGAGGGGGTGAGGACGGTGGTGCTAGAGTCACTCACATCCCCTGGCTGCCCCACCCAGGCTCCTTTCCCTGCCCCCACAGGGCATCGCAGGCACTGACGTGGCCAAGGAGGCCTCAGACATCATCCTGACAGATGACAACTTCAGCAGCATCGTCAAGGCGGTGACGTGGGGCCGCAACATCTACGACAGCATCTCTAAGCTCTTGCAGTTCCAGCTGACAGTCAACATGGTAGCCGTGATTGTGGCCTTCACAGGAGCCCGCATCACGCAGGTGGGTCCTCAGAGGGGCGTAACAAAGCCTGGAGGAGGGTGGAGACCCCATGGGGACCTGGGGTCTTGAGGCACTCCAGGTTGTCCGTGTCAGAACACTCAGGGATGGGGCACCCGAGGACAGAGTGCCTGCTGGGGGATGGGAGCTGCATCACAGACCTCAGGTGCAGGCACCAGCCCTGGTGGGGTCGAGGAAATGAGGTTCAGAGAGGTGGTGTGACTTGCCCAAGGTCACCCAACACATGGGAGATGTCAGACTCACACGCCCATCTGCCTGGCCCGGACACAGGCCTGGCCTTTGCTCCAGGAGGTGAGAGAAGGAAGGCAGGGCAGGAGGGTGGCAGGCGAGGGGCAGGGCCCAAGGGGGGTCAGGCGGCCAGCCGAGGGCAGAGAGCAGTGGGCCTGGGTGCCTTAATCCTGGAGTGGAGTCTGGAGTGGCCCTGGAGATGCCAGGTGGGGGCAGCCTGGGGTTCTGTCTCACGGGGAGTCAGGGAGGGTCCTGTTCAGATCACCGTGTCTGGGTCCCGAGCAGCCCCGTGCAGTCTGCAGACTCGCTGCCTCTTCACCCCAGCCCTGTGAGGCGGGAACTGTGATGACCCCATTTCACAGAAGCAGAAACTGAGGCTCAGATGCACTGGCCGGGCACCTGCCATTGCTCCCTCAGCCTCCTGGTACCTGGCCAGCCTGCCTCCTGCAGGGGCTGACCAGCCTGGCCTGGGAGGAGAGGGCGGGCTCCCTTAGCCCCGGGGAACCCCCAACGCCTGGCCCCTCCCAGCAGCCACCTGGACCAACCAGCGCCTGCCCACAGGAGCCCTCAGAGGCCCAGAGTGCAGCGCCACCCCAGGAGCTGTGTGGCCCCAGAACGCTGCTCCCCTTTTTGCATCTGGAGCCTGGGGGTGTACTGGCAGCTCCCTCCACCCCAGCCCTGAGAGCCAGCCCTGGGCTGTGGCTGAGTTCCCTTCTGCTCCCAGGGCCCGCCCTCCTGGTCTGAGGTTAGAGGCTCCCTCTAGTGGCAGCTGGAGGGACACTCCCATGGCAGTAGCAACTCACACAAGGCTTCTTGGAGACCAGGTCTTGATGCCCATAGGGAAACTGAGGTTCTGAGATGACTATCAGTTTGCCTGAGGTCTTCAATTGAGTTGGTGGCATGGCTATGCAGGCACTGGTGGGAAAACAGGCGGATGTGCCCCTGAGGCATGTGGAATCAGAGAAGGCCAAAGGGCGGGAAGAAGCCAAGGGGTGGGGAGGCTGCCTGGAGCCCCAAGCATGGGCAGCAAGGCTGGTCCCGAGAGAGGTAGGAGACGGCCAGGAGGACGGCCGTGGTGAGCACGTGGGAGGTGGGTGAGGGTACGGGCTGCAGGCACAGGGGGCCTGGGGAGCTGCACTGAGAGAGGACAGAGGTGCCCCTGAGCTCACCCACCAGGTCTGTGGGCTTCCTGGAGGAGGTGCTCCACAGGCCACCAGGTGGATGAGAGCAAAGCCACAGAGAGAGGTCTGGGCTAGAGAGAGGCTACGTGGGGGACGGCTGGGTCCCGGAAGCCAGGGAGACAGGTGTGGGGGAGAGCAGGGCCACCAGGACACAGAGTCAGAAGAGAGAGGAGCCCAGAGAGGAAGGAGGGCCAGGAGAGTGGGGCCGGGAGTGCAGGGGCAGGCAGGGGCCAAGTGCGGCAGGGAGGCCGCGAGATGGGGCTGGGGAAGGGCTCCCTCAGTTTGTGACACAGAAGTCAATGATGACCTTGGAGAAAGGCATTTTGGAGGTGTAGGGGGGGCCAAAATCTAGCTGCTGTGGACAAAGCACTCAGGGGTGTGAGGAGGGAGCAGTACAAGTGGATCCAGATCCTTTGGGCAGTGTAGACCGCATGATATGATTGTGTGTAGAACAAAATAACAATACTGCAATCCCCATCTCAGCCAAAGAGAAGGGTCTAGAGGGATCCCTGGCAGAAAGTGGACGGTGGTAACCTCGAAGGGGTGAGATCCCTGGTGAGTTTTAGCTTCTTCTGCTATTCCTTACTTGTCCAAATTTCTTACCATGAAAATGCATTATTTTTGGAATCATCGATGTACACAATAATTTTTTAAGGTAAGGTGGGGTGATAGGAGGCAAAGAGAAATTGAGGGACAGGAGAGACAGAAGGAGGCAGCGGGAGTTGGCAGGGGCGGGGCCTGTCCAAGACAGGGGTGGGGCCTTGCTGAGATAGGGGCGGGTTCTTGGGGGGGGGAGCGGTGGCATGGGGCGGGGGGTTCAGCCTTACCCAGGAAAGACCCTGCCAAGGGGGCTGGAGGGGAGGATGTGAGATGGGGACTGGAGGCTAAACTTGCCGGAAGGCAGGGAGTTGGTGGCCTTTGGGCCTGGGGGACTCAGCTTTCTCCTGGGGACAAGACAGGGTTGGGGTGGGCAGGTCTGTGCTGTTCTCAGCCTGCTCGGGAACCCCAGGGGCCTGCTGCTCCCACGCGGAGCCCTGCATAGCTTCAGAGCAGCAGCGGGTGGGCTACTGCCATGACAGCCCTGTCCATGGCCGCTGTCCCCAGGACTCCCCTCTGAAGGCCGTGCAGATGCTCTGGGTGAATCTGATCATGGACACGTTCGCCTCCCTGGCGCTGGCCACCGAGCTGCCCACCAAGACCCTGCTTCTGAGGATGCCCTATGGCCGCAACAAGCCCCTCATCTCGAGGACCCTGATGAAGAACATCCTGGACCACGCCGTCTACCAGCTCACCCTCATCTTCACCCTGCTCTTTGTTGGTGAGTCCCCCTGTCCGCCTGGCCCTCTGTGGCAGGGTCACCACCTTCTGGGTGCACCGTGGCCCAGACCCAGCCTTCTGGAATCACATCTGCCTCCTGTGTTGCTAGTGGGGAAACTGAGGCCCAGGGAGCTCGAGGAAGTTGCTCAAGGTCAGCCAGTCTTGGGCAGAGCCAGGCCGTGTCCCAGGTCTGGCTGACCCCACAGCCGCCAGGGGCTTTTTCCACTGATGACAGCTCCCGACACCAAGCACACACTGTGCACCTCGTCACAGCCCGTGGGAGCCTGAGGCTGGGAGGGGGGCGTGACTCGCCCGCAGTCTGGCCCATTCCAGCACCTCGTCCTCGCTCAAGGAAGGTTTCCCCGCCGAGACTTCCTTCGGGAAATGCCACGCGTGCCCGAATAACGGCCACCTCTTTTCACAGCGCTTCCGCTTAGGCCCCCTTGTTTCTGTCTTCTAACCTCTCGGCGGGCAGGCGCCTTGGCCTCCACCCCACATCACACACAAGGGCACTGAGGCTCAGAGAGGTGAGGTGACCTGCCCAAGGGCACACAGCCTGTCCAAGGAGGAGCCTGGGCAGAGAACCAGGTCTGGCTGGGGCTGAGACTGGCCTGGTTTCCACGGATGCTTCAGAGAGGATCCTGGCAAAGCCTGCCCCACGTCACAAATGGGGAAACAGAGGCCCAGAGAAGGCAAGGGTCTGGCCCACGGTCACACAGCAAGTCAAGGCCAGCGCAGCGTCCCCAGTCTGGGGCAGCTCCATTTACATGAGCCTTCTGCAGCTGCACCTTCACTTGTCCTCGGGCCCGAGTACCATGGAGGTGGGGCCTGGGGCCTGTTCCTCAGAGGACAGTCGTCTTCTGTGAACTTGGAAGGTAACGTGATGTTACCGCAGGAACCCGAGGGGCCTGAGGACACATTTCACTCCTGTAAAATTTATCGCAAAGAGGCTTAGAGGAGGCCGCGTAAATGCCAAGCAAGCAGAGGCCCCGAGGCCGCTGCGGGGCACGGAGAGGGGAGGGGGTGGCATCAGCTTGCTTGCGGCGTCCCCACCTGAGCGCGGCCTGCGCTGTGTGGTCCCGGGTCCAGCTAGAATCTCACAGCCAGAGAACTCCTCAAGCCCTCCCGGCACTGCTTCACTCAGCTCGGCAGAAGGATACAGGACCATGTCAGACACCCCGTCAGTAGCATCCACACAGCAGACCCCCGAACCCCCACCTCCTGCGACAGTGCAGGTGTGAGAGAATGAGGCCACACGGGTGGGTTGGAGCCAGCTTGAGCTCCATATAGGACTGGCATCTCTTGTGACAGCCCCAGGAGCTTCCAGAGGTCTCAGCAAGGGACAGGCTAAGTTACGAAAAGCAGCACATTTAGGTGAGCCCAAAGCCATGGCCTCCCGGTCCAGAATGAGTTTGCCAATCTGCGCTCACGTTTTACAAGCACTGTCACCTGGTAACACAGCTGGCATGCCACCTTTACCAGATTGCCACAGCAGAAGTGGAAGACAGTTCCCCCAAGGGCTTTCTCCCCTAGGGGAGAAAGGGTGCTGCCCACCCTTCCCTCGTGCTCACCAACCAGCCAGCAGCGCGGGCCCTGCCTGCTCCCCACTGTCCAGATGTGCCTGCACTTCCGGGTGATTGACCTGGCTGCTCAGAAGGGGACCCCAGGAGGGCCGGGCGTGTCCCCCATCACCACCCTCAGCCCAGCACCCCCCCTTGGCAGGTGAGAAGATGTTCCAGATCCATGGCAGGAAGAACGCGCCCCTGCACTCGCCGCCCTCGGAGCATACACCATCATCTTCAACACCTTCGTCATGATGCAGTTCTTCAAGGAGATCAATGCCCACAAGATCCACAGCAAGCGCAATGTCTTTGACGGCATCTTCCGGAACCCCATTTTCTGCACCATCGTGGTGGGCACCTTTGCCATCCAGGTAGCCAGGCCCCTGACCCCAACCTGGCCTGGGACAGGCAGTGAGAGAGCGCAGCCCTCCGTGCCTACTCTGGAGGCCTGTCTCTGTCTTCTCTGCCCCCTGTGACGCCCAGATAGTGATCGTGCAGTTTGGAGAGAAGCCATTCAGCTGCTCTCCATGGCAGCTGGACCAGTGGATGTGGTGCATATTCATTGGGTTAGGAGAGCTCATTTGGGGCCAGGTATGTTCCGGGTAGGTTGCAGGAGGTGTCTCTTAGCGGGGGAATCCAGAGCCCGGGATTGGGAATGCAGGAGCCCCAGGAGTGGGTCCTAGGCTCTGCCATGGACTCAACGCCTGACCCTGGGCAAGATCCTCCCCATGTCTGGGCATCTGAGCAATGGATGTTGGCCCAGGTCCCAAATACTGGTCCTCTGGGTACCACCACTCTATATATTGTCTTATATCTGTGTACCCCTATGCCCTTTATTTACTTAATATTTTCTTTCGATTGTATCAGCTTTTTAAAACTTAAACTTATTTGAAAAGGCGACGTTATATTACTAACATGACTGGAAAATCAGGATCACTTGTCATAAATAGAAGCTAACAAAAAATTAATGTAATGAGAATGATGTTACTAAACTCTTGGTAGATGCCACAGCCTGCCGGGGCTCAGAGCCTGAAGCCACCTTGTTAGAGAGGGACATTGGTCAGTGGTCTGCTGGTGCTGTAGCCTGCTGGCACTGAGCAGGGTCCTTTAGAGGGCTGAGAGGGAAGATAAGAGGGACAAACTCTGCCACGTCGCAGTGTTACTCAGTGCCGTGCCTGTGGCCCTCTGAGATCCTCCCCAGCTTTGGGGGCTGGATGTTCTTCCAGCTTTAAACCCAGAATGTCTCCCACCAGTTCCCTTCCCTACGTTTGCACAAGTTCCAGTTCACACACACGCAGACACACACACACAAACACACACCCATCACCACTCTGACAGCTTGCAGCTGAAAGACTCCTGACCCAGGACACTGTGCTTGGGAGAGGGACCGGAACCAGTTCTGGGCCAAAGGGGCTTTATTCCCCAGGTGCTCGGACAGCCAGGCAGCGGGGACCCCAAGGGGCCAGAGACATCATTCTTGCCTTCGTGCTGTCTTCAAGCTAGAGCGAGAAGCTAAAGTGGCAACAATTAACTAGAAATAAAGAAAGTTTAGTTTCATCCAAGAGGACCTTCTTTAAACTTTGAAGCTTCTTTGGAGAGTTGATAAACTAGATTTGATTAGCAACCCCATTCCCTGGGCACCCTCAGAGCGGGGCCATCTTTATCCCACAGGGAGCTCTTGGTGTCTGGGGGAAGGGACTCGTAAGGACTAAGGTCGATGCCAGTGGGAGAGCTGCGGTGGCGCCAGATACTGTGGTTCCGAGGCCTGAATCGGATCCAAACTCAGGTAGGGGAGGCTCTCGGGGGCTGGGCCTAGGCCGAGTGCTGGAGGCGAGTGTGCTTGTGCCACCCCCAGGGCCCTGCTCTGGCACTGAGGAAGGTGGCCACAGAGGCGGCTTTAGGGAGGGCTTCCACGAGCCCCTCCCTCAGGCCCCCGCTGGGCCTAGACAGGCTCTCACACCTCACCCAGCTTTGTGCATCTACGTTCCTCAGAGACGCTCTCATGGCCACTAAAGAAACAGGCGGCCTCCTCAGGAACGGTCCATCTCAAGGGGTGGCAGTGGGGTCACACCCACCATGGGTCCTGGGGGGAGTTCCCCTGAGAGGTGGGGACGGGTGGCTCCAGGCGCTGAGGGGAGGAGGGGACTGTGGCTCAGGGATCGGGGCGGCCCCCGGGAGGGGCGGTGCAAGGCTGGACAGAAGCTGCAGGCCAGGGTCGCCCCAGGTTCTCCCTGGGCCCCGCAGTCAGCCTGGTGAGGTCGGCCCGTCCACACGCACACGCAGCCTCCGCCTCCGCGGGGCCTTCGTCACTCCCAGCCTCCCGCAGGGCGAGGGCCCTGGGGAGCAAAGGCCGGTTGTCCCCGCATGCACAGACACACGTGCACACCAGTACACACATGGGAGCACACATGCCGGTGCGTGCCGGCCAGAAGTAGGTTTCTTCCCCAGAGCAGAGAGCTCTGGCCGCCACGTGGCACATGACATACCCCCTACAGGCCTTCAAGGTGACACTCAGAAGGGACTATGAAAGCAAGACAGAGTGGGTCTCTTGCCCAGACCCCTGGGCAGCGGGAGCTGGGAGCTCATCCCCACGCCTCGCCACACCCTGGGAGGTGTCGACTTGGAAAACATGCTCCCAACTTCATCTCCATCCGGAGTAGCAAACAGCTCCCCTGGCGGCTCCCCAACCTCAGTGCCCCTCCCAAACCTCACCTCATCTGACCCTCACAGCCCCTAGGAAGTAGGTATGAGCCCCCCCAGGCTTAGAGGTCACTGAGGTCCAATAGATGGCCCTTTCCACATAGCTGGCACAGCTGGAGCAGGGACCAGGAGCAAGTTTCAGACCCGGAGCTGCCTGCCACAGGCCTGAGCTCTCCTGCCCGGACCAGGATCCTGGCAGCCAGCCCTCCCCACCAGCCCCCACCTCCTGTGAGGGGCCAGGCAGCTCTCAAAGTATATGGCCCTGGTGCTGTCACTGCCCTGGTGGCAAAGCGACGCAGGGGTCTCCAAATTACGGGAAGAAGCAAGGACTATAGTTTCTTGAGTGGTCACGAGCACCTATCTTGCCTGTCTCCTACTGAGCGCTAACATGGCCAGGTGCTTTGCCACTTACAGATGACTGTACCAGGTAGGTGGTATCGCCCTTTCTCAAGGACAGGAAACTCACTCAGGCGACTTGTCCGAGGTCACCTAGCTAGTAAGCGACAAAGCCGGAATTTGGGCTGAGGTCTGTCCACCTCAGAGCCCCCACCACAGCACTGTGGCTCAATGCCTGGGATCGAGGGAGGCCAAACACCGGCTCCCGTCCGTCCAAACAACGTGTTCAATCACTGCCCTCCCCGCCAGCCTCTGCCCAGCCCATTGGCCCCTAAGCCACCAGTGCAGGAAAAGGCCTGGGCCTCTGTGTCCTCCCTGGGACCCTGGGGCCTACAGGTGGGCTCAGAGCTGAGCAGACATCTTTCAGAGCCTTGGAGTGTGTCTGGTATTTTTTGTTTTGATTTAAGTGATGTTGTCGTTGTTGCCGTGGCTGCAGCTGTTCTCGTGACGTTGAGCCTGTCAGTCGTGTAGCTGTTGTGTTTGTTCTTCTCGCAACTTGTCTCGTTCTCCTCCGTTGCAGACTGAAGTAGTCAGTACTTTCAAGAGTGGGGCCTCCTTTCAGGGTGCCCTGCAGAGACAGTCCTCCGTCACCAGCCAGAGCCAGGACGTAGCCAATCTCTCTAGCCCTGGTCGCGTGTCGTTGTCCAGTGCTCTTTCCTCTCCGACCAGCCTTCCTCCTGCTGCAGCTGGGCATGAGTGTGACTCCTTACCGCCTCCATCTGGCACCACCGACGCCAGCTCCCGGCAGGAAGGCGGGCAGGCAGGCAGGGCTGGGGTACCAGAGGACATGGGGGGCAGCCGGTCCCTGTTAGGCCCAGGGGGCTGAAGGGTCACAGCCACTAAGGAGGGTCCCAGTTGGTCAGATCACAGCCAGTCCCAGGGTGGCAGTCACTCAGCAGGCCAGGGGCAGCTGGGGTCAGGGTCAGGGGTTACAACCAGGCAGTTGGGGGAGAAGGGGTTGTAATGGTCACAAGTGGCTGGAAAGTCCAGGTCAATCAAAGAATCACCATTGGTCAAGAGGGCTTCAGTGACCAAGTGGCCCCAATGCACCACAGGGTCCTGGTGGCCAAAGGGACTGAGTGGTCATTGAGGGGACACAGAGTGTCCTGTTGGCCTGTGGTCATACTTGAGTCAGGAAAAGTCTGGTCCATGGGAGCAAGGGTCAGAGTTGGACAGGAGGCCACAGTCTTGCAGTCAGAATCAGGTGGAAGGTTGCCATGGGCCAAGGGGTAGAAGCCCCTGGGGTGGGGTGGTCACAGTCAGTCACAGTGGGGTCCAACCAAGAGAGGGGCCACATCATCTGGGGCTTTCCAGCTGGTCAGGAAGGTTCCCTCAGTGGGGGTCATGGTCAAGGGGGATGGTTGAGGCAAGAATCACCCACCTGTGGAGGTGGCAGGGCGAGATCTGAGGAATTTCCTTTTTACTCCTCAGGCAGAGCTTTCCCTAACTCAGGAGCAGCCTCCATTGCTCCTGCCACACCTCACCATGGCCCCTTGTCCCCACCACAGCAGAGAGCTGACAAGAGCAAGGCCGCCCTGCTTCTGATGACAATTACTGCACTGGATTGAGGACTCTGAACCTGTCTTGTCCTGGGTGCCCCAGTTATTGAAGAGCCACCTTTTCCCTAACCATGTTAAAATACCACCTTTTCCACATGCTGACAGCATACATAGACTTGGGTCTATTTCTGGAATTTCTCCTCTGTCCCCTTACCTGGGTGCCCCATCTGGCAGCATTCATACAGTTTTAATTATTGTCACTTTACAATTATTTTTTACGTGGTGGGACGAATCCCCTTCACTCTTCTTTTACAAATGTCCTGGTATTCTCTGACATCCATTCTTCCAAGTCAACTTTAAAATGCTACCAAGTCCTCTACCCCCACCCCACTTGCACCCCACATCGTGGGCCCTGTCATCTGTGTGCCATCATCTTCCCCCCTGCAGTCATTACCGTCCAGTCAGGGCTATAAAACAGTGTGTCCTGTAAGGAGGGACAAAAAAGGAAAGCCTGATGTCCCTCCCATCATTTCACCTGTCCCCTAAAGCCCGGGAGTTGTCATGAGAGGCTGCCAAGTCCCCATGCCATCTCAGCTTGGGAACCAAAGTCACCCACCTTTGTTGTGCTGGGGTGGACCCTCCATCTACCCCTGGCCCAGGTGAGAAACAGGGGTTTCTCTCAGATCCGGAGCTGTGAAAGAACGTGTGGCCCAGGTGTCTGTGCTTCTAATTCTCAGCACAGAGAAAACTTTCCTGTCTCCTTTTCCTCAACTGACTTTTGCTCTGGTCTGGTTCGGTCTGAAGTGGAGGTTGCCTCTTGCTCTATGAGTCAGAGCCTTCAGAACTTTGGGGTGCGGACGTTTCTTGCCCGGACTTGCTCAGCACCCTTGCTCCCCTCAGCCCAGTCTTGCTCTACCTACAAGAGGCTGCCAACCTGGTGCACTCCGACAAGCCTCCCACCCAAGTCCCTCTCCTCCCACAGCGTCCAAAATGCCACCATTAGCAGATCTTGCGGGGAGGGGCATTTCTTGAAGGCCTTGGGGAATTCCAGAGCCAGGGCTGAAATCAGACAACAGTAGGAGTCCCCAAGTCTTTTCCACGTTCCAAATCAAGCTCTCCTGATTTCAGTGTGGAGATCATACCCACCCTGGCAGCAGCCATCACCCCTCCACCGAAAACAAGATATTCGAGACTGCTTGAGGACTGCCCTTCTCGGCCCCCACGTCTGTTTTGTAATGCCTGTGGTGCTCTCCGTCCCGCACCTTTCTCTCGGGGGTCACCACACTTTGCTAACTCTTATGTGCACAAATTTATAACACAGTAAAGAGGGAATGGTGCCGCCTCCAGCTCCCACAAGCTGCCGGGGCTCTGGGAAGTGACTGTGCTCTTATTGTACACTCTTTATTTCTCTGTATCTCTGGCTTGTGCTCTTTGTAATTAATGGGATTTGTCTGCCTTTTCAACAGACAACTATACTGAGACAGACAACAGACACTATACTGAGCAATAACAATAAATGCACACATGGAAACGCAGACACCATACACATCAGAAGGCCTTTTTCCACAGGACAGCTGCACCCCCGCCCTCTGTGGATTTGAACTGAGGGAAAGTGAATCCCTGGGAGGGAGGGCACTTTGCCCAAGGGTACACAGCTCAGGGGGTGACCTCTCTCCTTCCACCAAGTCACACCTTTTGAACATCCACCATTTGAGGAAGACAAGCTTACCCTGCCATGAGCCATTAACCTATGAGGAATGGCTGGCCATCTCAGAGAGGAAGACTTTGGGGAAAGGGACCTCAGGAGGAAGAGGAGGAGATTCAGGGGCAAAGCGGCTGGGAGGTGGGGGGCACAAACTGGAGAAAGTTAAGAATGTCCCGATTTGGGGTCTGGATTAACCAGAGGAAGGAGATGGGAAATATGGACACGGGATGTGTGTGGCATCCCCTGCTGGGAAGGGGTAAGGCAGAGGGAAGCCTGGCACCCTAGGAGTCTGAACCTTACAAACCTCTGCTGAGCACTGGCAGAGAAAGAGAATATGCCCAGACCAAGAAATCAATCTCTAAGGTTGGCCCAAAGGTTGAGGGTTACACACACAGCCCTCCCAGATCTTCTCACCTTGAACCACTCCCAAGATCAAGCACCACAGGCCCATCCAACTTCCAAACACGCTTTCATATCCAAGGGTTCATTTAATCCCAGCATCAACCTTCAGAGGCCGTTTTATCAAAATTCCCACTCAAAAGAGGAGGAGACAGCAGCTCAGAAGAGCATGTCCACCTACTAGGTAGGAGATCCAGTCGTGACGTCAGCATCCGCACTCTAAACCTCTATATCACAGTGCCTGTCAGTCCTACCAGAAAGACCTTAATGAGTAAGTTACAGTTCTGTTGCTTGTTCCACATCCCCAATCTCTCCAACTTCAATGCCTACACAAAAAATTTAATAACAAAAATGTTATATTTATTTTATATCTAATATATAATACATGTCTAATATTCCCTTACATTATATCTAATATTCCCTTGTCCCCATTTTCCACTCGAGGAAAATGAGGCTCAGAGAGAAGTGACTTGACCTTATCATCCAGAGAATCAGTGGTGCAGCTACAGAGCCAAGGCCAGGGCCTGTCCCTTGAAGAACAGGAGACCCAAGAGGTACCCCCATACCCACATTTATTCCTTGCTCTACCCTAAGCAACACCCCCACACTCCTGCAATATTTCTTCACTGGAGGGAATTAACAAATCTTGAAAGGTGGAGGAGTGGGTTGCTCCCCTGAGACCTGGCCCTTAGTTCTGTTAACACCTCCACTCCCCTAGCCCCTCTCCAAAGCTCCTGGACGGTCTGCGTCTATCACACTCTCTGAGGCTTAACATCTTACCTCAATTGGTGACCTTCTCCATCCAGCTAGGGTCCTTCCTCCGAGTTTCAACAGAGGAAACTGAACGATTGTGACTTACCCAACGGGAGTTGAGGCTTCACCCTAGGTCACTTGCTTCCTTAGTGTCGCGAGGGGGCTTAGGGCTAGACTCTGTGTGGCTGAGGGGAGCCCCCAGCCTCTGTCCTCCAGTGCAGCATTCTCACTGTGCTTCTGGGGAGCTTTCAGCTGTCCTCCTTTGGGAAGCCAGGGGCCCAGGGGTTGGAGACACTGGAGTTGGGTCCTGGGCTCCAGCTACAGGAGCTTGGCTGAGATCTCTTCTTGCTTCGGGGAATCTACCTGATAGACCACATCCAGGATTCCAGGGGATCAATTTGGAAGAGGCAGTTAGGAGGCATCAGTCCTGTGGCTTAGGGAGGGCAGAGCGAGAGGTCTCAGCCTCCAGGCATTCGCTGGCCTCCTCTTCCCTGGTCCCAGTCCTTGGGTCCTGAGGAGGGACTCCTAAGAAAAAAGCAGGAGAACTAATCTACTCGTGCTCCCCGACTCCAAGAAATCATCCTACAATGTTCATCATAAAGCCGGTCGCACCCAGAACCGCAGGGAGGCGTGTGAAGCTGTAGTTAGTAATCATTTCTTTCATTCCTGGGTCTCAGGAAAAGGGTAGGCTTGCTCAGGACAGAAGACCCACCAGAGTTTCTGATTCCAAAGTCCCCGCGTCAGAGTCGCCATGGTAACCAGAGCCCCACCCCTTGGGGCGCGCGTTTCCGCAAGGACAAGGGGCGGGGCCTCGGGAGGGCGGGTCGTGGCCTGGGGAAGGCTCGGAACTTTAGTGCTTGCGGGGCGCGTTGCCGCCCGGAGGCTCTTGAGGCACGGCCCGACGGCTTGCCAGCCCGGCGCCGGAAGTGAGCTGTTCGGAGGCGCACTTGGGAGCTGCCACGTCCGACGCCCGGAGTCCCACCGCCGCAGTCATGGTGAGTTTTGGAACTGGGGAGGCCAAGCAGGGTTTGGGCCACGGTCACGGCCCTCACGGGTTCCTCGGCCGCGCTGAGGTTCAAAGCCCTGGCTGGGGCCGTTCAGCTCCTCTCCACCGCTTTGAGGTTTTGGGGGCTCTGGCCTGTCCCTGCAGACCTTTCAGAGTGGAAGGCCAAGGGATGAGGCCGCGGAGCCTCCTGGAACTATGACGACCGCGTCGCTGTCGCGTCTCCTGCTAATCTCTCCTGTCCTCTTCCGTCAACAATTCTCTTCTGTCAAAACCAAAAACACCATAGGAGCTGCTGTATCTGATACCGACCTCTTAGTAAGTTCGAAGTATTGTTCGTAATCTCAGCCTGCTAACAGCCTTGTGAAGTAGGTGCCATTATTATCAACACTTTACAGATGAGGAAACTTGAGGTTCAGCGAAGTGACCCTCACAGCTGGTAAATGGCAGAGCCGAGATTCGAACCCTCCTGACCATTCCGTTCTGCCATCTGCTACCTCTCACAGCAGAGATGATTGAACAGTTGCTCGGGTAGGGCCCTCAGGTATGGGGGACTCTTCAGGAAACTGATGTAAGGACGAGCTCAATGAATCTTTAAGGGCGGGGCTCAGTTTTTTTAATCTCTGTAGTATCCGCCATGTACATTCAGTCCACACTTACCCATTGAGCGAATGAATGAGAACTAAAGGATGAAAGTATCTAGCCTGAGCCTGGCACAGTCTAGCAAACGTGTGCTCTTAGGAAAATGGGTGTGCCTCAGCAGCAGGTTTGAGGGAACCTGCAGGAACCCAGCAATCAGAACACTGGGTTAGTTCTTGCTCTGCAGGGGGTTTAGGTGTTAAATCATTCACCTCTTTTGGCCTCTGCTTTTTTCGCTGCTGAACAGAATTGGGGCTCTTACACTCTTAACAGTCAGCTCATTCTAAATGAATTTTTAACTCATCTGATTCTGAAGAGGGAAATTGTTTTAAGTGCTGCCTCTTACTACTTAACAAGGACCAGATAACGTCAGTTGCTCAGGAGAAAGTACTCTAAGGCTTTCCTTGTTTAGAAGCATGGCTCACCATCCCTGGCTGGTGGGTGAGAGGTTAGAAATAAATGCTGATTATTTCTAAGGTCCTTTGGAAACCTGGGATGAAACTATCTGTTAGTAAACTTTCTTCCTGACTGTTTATCCTTCAGCCATTGGATTTAGGGGATTCGGTGTAACAACTACTTTATGTTCTAGATAGGTAGCTTTCATTTGGATTGGAAAGCTTTGTGAGCAGAGAGGACGTTAGGGGATGGAGCTTTTTTCCCAGCTCTGCCTTTAACTATCTCTGTGACTTTGGCAAGTGCTTTCTCTTCTATAGGCTCCTTCAGTTCCTTAGTCTATCAGATGGCTCTGCCTTTGGTACCGCTCAGTGCACATGTGAAAGCACTTTGTAACCTGCATAGCTCGGCACATGGAGGAGACTCCTTATCTTCCTTACTTGCTTCTGCAGACCTTGGGGGGTCACTTTTAAGGGAGTCTAGAATTTGTTGAGAGAAGCTGTGGTGACTTGGTGTGTACTTCCTGAACTGCTTTGTGGCCATCCTCTTCCCATGTCTACCGTTCTGAAAAGTCAAGTTAGACTTTATACCTATAGGGCTTGTGCTGGAAAAGATGAAATGGGGGAAATGGTAAGAAATGTCTGTTCCATTCTGATTCAAGCAGCAGAGAATTCAAGAATTTTTTTTTTAATTTTAAAAAATAAAAAGAAATGTCTGTTCCAAACTGAAACCTCCTTTTTAGTCTCCCTTTCTATCCCAAGAATTTAGAGAATAGTGGTTGAGCAAAGAAAAAAAATAACAAGTTTTGTTCGTTTATTTATTCATTCAGCAAATAGTTCCTGGGTTCCTTCTGTGAGTTTTTTCTGTTTGTAAAGTTCTGTGCTGGATGATTTGAGGAGATTCAGGACTGAAGATGGCTCAGACCATGGCTCCAGGGAGCTCACCTTCTAGTGGGGAGAAGAAACAACATAAAGTGTTATAGACATTCCATGCCAAAGATAAGCATGGGAGTCCAGCCATTTGGGGATCTGAGAATCTTCAAAAGGGCGTGGGGCAGGGTGTGTAATTAGAACTGGACCTCAAAGAATGGGTAGGAGAGCAAAGACCATGACAGCTATGTTCCAGCCCTACAAACTGTTTAACCCAGAATCCCACCAGGTGACAGTCTAGGGTCTGTCACAAGGGGTGGACCAGGGAGCAGCCTCAGAAAAAACTTGAATCAAGTCTTAGGTGATAACTCTGTTATTCATATCATATCTGCTGAATAGAATTGGGGGCTCTTATACTCTGACATTCTGCCTGAAACATCAGAGGATCCCTCATCCAGGAAGGGAACATCAGCTTAGCTCTCTTGGGGTTCCTCCTCATCCTCAAAGGTAGCCAGGACTGCTTGCCATTCCCCCATGCACTTCAAGCTCTCCCAGACCTGTGTGTCTTTGCTTGTGTTATTCCCTCTGCGTGGTCTGTACTTTGGCCCTGTGCACCTGCCAAATTCCTACTCATCATCTGAGGCTCAATTCATATCTACCACCACCACCCACCTCAGGCTCCTACAGCATACGTAAATCACTGTTAAAGGATTTATCTTGAGCAGGCATGGTGGCTCATGCCTGTAATCCTAGCACTTTGGGAGTCTGAGGTGGGAGGATCGCTTGAAGCCAGGAGTTCAAGACCAGCCTGGGCAATGTAAGAAGATCCTGTCCCTAGAAAAAAAAATTTTTAAATCAGCCAGGTGTGGTGGCATGCATCTGTAGTCCCAGCTACTCGGGAGGCTGAGATGGGAGGATCGCTTGAGCCCAGGAGTTGGAGGCTGCATTGAGCTTTGATGATGGCACTGCACTCTAGCCCAGGCAACAGAGCAAGAACCTGTCTCAAAAAAAGAAAAAAAAAAGGATTTATCTTGCCATGTTAGGGTTATTAATGTGCAAGCTTCTCAAGGATAAATAGTACCTCTTGTTCATGTCTATCTCCAGTGCTTGGTGAAAAAGAAGGTACTTTGTTCACTGAATGAAGGAACAAACTAGTCAAGAACTTCAGAAACAATTGTTAGATTTATTGAGATGATTGCATTCTAACTGCCATCAGTTACTTTACCAGCAATATCTTTGGTTCTAGGTGTCAGTAATTAACACTGTGGACACCTCCCATGAGGACATGATTGTAAGTATTCATTTAGCCCTCCCTCCTAGGCTGTGGACTTGGGCATTTCTGTGGGGGTGGGGGGCAGTTTGGGTTTTTTATTGCCCCTTTCTGTTCATCATTCATGAATCCAGCTGTGGCTTTGCAGCAGTTGCCAGTTAGGCTGTACCCTCATGGGTATACTTAGTCTCCCCAGCAGTTCCCTCTGAGTTGGCAGGGCTATGGCAGTATGGTCACTGTCTGCTGGGAGGAACCGGGGAATGGCCTGTCGCTTAAGACTCTTAGTCTTGTGGTCAACACAGTACCCTGCTCTGGGATGGAGGCTGAATGGGTACAGAGGTTTGACAATAGTGTTCCCTCCTGTCTTCCTCCTGGTATCACTTCTAAGCCCCATTGGAAAGGGGGTTAAAGGAAGAGAGAAGGCAATATAAAGACAGGCTGAAAGCCCAAGGCAGAGGCAGGTAGAATCACCACAGGCAATAGGCTGGACAAGGCCCTTTGAACCAGAAGTCATTACTCAGGGCACTTCCTGAGAGAAAAACACACGGCTCAGTATAGGACAGGGCTGCAGGAGAAGGTCCAGAGGTTAAAGTCTCCACCAGGAAAAATGTAGGCTCTGCTTCATTCAGGGCCACGTAGTCCAAGCAGCCTTTGAACAAGACTCAGGTCAGTCTTGGAGCGTTTCATGCTGGGCATCTTGCCTTCACAACCTGTCCACCAGCAGTTGCTGTAAGACCACACCTCCTCAGAGATAGGGTGGCATCAGGGGCAAGGAGATCTGACCTGAGACTCCCTAGCCAACCAGTGTCTTCTCTGAGCCAGCCTTAGTTTCCTCAAAATAATGGATATGCTATCGACGCGTGTGAATTTGGTTTGAGGAACAGCTGAGGCACAGTAGTAATGACGAGCATTTGCATGCTGTCAGACCCCATGCTAAGTACCTTTCATTCAGTATCTCATTTAACCTTCATAACAACCCTTGAAGCAGATGCCATTATTGGCCCCATTTAAAGATAGGGAAACTGGAACTCAAGGAGATTATGTATTTTTCAAGGGTTGCACAGCAGATAAGCTAAGGAGACAGGATTTAAATCTCTTTAGGCACTGTGCCTGACTTCCTCCCACTGTGTGACAGCACTCTGCAGAAGTGCTTCAGAAACACACCCGCACCACCTGCCTTCCAAGAAACCAAGACCTAATATAGTGGAGAGGGTTGACTTTCAAAGAAGAATCCAGATGCTTTCTTTGGGTGGGGAGATGAGAAAGGAATGTTGAGGCAGACAGAGTGAATGCCTCCTTTGAAAGGGTATAATTGCTCCTGATCACCACAGGAGTAACGACTGATATTCCCTGAAACCCGTAAGGCTGGACAGCTGAGGAAAGTGGCATCCATTGGAATAGGCAGAGCCAGCAAGTGAGCAGGGACCAGGGTATTCAGCGGGGCAGTAGGCAAAATGCCTCAGAGGAACCATCACCCAGATGGACAAGGAACCCTGGGCAGGGACCAGCCCTAGTTCTGGGCGGTTATTCAGCATCAAGGAATTCAGTTCATGAGTGGTAGGACCAACAACACTTAAGGTTTTGTGTTGGGTGGGGAGTCTGGGGTAATGGGCTCCCTAGGAAAAAGGTCAAGCAGAAACCCAGAGACAAAGGTCCACTAAGGACCTGGGGCCAGGGGTGAAGCGAAAGAGCCCAAATATCTGAGTGGAACTCTGTGTCTAGGCCAGACGTACATCGTAGAGAACCTGATTGGGACCTACAGGTGGAGGCCTGCTCCCTTGGCCTGCTCACAAGCTTTAGCTTCGGATTCTGGGGCTGAGCTAAACCTGAGGTTATCTTCCCCAGTGGCCCTTGGAGCCTAAGACCAGGGTAAGGACCAAGAGCAGGAAGAAGAGCAGCTAGGCCAGCATTTTGCTCCCATACCTACCCTACATAAGAGGATTGGAACCTTCCCCAGCGTAGGTAAAGAGTTTGTACGACCAGCTGGGTATGACTTGTTTTGTCCCTTAAGACACTGCCTATCAGAGAAGTGAGAATGTCCACATTCTAGCTTCCTGCCTGATGGTGATGAGTCTTTAAGATTAGATTAATTTCAGGTGGATTCTGGTACAAACTAGACTCTCTGTGTGGTGACCACCCCCGCCCCCACCCACCCAGCCTACAGGCTTTCCGAGCTGTCCTCCCTTTGCAGCACGATGCCCAGATGGACTACTATGGCACCCGCCTGGCAACCTGCTCATCAGATAGGTCTGTCAAAATCTTCGACGTGCGCAATGGAGGGCAGATCCTCATCGCCGACCTCAGGGGGTAAGTGTTGCTGGCAAGCTTAGGGAAGGCCTCACCGAATGGTTTTGTGCCCTGCTTCAAGCATGGGAAGAAAGGGTGAGAACCCAGATTCAGAGCAGGCCCAAAGTGTGTTGAGCATGGA
Organism: Eulemur rufifrons; assembly: GCF_041146395.1. Taxonomy (NCBI): domain Eukaryota; kingdom Metazoa; phylum Chordata; class Mammalia; order Primates; family Lemuridae; genus Eulemur; species Eulemur rufifrons. Next base: position 188,701,425 of record NC_090989.1, on the reverse strand, counting down.
GGATCTTGGATCCCAGCCAGCCTGGCTACCCTCAGCAGATGTCCCTAGGGGTGATGTGATTAAGGGCACAGATGGATCAGGGTGTGAATCTTGGTTCTGTCACCCATATGTATACCCACTAGAAGACCTTGGGCAAGTGAGGCAGTTTATCTCCCGGCCTTCATCTGCTCACCCTCAAAATGGGACTCATGCTATCCCCTTCCCAGTAGTGCATGTGAGGTCCTGCCACAGCGCGCAGCACATAGGAAGTCTTCGGGCAGCTGCTGCAACTTTAAAAGTGGTAAACAATACCATTTTGCATAAGACGGTATGATCTGAGCTGTCACTGTCACTTAAGAGCATTACTACAAGAATAAGGTACAGATGTGATAATAATTTTACAGATTCCATTGTTCTGCCTCTTTGCCCATGGCAGGTGTTCAGTGAATATTTACAAAAGTTTGATTTAACCCTTCTCCCTACTAAAATCCTTGAGGAAGTCCTGGCTCGTTTTTATGGCCACATGTCTACTGCTTTCCCTCCGTTCACTGCCTTTCTTTACTTGGGTTCTGTGGATAGAATTCAGGAATTGGTGAATTTGGGCAGGGAGAAAACCAATCAACATCTTTATTTTCAGTGGCTCTGATATTTTCTTTTTCTTCAATTATGCATGTAGGCCTGAAACCTCTGTGGTATTTCTAGTACCTGTCACTTTGTCACCAATAGAAGTCACAGATATTTTCATCTCATGTTATAGTTTAGCCATCATAGATTATCATTTTTGCTCATCACAACTTTGAAATTACAGTGGTTATTAGTCTTGCCACTGGAATTTGTTCCTTGAAGGGTTAACAAAGGAGCACATGTATCTCGTAAGTTTTTTTCATTTTGGTAACTGCATTTCAGTCTAATTGGGTTTTCTTTATAAGCATAGTTCTGTGTATTTTGTGCTTTATTTTGAAAAGTGATCCATAACCTTCATCAGACTGCACAAGAGAGATTAAGAGCTCTGAGAAGTAGATTCTCAGAATGTATGTTGGCCGGGCGTGGTGGCTCACGACGCCTGTAATCCTAGCACTCTGGGAGGCCGAGGTGGGCGGATCGTTTGAGCTCAGGAGTTCGAGACCAGCCTGAGCAAGAGCGAGACCCCATCTCTACTAAAAATAGAAAGAAATTATATGGACAGCTAAAAATATATATAGAAAAAAATTAGCCGGGCATGGTGGTGCATGCCTGTAGTCCCAGCTACTCGGGAGGCTGAGACAGGAGGATCCCTTGAGCTCAGGAGTTTGAGGTTGCTGTGAGCTAGGCTGACGCCATGGCACTCACTCTAGCCTGGGCAACAGAGTGAGACTCTGTCTCAAAAGAAAAAAAAAAAAAAAAAAGAATGTATGTTAATTGAATTAAAGAAAAGTAAACTCAGTCAGTGTCCATTTAGGGAAACAGGCTTTAGAAGTTCCTGTTTCCTGAGCACCAAGGATCAAATGACTGGTGAGCCAGATGCCAACTCCTCTGAGCGGAAGCCCCCAGCTGAACGGAGCTGCTAGGGTGCGGATGGGTTGCCAGCACTGGCAGAGATGGTCATGTTTGCTGTGACTTGGTACTTTCTGCTCTCTGTTTTTCTTATGCTCAAAGGATGTGAAATATTTGGGGATAAAAAAATTCACATCTCCGTCACCTCTATTCGTTTTTGCCTCCATTAAAACTGTGCTGGTTGTTGGAAATTTGAGTCTACTCACAGTTTCATTAGCAGCTCCTTTGTAGAGACTGGGAATGTACCATTGTCCCAGCCAGAGAGGAGCAGATTTGGGTGTCTGCAGCCCTAGGGTGAAGGAGTGCATGAGGAGCAGCACTAATAGCTAACAGGTGTTGAGTAGTTTTTTCTTTTCTTGTACCAAGCATTTTTCTAAGCTCTGTACCTGAGTTATCACAAATATTTAACCATCGTGACCACCTATGAAAGATGGCTCATCGATATCTCCGTTTTCAGATAGAGAGGATATGATCCTCGCCTAAAGTCAATAGCTAGTGAATGGGGGAGTGGATTGGCAAGAGCCTGGGCTCACAACCACTAACTACACCATGCTACCTCTTGTGTGCTGAGGTGCACACCCCTCCCTGCACCACAGAAATGGTCCCTGTACAAAGCCTCAGACGGTACCTGTTATCAGGTGAATGGATAAAGATCAGAAAATAAGGGATAGACATGCCTTTTGGACAAATGAAAAAACAAGTGGAAAATATTGCAGTGAAACATACTGCCTGCTCAAGAAGTTGACTGTCTGCAAGGATGAAGTGATTAAATCTACTGATATTTACTGAGCACTTCTGGGTATAAACCCTAGATGGATTAATAATTATGTTGATGATCATAGATATAAGCAGTGCTGGCTATAGTCTGGGGCAAGTGAGGTTGCTGCCTGGCCGGGATAGGGAGGCAGACCCAGAGTCCTGACTCTTTCAAAGGCTCTGTGACCGTAAGTTGCTTAACTTCTCTGGGCCTCGCGATCCTCACTGTCCAGTGAGCATTCCTTTTGGCTCACTGGACAGTGAGTATTTTTGGCGTTCTTAGGCAGTTCTGTCCTGAGACATTGTGTCAGCCCACCAAGGAAGCCACTTGGTTCTGTCCAGAGTAGTGCCTGGCAGAGGCATTGTGGGTTCCTCTGGCCCATCTGAGCAGCCTCTGACCCCCTCCCTTTGCAGTCACGAGGGTCCCGTGTGGCAAGTGGCCTGGGCCCACCCCATGTACGGCAATATCCTGGCGTCCTGCTCCTATGACCGGAAAGTCATTATCTGGAAAGAAGAAAACGGCACCTGGGAGAAGACCCACGAGCACTCAGGACACGACTCCTCAGGTACGCCGAGTGTGGCAGGAGGGACAGGCGCGGGGGCCCCTTGTGAGGAAGGCCTCGTCCTGCTGAAGCACTGGCTCCCTTCCCCTCCTGGTGCTTCTCGTCTGTCGCTTGGGTTCCGGTTGGCATTCCTGTTAGTCTGTCCACAGGATAGAGGCCCTAAGACCTAAAGCCAGTCCAACGCAAAATGAGAAAAGCAAGGACAACACAGTGAGTTCTTAAGGTTTATTCGTTTTAGGTACTGGCCTTTATTATTCTCAGATTGTTGTCCTTTTTTACTTGTTTGTCAAGACAGACTTTAATTTATGAAATGATGATATAGGTGATAGTATTTTTTAATGTTCTTAGTTAACCAAATTACAACTTCCCCCAGTGATCCCTGTAGTTTTTTTTTGTTTTGTTTTGTTTTTTTAGAAATTTAATAAAACAGTAAATCTGGGAAATCAAAGTCTAAACTCTGGGGCCATGCTCTCTCTGCTCACGGCGCCTTCCTCCTTCCTGCAGTAAACTCTGTGTGCTGGGCCCCCCACGACTATGGCCTGATCCTGGCCTGTGGGAGCTCGGATGGGGCTATCTCCCTGCTGACCTACACCGGGGAAGGCCAGTGGGAAGTGAAGAAGATCAACAACGCTCACGCTGTAAGTCCAGCCCCTGCCTTTGTGTAGAGGGTAGGTCTGTTGCCTTGCCATGTGTCTGACTCCCTAGAGAGTGGCGGGGTAGAGTCCCTGCTGTGCAGTGGGTTGGGCACGGGGGCTGCCGACCACACATGCTCGGTATAGAACCTCCTTGAGCTTCTTTGCTCTGAAGCCAGACCAGGCTGTGGCAGCCTCATTCAGCCCAGGACAGGGATTGGCACTGGCTGCTTGTATGCCCCCAAGTCAGGGAGGGCTAGACACCGGGAAGGTGCGGCACAGCCTGCCTACCTACCTAGCTATGGCTTCCTTGGGTTGACATGTTCTGCAGTAAGCATTTTATAACACCACTCAGTCAGTCACACCCTAGAACTGAGAGGTGTTAATAAAAAGCATCAGAGGGATTTAGTTCCGTGTGCTCCTGGTCTTTGGACCTTAAGGTTGAAACAGTCAAGAAAGCATTGTGCACAGTGAGAAAAATTTCATATTTCTTGAGCCCTACTATGTGTCAAATAATTCTCACGAACATTTGTGAATGAAAAAAGGAGCTAACAAATGTATAGATTTTCAAGGTAAGCAGTCCTGATCCCATTTTATGATGAGGCAAGTGAGGCTCAGCAAAAGTGCGTGACTTAGAGAAGGCACTGTGCCAGGATTAGAACCCTGGAATCTGTGTGCCTTCTTTTTATATAGCAGTCCTGGCTTTGGTGGCCCCCAAATACTTCTGATATCTACCTGATGGAAACTTAAAGTTAGTAGCCCCCAAGCATGGCACTGTGCTTTGCAATTCTCAAATACGGGGGATCCAGAAGAACCCACAGCCTGCGCAGACCTCAAGGCCCCAGGAGCCTGTCTCAGGGTCTTATTACTTGGGGCTCTGTGTTCCCTATCTGTTGACTAGCTTGCAAAAATGAATAGGTCGAGAGAGGCTTGTGGGAATACGGTAGTGGGGGTAGCATTTTTCAGTCTCTCCAAATCTCTACATAAAAACCAACAGAGCAACTAGGTAGCAAAACCAAAACTTCATGAACATTTCCAACAAAACTGGGTAAAGGGCTTCCTGCCAACTCCAAAATAGCAGCAGGTTGGAATAAACTACCAACAGCCATAAGACCTGTATGATATTGGCATCTGAGCAGAAGGAGAAAGAAGGAAGTGACAGGATGCCTTCTAGCAGAACTGAGAAGAGGAATACCCCAGAACACCCAACAGATACTCAACTAGAAAGCATGGCCAGCCAGTTTGAGAAGGGCAGCTGAAACTAGAAGGTTTATGGTTTGGTTTGGTTTGGTTTGTAACATTTTTAAAAACTGAGATACAAGTTACCTACCGTAAAATTTACCCTTTTAATATACCTTTCCATAGATTTTAGTATATTCACGAAGTTGTGCAACTGTCACCACTATCTAATTTCCAGAACACTTTCACCACTTCAGAAAAGAAACCCTGATAGCTGTAACTCTCCACCTCACCCGACCCGTAGCCCTAGGCAACCACTAATCTACTTTCTGTCTCTGGTTTTCCTATTCTGCATATTTCATATGCAGTAAGTCCTCAATATTGTTGATAGGTTCTTAGAAACTGCAATTTTAAACAAAACCAATTTTCCCTTAGGCTAATTGATATAAACAAGAGTTAAGTTCCTATGGCATATTTCTGGTCACAAAAACATCACCAAATTTCTAAATAAAGACCCAAAACACTTCTAATATTAAACATTGAAATAAATGTGAGCACTGTAGTGCACACCTGTAGTCCCAGCTCCTCGGAGGCTGAGGCAGGAGGATCACTTGAGCCCAAGAATTTGAGGTTGCAGTGAGCTATGTGAATAGCCACTGTGCTCCAGCCAGGGCAACATAGCAAGATCCCATCTCTTTTAAAAAAAAAACAAAAACCAGTGAGCTATACATTCATTTAAGAAAGGCTGGCCTGATGCAGTAGCTCACGCCTGTATTCCTGGCACTCTGGGAGGTCAGGGCGGGAGGACTGCTTGAGGTCAGGAGTTCAAGACAAGCCTGAGCAAGCGTGAAACCCCATCTCTACTAAAAATAGAAAAATTAGCTGGGCACGGTGGCGCATGCCTGTAGTCCCAGGTACTTGGGAGGCTGAGGCAAGAGGATCGCTTTAGCCTAGGAGTTTGAGGTTGCTGTGAGGTTGCTATGATGATGCCACTGTACTCTACCTGGGGTGACAGTGCAAGACTCAGTCTCAAAAAAAAAAAAATTAAGGAAAAAAAGATAAATCTTTTGGTGAATCAGTGAGTGACAGTGGTGGTTGTAGTGGTGGTGGGTTATCCAGGGGCCTGTTGTACATAGAATCAGAACAACATACGGTCTTTAGTGATTGGCTGCTTCTGCTTAGCATAATGTTTTCAAGGTTCATCCATGTCATCACATGTGTTGGCACTTCCTTTTTGTGGCTGAATAATATTCCATTGTAAATATACACATTTTGTTTATCCATTCACCAGTTGATTGACGTTTTCAGCTGTAATGAACAATACTGCTGCGAACATTCATGGATAAGTTTTTGCATGAACATATGTTTTTAATTCTCTTGGATATGTACCTCGTGAAATTGCTGAGTAATATAGTAATTTTATGTTTACCTTTCTGAGAAACTATTAAACTGTTTTGCAAAGTAACTGCACCATTTTACATTCCTGCCAGCAGAGTACAAGGGTTCTAATTCCCCTACATTTTCACCAACACTTGTCTGTTTTTTTGATTATAGCTGTCACAGTGAGTGTGAAATAGTATGTTATTGTGGTTTTGATTTGCATTTCGCTAATCAGAGATGATGGCGAACATCCTTTCTATGCTTATTGGCCATGTGTACATCTTCTTTGAAGAAGTGGCTGGGAGGGATTTTGCACTCTGACAGCAGGTAGATGCAAGGGGCCCAAGGTAAGAAAGACTAAAGGGCTCGGAGAAATCCGACCCCTGTGATTCTCCGGGGCTTGCTTCTGGGACAGGGCCCCTCAGGAAAAGAGACTACTGGGAGTGAAATCAAAATTGAGCTGGATTAGGGACACAGGAAAGGAAAGAGAAGATGTAGATCAACATGGGGGGAGAGAGCAGAGCTACGAACTCCTGAAAGCTAGCTCCCACATTTTTAAATACCACACAAAAACAAAAGAGAGAGTTCTCAACTTTCCTGAACTTTATCAGGAAAACTAATCTCACATAAAAACAACAGGAAATTATTTGAGGTAAAATTGCATACAAAGTTACTATATAAGAAAAAAAGAGAATATGCAAAGTAACAGCCTTATAGAACGACAAGAACATGCTGGAAAGACATACCCACACAACAAAACCAAACTGCAACCCACTATTTCAAATTCAGCTAAGAGACATTTTAAAAATATAAAATGAGAGAATGGTATAAGTCAAAATTAGAAAAACTCAGAAATAAGATGACAGAACTCAGGAAAGAATTAGAAATAAAAAATTATTTCACGAGGAAAGACTAAATTAGAAGAAACACAAGAGCAAATAAATCCAACAGATAATGCCTGAAGAGAAATTGAGTATGAAACGGAAAATTTTCAAGAGCAAAAAATGAAAGGATAAAAAGGTTTTGAGAAAAAGCCAAAAAAAGACTAAACATAGGAATAATAGGCTCTCTGAAGAAGAAAACAGAAAAAATACTAAAAAGTAATTCAAGAAAACTTAAAAACCACAGATTTAAAATTTGAGATTGAAAAATCATACCCTATACTTAAGAATATCAACCCAGAATCACCAACAAAAAGACATAATTCTAGTAAAAATACTGAACTTTAAAGAAAAAGAAAACCTTTGGGGATCTAGGAAAAAAGAGCCATGTGACTGAAAAGGAAAGAAAATTAGATTATCATCAAACTTCTCAACAGTAATGATTGGTGCAAAAGAAAAAGGAATAACATATTTAAAATACTCAAGGAACGAAAGTGTGAGCCAAGAATTTATAACCAGGAAAATTGACTTTCGAGTTCACACAGAGACTTACACAAAAGTTAATAGCAGCTAGTAGCCAAAAACTGGAAATAATCCACATGTCCATCAACAGGTAAATGGATAAACTGTGACATATCCACATTTTAGAAATACTGCTTAGCAGTAAAAAGAAATGACTATTGATACACAAAGATGAATAAATTTTAAAATAATTACACTGAGTGAAAAAAGACCTCAAAAAAGTACAAACTATTCTAAAATTCTAGAAAATGCAAATTATAGTGAGCAGGTCTGCGTTGCTAAGTTTGAGAGCTGCAATGTGGGGAGATGGATTACAAGGGAACCCAAGGAAACTTTGGGAGTGATGGATGCATTTATTGATTGTGGTGATGGTTTTACAGGGTATACATATGTCAAAATTTCATCAAACCGTGTACTTTGTGTGCAGTTAATGTATTAAGGCTGTTTTTAAAAATTAACTTTGGAGTATAAAGAACACAAATCGTTATCAATATGTAAGAACTCAAGAACTGTTTCCAGGAGCCCTTCCTGAGGTATCCACTAGAGAATAAGCTTCAGACAACAAAAATGACTAGAGAGACTTCAACATAAATGTCCAGTTACTTGTAGAGAGTTAAGACTAAATGAGAGTTAACAGGCTGAGCATAGTATGTAATGGCCAGAAGCTCTGCTAAGGTAGATATAGTACAACTGTCACAGCACTGTGGGGAGAATGGGAAGAGCATTTGCAAAAACTTGTGTAAATGTTTTCAGTAATCATATTGGCAATAGTATTCTGAGACCATTGTGTATGAAATGAGATGAAATAAGTGTGTGGCAGTGAGCATCCCCAGCACTCAGCTTGTAGTTTTGAAATGCAGTTTCTCACTATAAGAAACCAGAGAAATGGCCGAGCCCAGGTCTGAGGCAGGAAATGTACAAGGTGAGCCTAGAACATCTTGCCACACCAGAGAAGAAAGAAATGATCAAAGCTATACTTTCACATACTAGGGTTATGTCAAAGGAGCCAACCTGAAACAGGCTCACGCTGCCAAGATGGGCAGTTTGAATGTCAAAAATGAGAATAATTACAATGAACTAAAATCTATCAAATATGCTTAAGTCCACAAATTCATGATGGTATGTAAAAGAGAACTGGTTGGTCATCTTTGGAGAATGATGATGGAACCAGTTCAGAAAGAATCAAGCATTTATCCAGCCTTTCCTCTCTGACCTCTATCCCTGGGTACCCAAATAGTTAATGATAGGACTTGCCCCATCTGGAGCATTCCGTGTAATAAATGACAAATGACAGAATTAGCGTATCACCATTTGCAACCCCCAGTGAATTCAGAGAGGCATATGTTATTGACATACAGAAGAGAGACGACCTGACATCTGACGTGTGCCTCCTGATGAGCAAATACATCACCACCTGTAGTCTTGCCAAGGATCATACCTGAGTCTGATCAAGTCTTGGCTCCTGCTGACAATTTTCAGAAATTCAGAGGAATATAATTAACACATTAACTGCCATGTGAGTTGTATTTAACTCATGCTAGTTTTGAGCCCGGGCCTCATGAAGCATATGTAACTCATACGTCTCTTCACCTTGGGAGCCTCAAGAACTATTTCTCAAGTTGCATATAACTCAAGCACAGAAAACAATAACAGATAACATTTTCTACTAAATTCAAAAGGATCGCTTTGTTTTCAAAGTTTTTATTCTGTTTGTAACAAAACACAGTGTTTCCAAGGAAGAGTATTTTTTTTTCCTAGTGTGGCAGTCAGTGTGTTAACTGAGTATGCAACAGCAAAATCCAGATTGAGAGACTAGACTCTGGTTCTTCAACAGAAAAACTGTAAGGGGAAGAAAATCAGGAGGAATCTACAAATTAGGAGATGTAAAAAGCATAAAAAACAAATTTTAGTAGGAAAGACTATAGTGTCTAGGGATGCATATTTGGGTAACAAACTGCAAAAAAAAGGAACATATTGAGAAGTCAGGGCAATGGTTACTTACTGGGGGAGAGGAGCTGTGATTAGGGTGCAACACCATGACCAGCCTTCTCAGGCAGCAGAGTTTTATTTCTTGACCTGATGGTGGTTACAGGTCATTACTAACTCATTACATAAACTAACTCATTAAGCCATGTATTTATTTTGTGTGTTTCTCTAAATCTTACTTTATAATATTTTTTAATTAAAAAAATAGACCCCAATGTGCCCTCCTTTCATGTGTTTGAAAAATGTCCTGCTTATTAAATTTCCGAGAGCTCCTAATTCCTACTTTAAATGCATCCTTCAGAAAAATGCCGCATTGTTAGGAATCCTTGAGGGAGAGTTGCGGCTAATCCTTCTTGTTCATCACGTCTGCTATCCTCCAGAACCCAGTCCTGAGAATTGGAGGGGAAATGAATCACGGCTTTGGGTCTGCAGAAGGCTGGTCTGTTCTATTGCAGGGCAAAAGGACAAAGTCACCACATGTCCCCATCTTTACAGATTGGCTGCAATGCTGTCAGCTGGGCCCCTGCTGTTGTACCTGGAAGCCTCATAGACCAGCCGTCAGGACAGAAACCCAATTACATCAAGAAGTTTGCATCAGGTGGCTGTGACAACCTCATCAAGCTGTGGAAGTAAGTGGGGTTGCGTGCTTCTCTTCAGAGGGACACTTCTACCCTCTACCCTACCTACCATGACTCAGCCATAGTTCCCAAGAAACAAGGTCACCTTTCTTTCTCCCTCTGGCCAGTAAAATACTGTTTTCAGTCTGTCAGACGATATCCTTTTTTTTCCACACACTTTTACTATTCACCTAATTCCCAACTGTTGGAGCCACTTTTTGTCTGTGGAGAAACAAAGCATTTCCTGCAGGGTTTCTTTACAGTGAACTGAATGAAATTCTACAGGCTCAATAAATGAAATCAGAAAGGTGGAATCGCTTCTGTACCCCTGGGAGCCTGTGGGTTGGGGGAGGAATGTGTGGGAAAGGCCCATGGGCCACTGCCTGCTGGATTCTCCCTCTGGTCTGCCCTGCCAGGGAGGAGGAGGACGGCCAGTGGAAGGAGGAGCAGAAGCTGGAAGCGCACAGTGACTGGGTCCGAGACGTGGCCTGGGCCCCCTCCATTGGCCTGCCCACCAGCACCATCGCCAGCTGTTCCCAGGTCAGCCCAGATCCCTGAGAGCATCCCATGCCGTGTAATCTTGAGTAAGGACCATCAGCCCTTACGGTCTCCTTAGTAGAAAATCCTCATGGAAGGCAAAGGGAGAGCAACAGGCACCTTTGGACCCGGAGACAGGAAGGAACATGTGGATTCAGGTCATCATTCAGCGAAGTCTTGGTCAGAAGCCACAGGTGACCCGCCTCCACTGAGAGAAAATGATTACATTGGAACCAATGCCAAGGGTGGGGCCAAATTCAGGACCAGCTTTCCCTCCTGACCCTTGTGTGAATGGGGGATGGAGGTGCCCAGGTGCAGTTCTGAGAGTGCTCTCAAGCAAGGATCAGGCGGGATGGGAAATTCTAAGACCCTGGACTCATCTACCTAGCCACCTTGCCCAGACAGATCATAAAAGTAAAGTAAGACCAAGGACAAGCCTTTAATTATATACTTCCACCACCCTACAGAGAGTGAAGCCAGGCCTTTTACTTTTTTTTTTTCCTTCTAAGAGGCAAGGTATTCCTCTGTTACCCACATTAGCGTGCAGTAGCCCGATCACAGCTCACTGTAACCTTGAACTCCTGGGCTTCAGTGATCCTCCCACTTCAGCCTCCCAAGTGGCTGGGACTACAGGCATGCGCCTCCACGTCTGGCTAATTTTTTTTTTTTTTTTAATCTCTTGTAGAGACAGGGTCTTGCTAAGTTGCCTAGGCTGGTCTTGAACTGGCCTCAAGGGATCATCACACCTCAACCTCCCGAAGTGCTGAGATTACAGGCATAAGCCACCATGCCCAGCCTACGTCATTTGAGCCTGTTTTGTTTAGCTCTAAATTTGAGAGATATTTGTGATTTCTTTTTTGTCCCTTCTCATTTTCTTGAGTTTGCTTTTTAGACAGCTGTACTCATTCACTTGAGAAAGTACAGACAGCCAGAGGAAAGTGACTCACCAGGCAGAAGAAAAACTCCAGAGAAAATTGAGAGTTAGCAGTGCAGACAAAGTCCAGATCTGGATATGAAACCAGGATGAGAAAAGGAACCTGAGAGACTCTTGTGTCAGGGTGAAGGGACAGAAGCAAAGGTGCTGGGCTAGAAATTGGTCTTCAAAGCTGTGGACACCAAAGAGGTCCTTGGCCACCCTTTGCTTTAAATACCCGCCCTATTCCTACAGAAAGGTCCAAATATGGCTCCAGGCTGGGAGGATATCATAAATGCAAGATTCCTGCCCTCCATCTCCTGACTCTAACCTGTCTTCCTAGGATGGTCGTGTGTTTATTTGGACCTGTGATGATGCCTCGGGCAATACGTGGTCCCCCAAATTGCTGCACAAGTTCAATGACGTCGTGTGGCATGTGAGCTGGTCCATCACAGCCAACATTCTGGCCGTCTCCGGCGGAGACAATAAGGTACACCCATTTCCAGTGGCGGAGTGGGCAGAGCTCTGCTGGTCTCCACCTTGCCCACTAGAGAGCGCAAGGATGTTCCCATCTCCCAGGCTTGGAAGGAACCTTAGTGAGGACTGCATTTTGAGCATGTCCCTTAAGTACATCATTAAATTTCACAACCCTCTGAGGTAGTAGGTTCCCCTTTCACAGATGAGGAAAGAAGCTGACAGAGGCAGTTTGATTTGCATGGGGTCACAAAGCTGTTAGGTGGCAGAGCCAGTCAGGTGTGTCACCCTAACCATTTGGTCACTTCATCTTCATGGGGATGTTCAGTTAGCTTTGCCACAGAAGTATGTAAGAAAAAGAAATGATAAAAGTGAGAAGGCTAGGTTTTGTTTTCCAAAACACTTAAAAAGCATATTTTTAAAAATCAGTACAGTTTATGGGTATTTATTATGTACCCATTGTGTACCTACCTCTTACTGCTGTGCCATGAGCCAAAGGAAGGGTGAGATGTGGAGCCAAAGTGGCCACTGGAAAACTTAGTAAAACAAAGACCAACACAGGGCAGGGTAGAAAAAGAGCAGTGAGGGCTGGCAGGATCCTAACCCAGTCGCACTCGGAAGCAGAGCAAATGTACTTACCCTGGCATGACTGTTCCATGTGGAACCCACCCTGTGAAGTTAGGGATCATCTGCCTCACAGGAGAATTCAGCCGGGCAGATGGCAGTGGCTTGTTCCTTCTTCCTCTCTGCAGGCACCTTTTTTTGTAATTGTGGTAAAATACACATAAAATTTATCATCTTGACCATTTTTAAGTACATAGTTCAGTAGTGTTAAGTACATTCACATTGTTGCATAACTAACCTCCAGGACTCTTTTCAGCTTCCAAAACGAAACTGTACCCATTAAATAACCCTCCATTTCCCCTCCCCACAGCCCTTGGCAACCACCATTCTACTTTTTGTGTTTATGAATTTGATTGTTCTAGGTACCTCATCTAAGTGAAATCACACAGTATTTGTCCTTCTGTGACTGGCTCATTTCACGTAGCATAATGTCCTCAACTTTCAGCCGTATGGTACCATGTGTCAGAGTTTCCTTCTTTCTTAAAGCTCATACACCACTGCACGTACAGACCACATTTTAGCCGTTCAGCCATCGATGGACACTTGGGTTGCTTCTACTTCCCAGCTATTGTGGATAGTGCTGCTGTGAACATGGGTGTGCAAATGTCTCTTTGAGACCCTCTGTAGGCAACTTTTGTCTGGCCTAGGGTCCCATTTATCTAAAGTGGTCCCAGAAATATCTAGCAGGCTCCATCTCAAAGCTATAGACTTTTGGAGCTAGAGTGGCCCACAAAGGACAACTAATCCAGCCTCCTTTATTTAGTGAGTGCCAGAGTCAGGACTAGAACCCAGGTCTGATGGCATCCAGGACAGACCAAGGGCCCCACTGCCTCAGGCAGGCCTTCAGTGGTTTTGACTAGGCAGCAAGCCTGCGTCTGGTTGTGCGTTCCGGTCTGCTGTCACCGCGCTTGCAGGCTTCTTACTCTTGCCTTCTTTATAAGCCTGTTTCCTACAGGGAGCTCAACTCCACTGCTGTCCCCATAGCACCCCTTAGTGTGTTTTCAGACCCAGAGCATTCTGCACAGTGCGTGTTTAGTGAACAAGGTCTGTCCCTAAAGCAGTTCTTGAAGTTGTTTTCTTTTTTTAATCAAATTAATACATGTACATAGCTTTAGGTAGTTTATTTATTAGATTTTTTTTAATGCAATCTCCTAGTTTTCACTCTCCAGGGGCAAGCCTTTTCAGCTCTCAGCTATTTCTTCCACAGCTTCCTTCAGTGGAGCAACAACGTACTTAGTGGTACGTTGTCTTCCTCTACCACGGTTCTCAAACTCTAGTGTTAACTTGTTAAAACACAGATTGCCAGCCCCACCCCCAGGGCTTATGCATCAGTTGGTCCCGAGCCCAGGAATCTGCAGTTGTAACAAGCTCCCAGGTGATAATGCGATGCTCTGGTCGGGGACCACACTTCCTCTCACTGCAGCGCCATCTGCTTGGTTAAAATAGCATCCCTTGTTTACATCATCATCCACCGCTACTGTTATTCCTACCCCTTTTTTCTTTGTGTCTTTTTATTCCTTTCATTTGGTGGGATTTCAGTGGAAGAACCAAGATAAGTGCTCAGTGGTTCTTGACAGAGGTGTTGCTCTCATTTAGGGGACCCAGTAAGAAGAGGACAGTGGAGGGAAGGGGGCGCAGACCTGTGACAGTCTGTGTGTGCACTGACTTGCAGGTGACCCTGTGGAAAGAGTCGGTTGACGGGCAGTGGGTGTGCATCAGTGATGTCAACAAGGGCCAGGGCTCCGTGTCAGCGTCAGTCACAGAAGGCCAGCAGAACGAACAGTGACCAGATGGTTGGGGCATGGCTCCCCCACCTGCCAGCCCCAGGACTGCCCCTTCCTGGGCAACTGACCAAACACCTCGGAAGAGCTCCCAACTCCAACAAGATTATTTTCCCAGCAGTAGTTACAAGTGCGACCACAGGTTGATCATCTGCCTTAACATGATTTGATATGGTTTGTAATTTACTGTCCAGTTGAAAGCATTCATGTTATGAAGAAGAAACTACAAGTGATCTTCAAATCTATTATTTTAAATATTTTTGGCCATTTTTATGTACCTTTGGGTTCAGGCATTATTTGGGGGGTTTTGTTTCCAAAGTAATTAAATAAAGTCATATTGATTTTAATTCTTGCTGCAATATCCTAACCACACACACATACCCACCCCCAAAAGCTGTTTGACTCTCATTGGTCATTGTACTAGAACAACATTCACAAAGGCCCAGAGCCAAGTTGGCCTGGCTAAACCCTACCTACACAGCTGGCCTGTCGCTGTGTAAGCATCTTTGTGACTCAGTTTATACTAAAGACACCATTAAAAAGAGCTCTGGACTTGGCCTTCAGTGATGAGGACTGTAGCCCTGGCTCTGCTCCTTAGCCTCTGTGGGTACATATCCTCTTCTGTAGAATGAGACTAATAAAGTCTGCCCAATAGAGCATGTGGCCACCCCCAGGATGCCATGCAAATAAATGCAAGGTAGTATTACCCGAACACTAATAGCTAAGAGGCTGGCCCAGAAAGTGGGCCCTATTCATTCAGTTTATTGACCCTGTCAGGAAAAGGTGGGCTGTGGGAGACCACAGTTCTGGTCCTAACTGACCCTGAACCAGGAATAATCTCTCAGCAGAGGCCCTGCAACCCTCACCTGAACCAAAAGTCACACTAGCTACCACTTACTGAGACTGCTGTGGGCCGGGCACTACACTTGGATATTTCAAACATTAACTCATTTAAGCAACATAACAAGCCTGTCTAGGTATATGTCCCCGATTCACTGATGAGGAAACTGGCACAGAAGCCCTGCCCAGGATTTGGTAAAGCCCGTGTTTGCGTCCTGATCCAGCTCAACTCCAGAGTCTGTACTCCCCACTGTAGAACCAGAGAGGGGTTGTAGGGGCCCCTCAGCTACACTCCAAGGGTGGTGCTCACACCAAGCCTTTGTATGAACGTACCAGATAGAGGGGCAGGCCGCTCGCCTCAGGAAGCCACGTGCACAGGTCAGTATGGACCCTCATTGTACCTACTTGTCTTTTTCAGCATCAAAACCCTTTTTAGAAACAAATCTTTGCTCATACTACATAAAATGGAAAAAAGTTAAACTGCTTTGGTTGAAGTAAGAGAGGTCATGCATGGCCCAGCCCACTCAGCCTCCTAAGTCATTCCACAAAATCCAAGCCTTCAGAGAACAATATGGAAACTTCTGCTCGCTTGCTTCCTTCTTTGTTATTCAGATGAGAAAAGAAAGGCCCAGGAAGGCACCTTTGCATGCACTTCTCAGTGTACATAGGCCACATACGTACGTCTGCCTTCCCTAGTAAGCCCTGTGCTCCTCAAGGACAGGCCTGGGCATTCTGTAGTGCTGGCTACTGTCACCAAATGAATACTGAGAGGGGACTAGTCCCATGTCACATGGGTTGGTGGCAGGTCAGTGAGTTCTTGGCCATGTCTCTATTTGTAATTCAGACAACTGTAATTCAGACAATTAGGATTTTGGGTAAATGAAAATTACCACCATAACAGTTTATGCTTGGAGTGGTAACACATTAACCATTCCTGAGGTGAGAGGAATCCCTGAAATTTACCAAAAATAGGCTAGTCATGTGGAAATACCATGTTTTGTCAAATCTTCCAGGGCAGTTGCCAAGCCCAGGTAAGATAAGGGAAATCTTTAGAGAGTTCTGGTTAGAGCAAGATTGCAGGAACAGCCACAGTGCTTTTTAATCTTTTCACAAAAACAAAACTAGGATAGCAAAAGAAAGCCACAGACAACATTTTCATTAAGGTGGTCACTCAGGCCCTAGAACATGGAGTAGGACCAAAGCCTTCATAGCCACAATACCTGTGTGAGATCCACAGAGCAAAGAAAAAAGAGTTTTTATGGTCCTATAAGCCAGGAAACCAAAAAATTGCCATCAAATACTCCTCTATTTCTGAATACTCAGCAAGCCAATGTGAGAACTGGCAAAATGATTAATAGAAGATTCACAGGCTTTTATTTCAAAGTGAACTCAAAACACAAAGTAGAGACTTCCACTTCTGCACATGAAAGACCAAGATTTACCAGCCTGAGCAAGAGCGAGACCCCATCTCTACTAAAAATAGAAAGAAATTATATGGACAGCTAAAAATATATATAGGAAAAAAAAAAAATTAGCCGGGCATGGTGGTGCATGCCTGTAGTCCCAGCTACTCGGGAGGCTGAGGCAGTAGGATCGCTTGAGCTCAGGAGTTTGAGGTTGCTGTGAGCTAGGCTGACGCCACGGCACTCACTCTAGCCTGGGCAACAGAGTGAGACTCTGTCTCAAAAAAAAAAAAAAAAAGAAAGACCAAGATTTATAAAAATTTCCCTCACACTGTAAACAACTAGAAAACCATGTAAAATACATGAAACAACTACTTCCATACATAGGACAAGAGGCAGTATTTGAGAAAAGGGAAACAAATTAGATGGCCAGCACAAATGTCCCAAATTACTGCCCAGGTCAAAGAGTAGGGAGGTAGACTCCAGAGTCTAGTGCTCTCATGGAGTTGATGAGATCGGAGTTCAGAAAGAACAAGGCAGCTAGAACTTATCGGGCAGAGTAAGTACTAGAGGGGAGGAAGCTGCACAGGCAGAGCAAGCTCCTGAGAACTGCAGAAGGGTCTCCTGGAGTCTTTGGCCAAGTACAAATCTGCATCTGTGAAGGATAAAACTCTGCATAGCCAGAAACCAATGGTCCAGACAACTCCTGGAGCTCATGTAAGGGTAGGAATAGCCATGTTCCCAACAACCAGAATGGAACAACTTCATAATACACAAGGAATTAGGTAGAGTCCGAAGAAAGATTATGCCTTAATAGTACATCTTAAATTAACTGTAGAGTAAAGGCTGATCTGGACCTTAAAAGCAAGCCTCAAAAAGATCAAACTGATATATAAGTTGACCCTGTGCCAGATCAGAATCAAACATGCTTTAAAGGAATATAACAAAATCCAGCATTTGACAACATAAAATTTACAATGTCTAGCAACAAACCCAAAATCACAAAGCATGCATAGAAATAAGAAAATGAGACTCATAACCAGGAGAGAAAAAAAATAGACCCAGAAATGGAAGACAACATGGGATTAGCAGATAAAGACTTTGAAAACAGCTATTATAAATATACTTAAGAATATAAAGGATAATAAATAATGAGAGAAATGAGATTTT
The DNA here is from genome assembly GCF_041146395.1 of Eulemur rufifrons. Classification (NCBI taxonomy): domain Eukaryota; kingdom Metazoa; phylum Chordata; class Mammalia; order Primates; family Lemuridae; genus Eulemur; species Eulemur rufifrons. The sequence continues at coordinate 188,683,655 of NC_090989.1, read as the reverse complement.
TTTTTAAAGCTGCAAGTGGAATTTTTAGAAATGAAAACTTCAATATCTGAAAGGAAAGATACCCTGGATAAGAGTAAGAGCAGATTAGGCACTTGGAGTAGAAAAGTTCAGTGACTTTGAAGACATACCAATAGAAACTATACAAACTGAAACACAGAGAAAAGGCACTGAAAAAATGAACCAAGCAACTATGACCTGTGGGACAATATCAAGTAGTCTAAAATATGTGAGTTTGAGTGCCAGGGTGTAGAGGAAGAAGGGAGGAAGACAGAAAAAATATTTGAAAAAACAGCCGAAATTTTTCCAAATTGGATTAAAAGTATAGCCCTACAGATCCAAGACAGAGAGCCCCAAACAGAAGAAACACTAAAACACACACACACCATAATAAAATTGCTGAAATTAAAAAAAATTAGAAAAGCAGCCAGAGAAAAAGAGACATACTACATACAGGGGAACAAATATAAGAATGGCAGCCAATTTCTCATCAGAAATTGTGCATACTATGAGAAAATTAACATTTTTAAAGTGCTGAAAGGATTAAAAAAAAAACCTGTCAGCCTAGAATTCTATACATATTAAAAATGTTTTTTAAAAAAGGAAGATAAAATAAAGAATTTTTCAAATAAAAGTTGAAAGAATTAATCACCAGCAGAACTGCATTACAAGATATGTCAAAGGAAGTTTCCTTCAGGCAGAAGGAAAATAATACCAGATAAAAAACTGAATCTATACCAAGGAATAAGGAACACCAGAAATAGCAAACAAACATCTGAGTAAATATAAGACTTTTTTTTCCATTTCTTTAATCTCTCTAAAAATATTGACTATTTAAAGTGCATTTTGCTAACAGGTACAATGCACACTATCTGGGTGATGGGGACACTTATAACTTTGACTCAAACTGTACAAAAGCAATTCATATAACCAAAACATTTTACCCCCATAATACTCTGAAATAAAATAAAAATAAACTGTACTGTGGGGCTTATAACTTAAGTAGAAATAAGATGTGTCACAAAATCACAAAGAATGGAATTGGGCAAATCAAATGAAAGTAGTTTGTTGTGAAGTTTTTTTTTTTTTTTTTTTTTTTTGAAACAGAGTCTTGCTCTGTTGCCTGGGCTAGAGTGCCGTGGTGTCAGCCTAGCTCACAGCAACCTCAAACTCCTGGGCTCAAGCGATCCTCTCGCCTCAGCCTCCCAGAGTGCTAGGGTTACAGGCCTAGTGAGCCACTGCGCCTGGCCTGTTGTAAAGTTCTTACACTTTATGTGAAGGGGTATCATATTTGTTGAAGATATTCTGCAGTATGTTGAAGTTGTATTCATAAAACCTAGAGCAACCACTAAAACAATAAAACACAGTATAGCTAATAAGCCAATGAAGACAAATGATATTAAAAAAATCTAAAAGTGGGCATGAAAAGAGGAAAAAAGGAATAAAGAACAGATGAGACAATGGAAATCTGGTGATATACAAATAAAGTCTGGGGTTTAATAGTAATGTGCCAATGTTGGTATCTTAGTTTTGATAAATTTACTATGGTTATATAGGATACTAACATTAGTGGAAACTGAGGGGTATTCAGGAGTATTCAGAGAGTGAGTTCCCTATGTTCAAATTTTCTGCTGGGAACAAGCATTATTTTATCATCAGGAAAGAACTACCTGAAATACTTGTCAAAACACAGATTCTGGGGACCCACTGTAGACCTACTAGATCAGAATCTGAGGATGAGGCCTTAAAACTCTGCGTTCTTGTAACAGCTTTCCCCATGAATCCAGTGCAACCCAACACAGGCCTGTACCCAGCAATTGAGACTGGGTGGCACTAAAGGCCTCACCCGACTCAGATCCTATGGCTCTTAGTGGTGCCTAGACTAAAAGGCCGGATTATCAGCAACTCCGTGAGAACAGTTTCAGTACAGTGATGGAAATGAGGGTTGAGCCAAAGAGCTTTGAGGGACCAGTACACAGTAAAGATGACACAGAGAAAGGGGAAGGAAACTAAGCTTGGCAATGGGAATGTGAGGGGAAGGTGGGATAGGTACACAGTAGACTTTTCCAGGATCAGGGATGTGGGCGTGTTTTAAGGCTGAGAGCAGAAGCTATTAGAGAGATGGACAAATTGAAGATAGGAAAGAGGCAAATTGTTGCAAGATGGCACGAGGCTAGGGAAGCCCCAGTGGGAGCTGCTTGGCATGGACAGGAGGAGGGATGGGAGAGCACATGGCTACGGTTAGGGAAGATTTAAGAGTGACGCCCATGACTATCTAGAACGGGATTGTCCAGTGCAGTAGCCATGAACCGCATGGAGCCACTGAGCATTTGAAATATGGCTCATCCAAATTGAAATGTACTATAAGAATACAATACACACTGGATTTCAAAAACTATTTTTAAAAATGTCAAATATCTCATTAGTAGTTTATCAATTACATGCTAAACTGATAGTATTTCAGATATGCTGGGTTAAATATAGTATTAAAATTGCTTTCACATGTTTCTTTTTGTATTTTTTAATGTGGCTCTTAGAAAATTTTAAATTACATGAGGATCTTATTTCAGACTAGCATAACAGGCATACCTCGTTTTATTATGTTTCACTTTACTGCGCTTTGCAGATATTGCATTTTTTACAAATTGAAGGTTTGTGGCAACCTTGCATTGAACAAATCTATCGGCACCATTTTCCCAACAGCACATGCTCACTTTGTGTCTGCATCACATTTTGGTAATTCCTGCAATATTTCAACCTTTTTCATTATTGTTACATCTGTTATGGTGATCTGTGATCAATGCTCTTTGACATCACTATCATAATGGTTTTGGGGCACTGCAAACCCCGTCAATATGAGATGTCAAACTCAGTCAACAAATATATGTGCTGACTGCTCCACCAACCAGCTGTCCCCCCATCTCTCTCCTTCTCCTTGGCCTCCCTATTCCCTCAGACACAATATTGAAATTAGGCAATTAATAGCCCTGCGATGGCCTCTGTTCAAGTGAAAGGAAGAGTTGCACATCTCTCTTTTTAAATCAAAAGCTAGAAATGATGAAGCTTAATGAAGAAGGCATGTCGACAGCCTACATAGGCCAAAAGCTAGGCCTCTAATGCCAAACAGTTAGCCAAATTGTGAATGCAGAGAAAAAGTTCTTAAAGGGAAAGTTCTACTCCCGTGACACATATATGAATTACAAGAAAGTGAAACAGCCTTATTGCCGACATGGAATAAGTCTGAGTGGTCTGGATAGAAGATCAAACTAGCCACAGCATTCCCTTAAGCCAAAACCAGGGCAAGGTCATCACTCTTCAATTCCATGAAGGCCGAGAGAGATGTGGAAGCTGCAGAAAAAAACGTTTAAAGCTAGCAGAGGTTGATTCATGAGGTTTAAGGGAAGAAGCCGTCTCCACAACATAAACATGCAAGGTGAAGCAACAGGTACTGATGGAGCAGGTGCAGGAAGTTATCCAGAAGAGCTAGCTAAGAACACTGATGAAGGTGGCTACACACTAGATTTTTTTTTTTTTTTTTTTTTTTTTTGAGACAGAGTCTCACTCTGTTGCCCAGGCTAGAGTGCCGTGGTGTCAGCCTAGCTCACAGCAACCTCAAACTCCTGGGCTCAAGCGATCCTCCTGCCTCAGCCTCCCAAGTAGCTGGGACTACAGGCATGCTCCACCATGCCTGCCTGGCTAATTTTTTCTATATATTTTTAGTTGTCTGGTTAATTTCTTTCTATTTTTTAGTAGAGACGGGGTCTTGCTCTTGCTCAGGCTGGTCTCAAACTCCTGACCTCGAGCGATCCTCCCGCCTCGGCCTCCCAGAGTGCTAGGATTACAGGTGTGAGCCACTGTGTCCTGCCTAAATAGATTTTCAATGTAGATGAAACAGCCTTCTATTGAAAGAAGATGACATCTAGGACTTCCATTGCTAAAGAAGAGAAGTCAATGCCTGGCTTCAAAGTTTCAAAGGTCAGGCTGACTCTCTTGTTAGGGGTTAATGCAGCTGGTGACTTTAAGTTGAAGCCAATGCTCATTTACCATTCTGAAAATCTAGGGCCCTTTAATATTATGCTAAATCTACTCTGTGCCCTATAAATGAAACAAGAAAGCCTGGATGACAGTACATCTGTTTACAGCATGGTTTACTGAATATTTTAAACCCACTTTTGAGACCTACTCAGAAAAAAAGAATCCTTTCCAAATATTACTGCTCACTGACAGTGCACCTAGTCACCTATTCAGGAGCTCTGATGGAGATGTACAAGGAGATTAATGTTATTTTCATGCCTGCTGACACAACCTTCATTGTGCAGCCCACAGATCAAAGAATAATTTTGACTTTCAAGTCATATTTCAGAAATACTTTTCATTTATAACTGCCACAGAGAGTGATTCCTCTGATGGATCTGGGCAAAGTAAATCAAAAACCTTCTGGAAAGGATTCACCATTCTATATGCCATTAAGAACACTGGTGATTCATGAGAGGAAGTCAAAATATCAACATTAGCAGTAATTTGAGAGAAGTTGATTCCAACCCTCATGGATGACTTAGAAGACTTCAAAACTTCAGTAGAAGAAGTAACTGCAGATGTGGTAGAAACAGCAAGAGAACTAGAATTGGAAGTGGAACCTGAACATGTGCCTGAATTGCCACAATCTCATGATAAAACTTTAACGGATGAGGAGTTGCTTCTTATGCATAAGCAAAGAAAGTGGTTTCTTTTTTTTTTTTTTTTTTTTTTTTGAGACAGAGTCTCACTCTGTTGCCCAGGCTAGAGTGAGTGCCGTGGCGTTAGCCTAGCTCACAGCAACCTCAAACTCCTGAGCTCAAGCGATCCTCCTGTCTCAGCCTCCTGAGTAGCTGGGACTACAGGCATGCGCCACCATGCCGGGCTAATTTTTTCTATATATATTTTTAGCTGTCCATATAATTTCTTTCTATTTTTAGTAGAGGTGGGGTCTCGCTCTTGCTCAGGCTGGTCTCGAACTCCTGAGCTCAAACGATCCGCCCACCTCGGCCTCCCAGAGTGCTAGGATTACAGGCGTGAGCCACCGCGCCCGGCCAGAAAGTGGTTTCTTGAGATGAAACCTACTGCTGGTGAAGGTGCTGTGAATATTGTTTAAATGACAGCAAAGGATTTAGAATATTACATAAACCTAGTTGATTCAGCAGTGGCAGGGTTTGAGAGGATTGACTCCCATTTCGAAAGAAATTCTACTGTGGGTACAATGCAATCAAACAGCATTGCACGCTACAGAGCAATCTTTCACGAAAGGAAGTCAATCAATGTGGCAAACTTCATTTTCTTTTCTTTTGAACCTACACATCTAACAACATTGTTGTCCTATTTTAAGAAATTGCTGGCCGGGCGCGGTGGCTCACGCCTGTAATCCTAGCACTCTGGGAGGCCGAGGTGGGCGGATCGTTTGAGCTCAGGAGTTCGAGACCAGCCTGAGCAAGAGCGAGACCCCACCTCTACTAAAAAAATAGAAAGAAATTATATGGACAGCTAAAAATATATATAGAAAAAATTAGCCGGGCATGGTGGCGCATGCCTGTAGTCCCAGCTACTCGGGAGGCTGAGGCAGTAGGATCGCTTGAGCCCAGGAGTTTGAGGTTGCTGTGAGCTAGGCTGACGCCACGGCACTCACTCTAGCCTGGGCAACAGAGTGAGACTCTGTCTCAAAAAAAAAAAAAAAGAAATTGCTGCAGCCACCCCAACCATCAGCATCCACCACCCTGATTAGTGAGCAGCCATCGACATTGAGGAAAGGCCCTGCACCCCCAAAAAAGATTATGACTCACTGAAGGCTTAGACGATCATTAGCATTTTTTAGCAATAAAATATTAAAATTAAAGGTATCTGTTTTTTAAAAAACAAAATGCCATTGCACACTCAGTAGACCACAGTATAATATAAACATAACTTTTATCTACACTGGGAAACCAAAAAATTTGTGACTCACTTTATGGCAATATTTGTTCTACCATGGTATCTGGAATCGAACCCACAACATCTATGAGGTATGCTTGTACATTTCTACTCTAAAATGCTGATCTGAAAGCTACGGAAGCCAAAACTAGGAGAAAAAAGAAACCCCACTAAAAAGCCCTCTCTCAAAGAATAAAACCTCTTTCTACAACCCCAGAATCTTCCTCAGACTGAAGTTTAGCCAAATTGATGAAAAAAGTGCTTGCTAAACCAACAAATTATCAGTACAAATGAAATTACAATGAAAAGTGTATAAAGCGAATTTGTTCTCAGATACCATTTACATACAGCAGTTAATTCACTAATGAGTCATTCTTTTCCATGCACTGAGGCAGGCCCTGAAGAGACCAGCAACTAGAAGAAAGTCCGCTGGCCAAAAAGCAATGGGGAGACCTGCTCACTGAGCCCCAACTAAGTCCCAAGGAGGAGGAAGACAGGGTTTCATCCCCCACCTCGGAGAATTCCAAACTCGTCTTGGTTCTTATCGAGAAGTGAAAGGAATGAGGAGGAGAGTAAGCCAGTCCTTTCCCCAGTCACTGGTCTTCTAAACTCTTCTTGGTTTGGATTTGCTTGTGTTTCCCAGCCCGCACCAGCGGCCTTCCACAACTCTGAGTGGGCAGTGCGGTACTTGCTGGAGCCTCCTCCCTCAACGGTTCTATGTCCATCAGATCTTCCTCCTTTGACTCTGTGGTATGTGGTTAGGGGGGTTTCCAACTCCCAGGTGACATTTCTGTTCCCCAAAGATAACAGCCAGCCGTGGGTGTTTACTTGCTGGTGGTGTTATCTAAGATCAACACTGGCTGCTCCGGCCTCCAGAGGCCCCTGGGGTCAGCAGGAAGAGGAAGCTTCATGTCTCAGTCGCTGCCTGGCTACCATAGTTGGGGTTTTTCTATTTTGGGGTGTTTTTTGGGCAGGGGAAGTTGGTGGCTCTGAAAAAGTTGCAACTCTACTCCAAGGATTCTGGTTTTTTCTCCACCCTCACCCCCTTCAGCCCCTTTGGGCCCCAGGGCCAAAGCGGGTCTGTGCTCAGGTGGCAAAAGGGCTGTGAAGGCCTCCTGGTGACACACTCATATTCTGCTGGGGCTAAATGTGGCGTTTCAGCCACCACAGTGGGCTGGTGATGAGGTTAACTTTCAACCGGAGGTATTTAGTCCCCCACATTCTATTGAAGGATTCAGTCCAGCCCAGCGCGTGCCTCCACTGTCCCAGGAGCTTCTCTGAGGATCCAGTCCTCCCTGAAGTTGATCTTTAAGTTAGGGTGGTCATTTGGCCATCAGCTGTTGTACTGCTTCATATCTTCCTACCTGGCTATCCTGCCCCAGCTCCATCTTGCTCAGAGCAGACTGATGTTCCTGGAACGCCATGTTCACTGTGGAGGCAGACGGCATCTCAGAAAGAACACCGTACTAGGTAGGAGTCAAGAGACTGGGGTGAGGTCCAAGCATCACCCCTGATGGCTGTGTGGCTCTGGGGAAAGTGTGGCCCTATTGGAGTTCAGTTTTCCTTCCAATAAAATAAAGCGTTCAGCCTCCCAGGGCTTAAAAGTCTTCTCAACTCTTTCATTAATTCTCTGGCCTGTCTCTCCTCTGTTCAAGAATGTTCAGGGGCCTCCCTCCTACAGATAAAACCCAAACTTCTTAGGCCAACATAACCTGACCCCAGACCACCTCCTAAGCCCTTTTGTTATGACTTCCCCATTGCCACCCTCCTCCAAGCCACCCAGCCTCACGCTCACGCCACTCTGCTTGCTATGACGTGCTCCCTTCACGGCCCTGCCCCAAGTCCCCCACCTGCCTCTTTCACGGAGCCTTTTCTAGCATCCCAGCCCCAAGCCCCACCCTGAAGTACGTTCCTCCTCTCAACTGCTAGGACTCCTGCACACACAACACATTTGGCCCTCAGGAGTCACTGCCTGGGCATCTAACTAAATGAAGTACCCCAGGAAGTAAAGAATTCCTGAGGCTACAGGAACTTCAGGCAATCGCCGTGGTACATTCTTGCAAGTCCTGTAGGCTTGGTATAAAACAGCTTCATCTGCAGGTTATGAAGAATTTTTATACCCATCACTTCATTTTGCCCTCTGAGAGGCAGCCTCTAAAGCAAGGGGGATGGTTAGTGATCTGCCTAAAGCCAATCACCTGGCAGAAACTCGGCCAGTACTAGGCCCGGATCTGCCTCCAGGTCCGATCTGCTTCCCTCTCAGAACAGGCATCCATTAAACTAGGGACCAAAACCTGCCGGGGGAAGGCGAGCCAAGCTGCTGGGGTAAGAAACACCAGGCCAAGCAGAGTCGTCCAGCACCCAAAAGAAGTGATTGAAGTTTAGCCACTGGTTGAAATTATCCCCACACTTGTTCCTTGGAGAGGATAGTTAGGAGCATGTGCTACCACACCTCCCGCACGTTCCTCATCTGTGAAATGGGACCTTCCTCCCTGGGGAGGTGGGAGAACCACATGAACCCGGCTCCCAGTGTGCTCCAGAGGTTTGTGGAAGCCAGACCAGCACCAGTCCACAGAAAACAATGGAGCACCAGGACTGGAAAGGTCTTGGAGACCACCTAGTGACAATAACCTCATTTTAACGAGGGAGAAAAGGGGGAGTAAGCTGAGATCACATGGCAGCAAAGCCAGACCCAGACCCACTCTCCTCCCTCCCTCCTAAACCAGGGCCATGCCCACTTGGGGCACTGCCCTACACTGTCGTCCAGGGACACCTGGAGCAGATGCATCATCCCAAGCCAACCCAGCAATCTCTCAGGGCATTTGACCTCCACTGTTGATTTCTACGCAGAGGGCATGAACATTTCTAGTTCCCAAGGAATGCACATCAGCGCCACGGAAGCTAGGCCACCTCTGAGATGGAGCTGCTGGTTTAAAACAAACACCAGGCTTCCTATATAAGGACCAGACATCCCCCGGGCACCAACTCTGCCAGGAATCCCAGGTAGGCACTCTCTCTACTCTTTGCATGTGCGTTTGCTCACGGGTTTAATTTACTGTGTGACTGCTGGCCATTCATTTAACTTTTCTGGGTCTCAGCAGGCCCATCTGAACAAAGGGGATGCTGGACAACCTAGGTTCCTCAGGCTGCTCAGAGACACAGCTTGGCTTAGGAGCTGGTCCCAATACCCCATGTCCCCAAAGGACCTTGCTGGTTCAGCTCCATCATCCCATGTTTAAGAACTTGGCACAAGCTCCTCGGGGCCGGGGCACAACTGGGTTGGATACTCCAGCCCCCCACCACATCAAGTCCTACTGCCAAGCATTCTGCCCTGAATGGCCTTGGAAAAGACAGAACACACGTCCTTCAATTCTCTTCCACAATGGAGAAGGGGTCGTGCTCAGCAGTCGTGACCCAGGTCAACCCTCCTTACCCTGTCTGCTGGGCTTCTGCCCAGCGAATTCTGAGGCAAACTGAGAGACTGAGGCATGCTGCCTGGAGACCTTCTCTCCCCCAGGCCCATCTGTCCCCAACCCACCTGCAGCCATGCTCTCCCTGGGGACCATCTGCAGCCTACTGCTCCTCAGTGTGCTCTGGGTAGACATAGCCACAGCGGGCTCGAGCTTCCTGAGCCCCGAACATCAGAAGATCCAGGTGAGACCTCTCCCCACAAAACCGTACGTACTACTGGGGTATCTTGTTCCAGCCCTGCCACTTAGCAACCATCTATGTGACAGTGGCTCAACCTCTCTGGGCTTCAGCCTTCTCCTAGAGCACAAAGGGGAACTCTGGGTCTGACCTCACTGTTTCTAGAAGGATATGGGGGGTTAGGGTCCTAAAGACAGTATCTTCCCTTTCCAGCAGAGAAAGGAGTCCAAGAAGCCACCAGCCAAACTGCAGCCCCGAGCTCTAGAAGGCTGGCTCCGCCCAGAAGACGGAAGCCAGGCTGAAGGGGCAGAGGATGAACTGGAAATCCGGGTCAGTATCTGCGATTTTATGCTTTTGGGGCAGTTAAAGGAATGAGGTAGCGGGGGGAGGAGGGCAGGGAGATGGCTGTGAACAAGAACCCATCTACAAGCTACTCACGGTTATACAATAGCACTGAAATAGCTGAGCTCTGGGCTCTGTTTTGCCCATTAAGAGAAAACTGGGAGAATTAACTCTGCCTCAACAGAATGGGGTGCAGGAGCCGTGGGCTGAGGAGAGAGGGCGCTAGCAGACTCCAGGTGATTTCAAAGGGAGCAGCAACAAAGACATCCCGGAATAAACGGCCAGAGACTGAAAATGTTTCTCCGAAGAAAACTTTGTTTTACTCAGGGGCGTCAGTGCTTTGAGATGGAACCCTGGCCTGGTGAGCTGCCGCCAGCGCTCACCGCCCTCTGTGGACAAGGAGGGGGCAGATCAGACTGATTTTTGCTCTGACAAATCTTGCATGGGGCAAGGAGAAAGTTTAGAGATAACTCAAGGATTGGGAGGAGGAAGTAAAGGTATCTTACAGGGTTATCCATGTGACCTTCCTGAAAGGTTGGCTATGGTTTAGGGGACGGTTTCTACAAGTGACATCTTTGTACAGCTAAACCAGGATTCCCCTGGGGTAGTACCTAATAATGGCAATTACTATAAGCTTTGCTTGCGTATAACGATTGCAGCTATAACCGTTCCACCCTTACTACCTATCACCTAATCTCTACAACAACCTGTGAGGTAAGCAGGACTGATGATATTATTGCCATTTTATAGACAAGGAACAGAAGTTCCGAGAGGTGAGCTCACTTGCCCAAGGTACCACAGACAGTGTGTGGCAGAGATGGGCACCACGTCAGGGCTGACTCGAGCCCCAAGCCCCCTCTTCCTCCTCATTGGTCTGGTGAGCAGAGTGCACGGTGGCCCAGGAGTGGTCTCTTCCTCCCTGAGAAACAGCTAAAGCGTGTCCCACCTTGGCTTCCCTGTACCTATTTACTGGCCTCTCCTCAAGCTCCCCAGACCCCTGCCTTCACTCACCAGAGCCTAAAAGTCTTCTCAGACCCTTCCTCCCCGCAACTCACTAGGTACCATCTGAACGGCCTGCAAATCTTTTTTTTTTTTTTTTGGAGGCAGAGTCCCGCTCTGTCACCCTGGCTAGAGTGCCATGGCATCAGCCTAGCTCATAGCAACCTCAAACTCCTGGGTTCAAGTGATCCTCCTGCCTTAGCCTCCCGAGTAGCTGGGACTACAGGCATGCGCCACCATGCCCAGCTAAGTTTTTCTATATATTTTTAGTTGTCCAGATAATTTCTTTCTATTTTTAGTAGAGACGGGGTCTCGCTCTTGCTCAGGCTGGTCTCGAACTCCTGAGCTCAAACGATCTGCCCGCCTCGGCCTCCCAGAGTGCTAGGATTACAGGCGTGAGCCACCGCGCCCGGCCACGGGCTGCAAATCTTCACACCTACAGCAGGCACCGTCCTGGTGGGATTGCCAGCTACCGCGCTGGGCAGCCATCCCAGCCAGACGGGCTCCACGCCAGCCCAGATGGGGCAGCCCTGATGGCTGATGATGCAGGACAGGACTGGGGTAACAGGAAGCTTCCAGTTTCCATGCAAGCTAGCCTTGGAAGAAATGACCCACACTGCCCCAACTAGAACCAGGCATCTGAAACACCTAGGAGGTGCCAGGGCTGCCAGAGATGGGGTGAGGTAGCTACCCAAACCCTCCCCTCCTAGGCCTCCCCCTGTCTTATTTCAGGCCCTCCACTTCCCTCCAAACGTTTGCCCCCAAAATCGAGTTTCAGAGCAGAAGACTTGTGAGACCAAGTCCCGTCTCCTGTCCAGCTGTCCCCATGCTGCCTCTCACTTGCCCGCGGCGCAGACCCACCAGCAGTTTCCCAGACAAGCTCTCGCTGTTCCCATCCCCGCGTCTGTCCGGCGACCTGACCACCCGCACTAACCGCAGGGGTGGAAGAAGAAAAACGTGTACTTACTTAAGACAGCAATCAGAAGGCTCCAAGTTCCCTAAAATAATCAAGCCTGTCACTCCCCACTACACTCCACCTTCATAGTGGAGATGAGGGCAGGGAGTAAACTTTAAAAAGGGAGCGAGCAGCTATCTGTCGTCTTAATGTCTTCGAGGTGTTTCCTCACCTGTACGATGGGAATCGTGGGGAGGCAGTGAGGGGACTGAAAGGGGCTCCAGGCTGGGTGGATTCAGTCCTTGGCCACCAAGTCCCTGGGCTTCTGCTGTGAGGACCAGCCGACCTAGAGCTCCCTTCCAGCACTAAGATTCCTTCGCTGGCTCCTTCAGACCTCCCAGTGACCAACACAGCCAGGCACCGACGTGCCACTGGCAAAACAGAGATGTCTCTGCTCTCGGGGAGGGAAGAACCTGCGACGGCGCAGCAAACAGAGCTCTCCCCGTTTACCCAAAACTCTGCGCTCCAGTAAATCACCTCAGAGGATGCCTGGAGAGGACAGACAGGCGCTCCCTGTAGGAGGGAAGAAACAGGCACAGCAAGAAAGGACTTGGCCCAGAGCATCTTCCCGGGAAAAAGTCAGCGTCCTTTTGATTTTCCACAGAATGAGGAAAGGCCTATGTATATAAGAGGAAAAATACCTAGAAAAGGAGAAAGGGGAGAGGAAAAACAAAAAAGTAAAAAGAGGCAGGGGCAGAGGACGGGGAGAAATGGCCACAGGCCACTGCTCTGTATGCCAGGCAGAGCCACCCCCCCACCCCCCAAAAACCTCCCTGCCAGGGCCCACTATCATTGGTGATTCAACCCTTTGTCTTCAAAACTACAAGGGAGAAAAAACTTGTACTAGGGCACTCTACAGCTTTTATCAGCAATCCCCTAAGGGCTGAGGCTAGGATACAAGGAATGAGACCGCAAGGTGGGTGCATCCTAAAGATGGTGAGAGGGGCTGGGCACGGTGTCTCACGCCTGCACTCTCAGCAGTTTGAAAGGCCAAGGCGGGCGGATCACTTGATCCCAGGAGTTCATGCCACTTCACTCCGGCCTGGGCAACACAACAAGACTCTATCTAAAAAAAAAAAAAAAATAGTGAGAGGGGGAGGTAAGACATGGGCCTAAGAAGGCAGAGTAACACCTGGCTGAGATTGGGACTGTCACTCAGTGGGACCCTACTCCTTTGAGGAGAGAGTGGGAGAGCCCAGAACCTCCTTTGTGATAGGGGTGTGTGACGTCTGACACCTCTTGGGTCCTTCCTGTCCCACCTCCTAGTTCAACGCCCCCTTTGATGTTGGAATCAAGCTATCAGGGGCTCAGTACCAGCAGCACAGCCAGGCCCTGGGGAAGTTTCTTCAGGACATTCTGTGGGAAGAGGCCAAAGGTAAGTCCTTGCCTGGGTCGGGTTAATTCAGTTTCCTTGGGAGTCTCAAACATAGGCAATTTTTTTCCCCAACCCCTGCCTCTAAAAAAGAGCTTCTAATTCCTCTTTCCCAGATATCTGTAGGAGGTGGGTGGGGCTGGTATTGGTGAGCATAAAGTCTCTGTATTCAAAGGACACTAGGTTCCAAAACCTAGCCCATTAACTAGCTTTCAGCCCAGCTGAACCCCAATTTTCTTTTCTTTTTTTTTTTTTTTTTTTATTTGAGACAGAGGGTCACTTTGTTGCCCGGGCTAGAGTGAGTGCCGTGGCGTCAGCCTAGCTCACAGCAACCTCAAACTCCTGGGCTCAAGCGATCCTACTGCCTCAGCCTCCCGAGTAGCTGGGACTACAGGCATGTGCCACCATGCCCGGCTAATTTTTTCTATATATATTTTTAGTTGGCCAGATAATTTCTTTCTATTTTTAGTAGAGACGGGGTCTTGCTCTTGCTCAGGCTGGTTTCGAACTCCTGACCTCGAGGGATCCACCCGCCTTGGCCTCCCAGAGTGCTAGGATTACAAACGTGAGCTACCACGCCCGGCCCCCAATTTTCAGAACTGTAAAAGGGAGCTAACACTATTGTGTGTATAAAATCATTGGTGTTAAAACACCTTTAATGTGTAATTTACACCACAAACAAAAGGAATCATTGCCACAATAGCATTCAGAACAGGCTCCACAGTTGGTTAAACAAAGATTTTTGGTTTTGTTTGGAATGCCCTCTGTCTTGAAAAAAAAAAATGAAACCACCCAGCTTGTTCCTGATTGAGGTAACAGAAATACCTGCCTCTTGGAAGCTCAAACTACAACCTGCAAAGCACTGTCCTCACTAACATGGCGACCCACTCCACCCCTCAACCCTGGGGTAGCTGGGGGCAGCACCCAGCCTACTGCGCGGACAAGGAAACAAGAGCTCTGCTGTGCCTTGCCCAAGGTCACAACAGTCCACTCTCTGACTCCAAGGCCAATGCTTTCCCCCAACCTGCCCTCCACCCCCATTACAACCTGGCACCTCCAAAGTCACCATCGTGGAAGCAAAGCCATGTTTGATGGCACCGGCAGGATGGTGGACCCAGAACTGACTTGACCTCTTGCTTTTCAGAGGCCCCCGCTGACAGATGATCACCTACAAGACTGGCTCGCCTCCCTGTTGTCCTCCCAGGCTCGGAAGCTCTCACCTGGCTTTTAGATTGCTTCGGCAACAACTCCCAGTATACTGTACTAGCTCAGGAGGTGAATAAATGTTCAAACTGTATGCTGAATTCTCAAAATGGGAATTTATTTAAACAAAGAGGAAAATTTCACTTGAAAAAAAATGCAAAAAAACCAAAATAATTCTTGGTCTATGGTCAATAGGAAGAGACATGGAGCAAGGCAGGAATTCATGCGTAGAAAACCAAAGTGAACCGACACATTCAAGCAGAATAACTATTTCATGCATGTTTGGTATTGGATGTACAACAGGTTTCTTAAGGAGGAAGAGGAAGAGAGAAAGGGGGGAAAGAGGGAAGTGAGAAGAGAGGAAGAACAAAGACACGGTTCCTTTAAATATCAGCTTCCTGAGTGCAAGGCTGCATTGAGAGTTTATTAACAACCAGCCAGGGCTATGTGGCCAAACAAACTCCAGGTGACATTATCAGAGCCAATATCCACTCAAGATCAACAAGGGGAAGAAGGGAATGCCAAAGAATAAATTTGGAGACATAAGTGAGGTGCCGACAATAGCTCTCAGCCACTGGTAGGCAGGGTTGAAATAACTACCTTCTCTCTCCTCCCCGTCCACTACTGAAAAGTGGGCAAGGCTGGCCATTGCCTCGATCACTTCACTGATACGACACAGGTATCCCAGAACACTTCCCCAACTCCAGCTCACACGCGAGATGAGCCTTGACCCTTAAATTTCACAACGTAATTCCAGTCAAGACACCAGTCGTCCTGGGAGGAGTGCCAGTCATGTCCCCCTTGGTGTAAATGTGAGGATTAACACTGGTTCCTGAGTGAGTGCCAGTGATGATGGACGGGACACATCAGAGGGGAGGGAGAGCCAAAGGGCAGGGAGGCTCAGACGTGAGCACTACCAACCTGCCAGTTCACACATCTGAACACTTACAAAAACAGGAGGAAACTCTGCAGAGGTGGGGTAATGGCCACACTCTGGGAAACCCTATCACAGGCGGCTCCAGGAGCCCAATGTCTCCTCTAGTAAAACTCTGGCCACCTACCATGCACAGCACTAACCACTGATGAGACTTGGCATGCTCACCAAAACCCAGCTGCCATCTCTCATGCAGGAACTGTGTGCTGTCTGCGGAACATCTCACAGGTGCAGCACCCTGGGCGCCAGCCCTGCTCTATCAAGACGTGCATTTTAACAAGATCCCCAGGCTAGTAAATGGCAGCACAGCGCAGTGCAGAGCCAGGCGGCTCCACCTAGCATGGAACAGGTGTTAACTATCATAAAACTCTTAGGACAATTCAGACCTGGCCAGGTAGGGTCCTGGACAAAGCTGGGAACACATGAAAAAGGTGCCCCATTTGCTCACTTACCTTCCCCCGATCTCTCTAGTGCACCTCTGTTAACTCCATGTCTGTCCCTTGGGCAGACACCACACATATATACAAATTCCATTTCTAAGACAACTATATAGATAGCTAACTTTATGACTATATAGTGACTCAGTTCACTGTCCTTGCTCCCAAAAGCACCTGCATCTAAGCCTCAGTAATAACCATGGATGGAAAGATTTTTCTCATCACTAAAAGAATTTAAGGTATTGAAGAGCAGGTAAAGCAAGGGAAAAGAGAGAAAGGAAGTAGAAGTGAATTTCCTCTGCTCCTCTAGATAGCCAGCGCCCTCCCTCCCCAGGCACCCAGCACAAGTGAATGCAGGGATCAACACATTTGTCCTGGAACTTAACCGTATCTCAGCTCTGTCACTTAGTAGGGGCGCAACCCTGATCATCACTAACCATGCCCACAGCCCTCTTCTCAATAGCTACAGAAGACCATCCAAGGTGCAGGTGTGGTCACAGTGGCCCAGGAAACCAGCTCCTGACCTGGGGAGAAAGAATCCACTAATCAGTTGTGGGGAGGATGGGTAGCAGAGCCTGGACAGGTGTGGTCACCTGATGCTTCCCCCACCAAAGGCAAGAATTTACTTCTCTCCCACTTGCCCAGGTCATTCATTCCAGACACAGATACTGAACACCTGAACCCACTTTGGTCTGGGCACTCTTACCTGTGCCAGGCAACAAGGTGTGGTGCAAAGCCATGGGCTTTGGTCTCAGAACTGAATTTGAACACCAGCTGTCTGATCCAGACCAAGATACTGAATTTCCCAGGCTCCTCACCTGTAAATACCTACCTCACTGGGTAACTGTCAGGACTAAACACAGTATCTCACAGGAGAGTACCTGGCACGGGGCCGGGCACATAGTGGCACTCAATTCTTATAACGGCCACCATTTACTGCACTCCTGCTGTGTACCAGGCACTGTTCTAAATACTTGTATAGATTAATGTAATTTCAGCTAATTTCCACAGCAAGCCTACTGACAAGTAAGAAAACTGAAGTTCAGAGAAATTAAGTAACTTTCCCAAGGTCACACAGCAAGTACACGGCAGACACATTAGCAGAGCTGTAGCACGCAGGTGCATGCTTTTTCCAACATATTCTACTGCCTCTCAATCAATGTTGCTTCCTTTGCCCTACTGCCTAGGATCCATGGGATTTCTGGGTGTTTTGTGTTTTTTTTTTTAATTTTTAATTTTCCTTCATAATACACTGCGTGAACCTGGTGGTGGGGTAAGGACAATTCAAGTCAACACTCAGCAGAAATAAAACTTATCAAAGGAAATGGTTCAGGGACACCCTTGAGAAAATGTGTCATTTCAAACAGGTTCCTATGTCAGCTTTCTTAAACCTACTCCTTCATGTGTTATACCACTAACTTAAGGGTTTCTAAAGTGGATGTATGTACCCCTGGGGTGAGCAAGATATTTGCTGGAGGAAAAAGGTTCTCCTTATGAAAAAACTTCTACTTTGTGTTGTATACTAGCATATGTATTTAACTTATTATACACTCATAGGCGGGTGCTCAGAAATTCTGCGACAGTGCGCAAACAGAAGAGTTGAAACACCTACACGGAGCTACCTTCCTCACTCTGAACACATTTTCCAACGTCATGGACAGATGAGCATTCACAGTGACCACGAGAGGGACTGGCTGGCCACTAATCACCATCTTTGACAGTTTGCTTGTTCAATCACTGTATATTCCAGTGGCTATTTGCCCTTATTTTATAAAAATAAATGTGCTGACAGTAAATAATTAGTATCAGTCCCAAACTTAATACAGAGAGAAAGATGGAAACACCAGGAACGCCAAGAGCAGATCTTTAGCCACAATAGACTATCCCCGAGTAAGCCAATTATCTGTTCAACTGGAAGGAACTGAGACAAAGTTATGGAATATGCTGAAAATACATAATTAATGACTGCACCTAGAAAATAAGGCAGCAACAGAGATTATGAATTTGTTGAGCATTCTTGGATGAGAACCTTCCTTTTTACATGTAGGTTTACTTTTTGGCTTGTGCACTTGCGTTCAGGAATACCTTAGTACAAAATAACAGGACTGCAAGTAGCAAAACAGAATTTCCTTCAGTTTCCCCAGAGGCATCAGGAGTTCAGTCCAAAGCCCACAGTACAACTGATTCATCAACGCCCCCGGGGACTAGATTTTTCTTCCTCCTACTGCCTTGCTCTGGAAACAAAAAAAGAAAAGAAGGTATCTATGTACTTTTCAAAAGTTAAGAAGAAGCAGTGCATCTGAGTTCCCAGGCATTAATATGAGAGTTAATGCTCCAAGGCAGAACTTTTAAGAAGGTATCATATAGTCTTATATATGGTTTTTACAGAAAGAGACACATGTATACTTGAGAAAGACTCCAGATATTTCGATTCTCAGGTTACAAAGCTGGCCAAAAACCAGACTGAATGTATCACTCAGAGAAATCTACACAAACATGGAGAGCCTAGGAGTTGGCTAGAGAATCCATCACTTTATTTACAGAAAAAGATGGCCAAACAGGGGAAAATTATACAGAGGCATTCCAGCAGCACAGCAAAAACAATCAAGTCAGCCATCCAAAAAAACTGAATCAAAAACAATGCCAACCAGCTTTCACGCCCACACAGGTAAGGTTTCACTGGGTAACAGCACATAAATGATAATCCTATATCCTAGAGAAAAAAGTAGATAGCACCTTGTGCTTTTCCTTGGCAGGTGGACTGCATAGGCTCGGAGACCTCCATCTAGTCTTTCATCCTCTAATGCAGGGCTAGTTGGTTTCACGTGGAGGCAGTATTGACTTAAAGGGCTTGCTGTAGAGGAGATGGCTATGGTGCAGTTCACGTGGGTGACAGTAAAGCACTCTGATATACTTAGCAGCCCCCCAAATCTTCCAAGTAGGAGACCAAGGTCCCCCTGATTCCCCACATGGGCAAATTTGAGGGACAGGCAACATAACAGCACAGCTGATCCATGGAAGATGGACAGTGAACCAAGGCCTGTTTCCCAGGCCAGTTACTTGTGTACCAGGGCAAGATGGAAATATCAGATATGAAACATTAAATCCATTCTATTTTAGCTTAGAAGGCTCAAATGTGCTTCCAAAAACACCTAGAGGAATCCACCATAAGTGATGGATTTTACAATTTAAGTCTCCAAGAAACAGACAAGGGACTCCAGGTGGCCTATTTGTCTCACTGCAGAAGACGAGGGTGAAGGATCCTTTATAAACAAAGTGTAGAGTCTCCTCACACTTAACCCTCAGCCATTATAATCTCTAGGGCCTGTAATGGGTATACCTTTACAAGGCACCGGCAGGGAGCGGAGCAGAGCAGAGCTTAGAACGTGGGATAACACAGTTGCTCAAAGGTCAAAGGAGAGTCTCTCACTTGTAAAACACAGAGAAAGACAGGACACAGAAGAGGAAAGGCAAGGAAGACACCTGGGAGAGGGAGGAGAGGGACTGGACTGACATATTTATAGACACCAGACCTGCTTGTTCTGCATAGGCAATATACCATGGCTGAGCTGCCCAAGCAGAGATTTGGAGATTGAAACTGATTGACCTCTCAACCTGGGTAGGACA
This sequence comes from Eulemur rufifrons, assembly GCF_041146395.1. Lineage (NCBI taxonomy): Eukaryota > Metazoa > Chordata > Mammalia > Primates > Lemuridae > Eulemur > Eulemur rufifrons. Next base: position 188,664,201 of record NC_090989.1, on the reverse strand, counting down.
CACATGGGCTGAGACATGGAGTGAAACAGAAGGATTATTTTTGGTCAAGTGTTCCAGAAAAGAGGGCAAAAAGGGAGGCTGGGACCCCTGACACCAGACTAGCAGGTAGCTTCTGCTGTAAACTGAGCCTTTATCCATTTAACACACCCAAAAAGCGTCCTGGGGGCATAAGTAAGCAGGAAGTACCTCCTTCGGGGTCCTCTTCCCCGAGTCCCCCAGGCTGTCCTGGATCTCCATCAGCCAGGACTTCCATGGACAACGAGTGCCCCTCTGCACACCTCCACACTGATGGCAGCAGGACCAATGAGACCAGTAGCCGAAGTCCTTCCGCCTGTGCTGATGCTGGAGTTGACACCGGAACAGTGACAGCCAAATTGAAGACTTACCCAGGAAAGGAGGAGGATGACTTCACTTTCACTGGTTGCAAGAAAATAAACCTCTGTCTGAGACAGGTGTCCAGTGAATTTCCCAAGAGATTTCCCACTCGGGAGTTCGTTTTTAGAACTGAGAACCAGGAACTGAGTTACACACCCACATGTGCTTAGCCGAGGAGGAGGGCGACTTTATTCACAGACTACTCAAAAATACAGGCTGCAGAGAACAAGACTTGGACTGGCAAACTCTTCTTCTTCACTGCCTACCCTGGAGTATTTTGGCTGGGTGGCAAAACCTTGATGCTATTTGGGGCAGTGACACCCTCAACCCACATCCACTCCACCCACCCCACCCACCAGCCAGAAGCTGAAGCTTTATGACGAGGTTTCGAGGAAACATCCTGTCCTGGTTTTCTCTGTTCCAACAGGCTCGCCAAACATATCCTTGACCTGGGGCACAGGCAGAGTGCAAACCCAGCCTGTGTTATGTCAGGCCGCTGGTCACCCTGGAGGGTTTGAAGAGAAAAGGAAGAAGGTTCCAAACCAAGTTCACTCAAGACAAATCAAGCTTCATGCTCACCCTAGGTTTACATGCTTTACATTAAGAAAATGCAACAAAAAATTTGTCCTGATTTCTTAAAAACATATAATGTGAATTTTATGACCTTTTCCAGGAGACTCCTGATTGTGTCCTTTCTGCTTAAAGATTGTAGAGGCGACTGGTGTTCTCACGCAAGGTGGCCAAAGTGCGGGAGAGTGGCTGATCTTTGACCCTGGCAATCTCTCGAACTGTATGCAAGGCCAGGCCCGGGTGGGCATACTGGCAAAGGCTTTTGGGAACCTGGAAGACATCAAGCATTCATAACATCACTGTGTCTTCTGTGCACAGCCATAATATAGAACTCCCTCCCTGTCCCTTCCCCAGCAAGGACCTCTTTGGGGCTGCCCTGTAGAGACCCCTTTACCTGCAGGTGCAGGGAGAGTCCTAGTCATGGGGGGCTCTGGGTGAGCAGGGTCCCACGCTTCCTTGGACTACCCTCTACAGGGTAGGGCTTTGCACTGCCTGGAAGAGAGTGGTTACCCTTCAGCTTCTCAGCCCCCTAGACTTTTGGTTCTGCAGAGCAACAATGAGGAGATATCTACATAGCCCAGGGTGGGACCTGGAAGTCACTGGGGCTCTGGCCCTGCCAACCTTGTAAGGGTGACCACCCACCTCCCCACCCCCTCCCCTCCAGGCCTCAACTCAGCCTGAAGACACCCGTACCTGGCGAGGAAGGAAGTAGGGAGCATCAGTTTCCACAATGATTCTGTCCAGCGGGATCTGTTTCAGAGCTTCCCGGGCCTCCCAGGCAGAGGAGTATGTCAGGACCGCCGTGAAGCCCACAGACATGTTGGGAAAGTACTTCAACAGGGGCTCAATGACTGGATAGCTGCCGGTGAAGCAATGCCTAGGGGAGAGACCTCCAGGTCAGGGCTCGCTCACAGTCCCCTCTGCAGCAACTCCAAGCCCCTTTAGATCTAGGACCCATTTTTAAGAATTCCCCGATATAGAGAGACTGCCCCCAAGGGACAGCTCCACCATAAACAAAGTCAAAAGCTGGCTCCAACACAGTAAGAGCCAAGGTGACGCTGGGTGAGCGACGCTCGGCAACCCTCCCTCACGTTGCAGAATACTATGGTCACTTGGAATGACTACCACAAAGAGTACACAGCAACAGTACAGGGGTAGAGTGTGCTTATAACACGAAAAGAGAAGCAGAATGAAAACTGTAGCCCCTCTGAGAGTACAACTACAGCGTGTAAAACTTACGCTGATATAATCAAATGAAATGAAAGGAAATAAAAAATGAAAATACTAGGGAGTGGGACTATTGGTGAATTTTCTTCTCTTAATTTGAAACCTGTTCATGCTCTTGGTGCAATATATATTGTTAACCAATCTGGAAATTCAGGGCTTCCTCCAGCCATACCATGTTGGGTCATCTCAGCACTGGTCTACCTGCCACCATTAGATTTCCTTTAAAGGCAGCCCAAAAAGAAGCAATGAGAAGCCAGCCAACCCAGAAGAGCCGAGGGACTGCCTCGTCGGTGTGCGCCCTCCACAGCCAGGGGTTGGAGGCTTCAACCAAAAGGCCTGACGGCCCCATCCCCCATCTCTCCCACCCTCACCCCCATCTGACAAGACCTAGCTGGGTTCGGGACTCCTTGTTTCTCAGCTAACCCTCTCTCACCCATCTCTAAGGAGCCAGCCCAGGCATCGCCTCCTGACCCTTCATCGGGCTGAGCTGAGCAGCCCTTGCTCTGGCTCCCTAAGCACTTGGGCCCACTTCAGTCCCACGCTCCATGTGCACGGAAGCCACCAGCCGACACAGCTGTCTCCTAGCAGTTCCTCCAGGTGTCCCCAGAGAAAAGCCAATGCCTAGGACATACATGTGGTAGGAGTTCACAGAGAGATACCAAACTGAATTTAACCCCTAGATGCCACTCAGACAAAACATATCCTAGACTTTAATGATATTAATAACTGGGGAAAAGGAGCTTTCAAATTCAAAAAAGGAAAGAAAATGTCTTTTCAAGTACCCTCAAAGGTTCTCTGTGTGCTAAACCACCAGACCCCATAGTCACTCCTGGGAACTACAGTCCTCATTTCTGAGAACAGAGACTCCATGTCAGCCCGCCACCCAGGAAGCGGGGCACGAGAGGCCCTTCCTGCTCACTGGTGATTTAGGGCTTCAGCTTGAACCATAGGGAACTGCCATTTTGTAAGCAATGGTCAAGCATCAGAAATTTCATATAGTTCAACTTAATACTTAATTCTTTAGAAAAGATAGGATATAAAGACAGATTATCATTTCTCTCGTAAGTTTTCATTTTTCCAACTAATGCCCTAGACAGAGGGAAGTTTCTTTCATTTGCCCGCTGAAGTTCCAGTCTTCTAACCTATGGATCTTGTAGTCAGAGGGCACAAATTTTTTCATGATGTCTAGCAGATCTTCATCAGCTTCCCGGCAGTGGATGACCAAGGGCTTCTTTAGAGACACAGCCAGCTGTAGTTGTCTCTCAAACACCTAGGAGAAGACACAGCGACAACACCTGCAGATTAGTGGCACTTCAGAAATCCATTACCTCTGGAACACCCAGCCCAGTGGGCACCCCCATCGTCTCTAATTCTTTATTTTTAAGCTATATAATGTAATAATAACGGCTAATGCTCACTGGGCGCTTACTATGAAGCCAAGTAGTGCTCAAAGCACTTCAGGCATATTATAAACACAACCACCCTGAGGTGGGTACCACTGATGTCAGCGCCTCAAGCAGTGAGGCCAAGGAACTTACAGCTTGTAAACTGTAGCGCCCGGATTCAAATTTGAACCCAGGCAGTAGCCACTGTGCAATGCTTATGTGAGGGGGCAGGGCAGGCTCTAGAACATCAAGTACAGAGTTAATGTCCTTCACCTCACCGTCCCCACTTCCACTCCCAAGAGGTATCAGCTTCCATACCTTTCCGTACACAGAGCTGTGTGTGTGTATGTGTGTGTGTGTGTGTGTAGCTCTAGCATAATGACTGGCTCTCAGAAGGCATCTTTGAAATATCTTCCAAATATTTGTTGAAAGAATAAATACTATATTTTTTACAACTTGGTTTCTTTACTAAATCAAAATCAGATAGTCAGTCAATACCTACAGATATACTTCATTCTTTTTAACTCTAGCCACTGTTAAATTTTCATTAATAAAATATACATATTATTAGTAATTTAGGCCGAGCGCGGTGGCTCACACCTGTAATCCTAGCACTCTGGGAGGCCGAGGCGGGAGGATCGCTTGAGGTCAGGAGTTGGAGACCAGCCTGAGCAAAAGCGAGACCCCGTCTCTACTAAAAATATAGAAAGAAATTAACCAAACAACTAAAAATATATATAGAAAAATTAGCCGGGCATGGTGGCACATGCCTGTAGTCCCAGCTACTCAGGAGGCTGAGGCAGGAGGATCGCTTGAGCCCAGGAGTTTGAGGTTGCTGTGAGCTGGGCTGACGGCATAGCACTCTAGCCCAGGCAACAGAGTGAGACTCTGTCTCAAAAAATAAATAAATAATTTAAATTAAAAAAGTACGGCTAGAATCCCTTCTTTCCTCTATCAGACCAGGTTTAGACCAAAGAACAAAAGTATTAAGTCTCTATAAGCAAATTACCTCATCTCAATGTTGCCATGAGTAGTTTTTTCAATCATGGAATGTAATTCATGTTTGCATTTTTAGCATCAAATAATAAGAGGCTTCTGGTAATTTGAGTCAGGTGATATTCACTTGAGACTGACACAAATCTAACGCTTGCACTGCCTCTTCTCAAAATAACAGCACTAAGCCAATACTAATTCTGATGTAATTTTTGTTTAACCTGTGTTTTCAACTAAAGGACAATGACCAGAGACACCAAAATTACAGAATGCTTGGCAAGGGCTTTAAAGACTGGCTAGTTCCAATATCTACAGGCGGGCAGGCCCCTCCCAGATGCATCTGCTACATGCTCATCTGTCCTTTGACTCCTACAGAGGCAGGGGGTGTCAAGAGATCCCAATTCCATCTTTTAATTCCTGCCTCTAAAAATGTACTCCTTAGAGTAGTTAAGCAAACTATGATAGCCTTAGGGTGGAATATTACACAGCTGTTAAAAATATTTTTCAAATTTTAATGAAACAGGAAAATTTCACAAATGGAAAAAAACATTCCAAATCTTTAAAAAAATTTCCTAATTATCTTTTTTAAAGCACATACATACCACACACTTCTTTGATTCTATGATAGGTGCTTATAAGACAAGCCACTCATTAATGGTGTCTTGCAATCTTCCAAGGGACAATAACATTAAGTTTTTAATGTTTTGTAAAACACATCCAAATTTCAAAAATGTTAAGATGGAAGAACAACTCATTAGAATGCAGGAACTTGTGGCTGGACTGGAGCTATCTACATGTCTACAGCATTTGTCCTTCCGAGGACCCAGCTGAAAAAGAACAGTGAATGAGTGCAGGTAAGTTACTGACCCAACATAATTACTCTCTTCCCCTTGATAAGCCTGGGTTCCCAGCTGATCCATTACTTCCAGGGATTCCAGAGTTAGTCAGTCTCTCCTGGGGGTGGCCCCAGGTGTCCCTTGCGTATTTATTACCTCAATAATTAATTTCAGTCAAACACAAATAGAGACAGATGCAGCCTGGGTGGGGAAGAACAGTCTATTCTCCCTGGCATCCATCCCAGATGCCAAGGAATTCTGATAATCGTATCGGCTGTGTGTGCAACTTACACAAGAACTATTCAGGCTCTAACTCTCAAGAGTTAAACAGTTAATCTGTAAACACAGAGATAAACAAGGAAAAAGTTAACAAGGGTTTGCTCTGAGTAGCAGAGTAACTACAAATTTTTTTTCAATTCTTTTGCTTTTTTCTATTTTCCAATCTTTCCAGAAAATATTAGGCACAAAAAGCAAGTTCTCTCCTATAACGAGCCAGTTCTGGTACCCTAGTGACCCGGCCAGATAGTCCTCCCATAGGCTTTTCTTCTATCCTTCCCAAAACATTCAGCAGTCTGCATTTGGGCAAATGCAACTCAGCACAGACATCCAACTAGTACAGTTGTAGTTACCACCATTCATCTCATCTGGGTGCTGAATTTTACATTTATTAATACATCAAGAACATAGAATCCACTTGCTCCAATCCAGCCTAGGAGTCCCTAATGTTTACAGAAATATTTCCAGTCTTTTCCTTTCCTTTACATGCAGCTTCGCCCCCAGCCCAGCCAGCAATTTATTTCCTCTATTTTCCACTTTTGAGTCATATCTCATCAAGCCAAATGATACCGTATTTATCACCCATGCTATCGCTTCAAGTTCAGTTTGTTGTGCAGCATGCCCCATGGCCCTTTATATACAAATCTACCTGAAACTGACAACTTAACAAAGGAAAAAGTTACTGTGAAATATGTAGCACATTTCCTGGCGCCAAGTAGGCATTCAGGAAACATCAGCTATACAATTAAACATAACACCCCTCTGAGTATACACTTCTGAACTCTTTCTTCCTCTTTCCCTACCACATCTGACGTGCACGACAGAAACCAGATGGGAAAGCACAATATTAAATATTTGTCCCACTTTCCTAAAAATTACTTTTTCCTGTGTTCAGATTTAGCTATTTTACCATTCACCTTTGGCCAATAAATTGCTGCCTCAAGCCAGATTTGAGACAGTGCCAAAATGAAAGCTGGTGTGCCAAATTCTGCACAGGGTGGAGTCCACGTGCCTGCTGCCCAGTGCCTGGAGGCTGTTGGACATGCAGACTCAGACCTCTCAGGCCTCCATGCCAGTCCAGGAAGGAAGCACATTCTCCAAGAACAAATTCAACCTCGGAACCAGGGAAGAGGTGGAGTGGGAGGGTCTTTCTCCTTGTCCTGCTCCTTCAGAAACTTCCGTTGAAATGCTACAACTTTTCCCTTGCCAAAATGCCGTGCTCAAAAAATACTATGAGGAAATATGTTAAGACTGTAATAGTCTTGGCCGGGCACGGTGGCTCACGCCTGTAATCCTAGCACTCTGGGAGGCCGAGGTGGGCGGATCGTTTGAGCTCAGGAGTTCGAGACCAGCCTGAGCAAGAGCGAGACCCCATCTCTACTAAAAATAGAAAGAAATTATATGGACAGCTAAAAATATATATAGAAAAAATTAGCCGGGCATGGTGGTGCATGCCTGTAGTCCCAGCTACTCGGGAGGCTGAGGCAGGAGGATCGCTTGAGCCCAGGAGTTTGAGGTTGCTGTGAGCTAGGCTGACGCCACGGCACTCACTCTAGCCCGGGCAACAGAGTGAGACTCTGTCTCAAAAAAAAAAAAAAAAAAAAAAAAAAAAAGACTGTAATAGTCTCATCTCTGGTTGAATGGGAAATTGCCTTTTTTATACATTTTTACATTTTCCAAATGTTTTGCAATGAACATATTTAACTTTAAAAAAAATGAAACCAAAATCCAAAGTTTATTGCTTCCCAAGAAGGAAAGAAAACAAATATTTTGATACTGCTACCTTTAATCATAAGCACCCACAAAGTAACTCTCCCCTCTCTTACATAATAAAACTGAAAAATTAAAAATAGCTTGTGAAGCATTTGAAAGATGACATCTAGATGGTCTGGATGGGAGCAAGTAAATTTTTAGAGATTCTAAATTCTTCTTCTTTTTTTTTTTAATAGACAGGGTCTCGCCCTGTTACCCAGGCTGGAGTGCAATGGCACAAATATAGCCCACTACAGCCTCGAACTCCAGGCCTCGAGAGATCTTCCCACCTTGGCCTCCCAAAGTGCTGGGATTACAGGCGTGAGCCACAGCACCTGTCCTGGGATTCTAATTTCTTCAGATCCAAAAGTAGAGAAATCCTTATTGTTAGGTTTCAATAACTAAAAGAATTAAAACTCTAAGCAGACTAAAGAGAGCTTCATTACCTTGTGCTGTTCTGGGACAGGTGTGGTACACTTGTAAGAGTAATCCAAGCCCATTTCCCCAAATGCCACAGCCTTGGGGTGCCTTAAGGCTTGCAGAAGATTTCTTTCTTGACTTTCATTGTAGTAACGTGCAAAATGAGGGTGACAGCCAAAGGCCCCCCAAACCAGATCTTCTTTCAACAGCTCTTCCCACAGGCAATCCGTTAGTGTCCGAGGATCACAGAAGTCAGAGATGCAGCCCTGAAATTCCTTAGGGAAGGAGCTGCTATAAATTTTTCTGAACTTGGTAAAAGTCCCTTTGAAAGACAACTTGGAATAGAGCATGTCCAAGTGACAATGGGTATCAATGAAGCCCTCCTCCAGGCTTGGCTCCCGGTGGCTCCGAGGAAGGGAGCTAGATGTGTGTCCTCCACAAGGACGCAGTGGCGTCTCCTCTTGGAATGTTCTTTTCTCCTTCAACTCTTCTTCTTCTGAGCTTCTGGAGAAACTAAATGACCTAGAGTTCTGGGATCTGCCTTCCTCTGTGGCCTCCAAGTCTCTGGAGGTGTTTTGGGAGCTCACTGTAGAGTTGGGGGAATAGTCACTCAGGAGACTCCGGCTGCTCCTCCCAGCCGGGGCTGTGCTGCTGCTGCTGCTGCCCATGGAGGGGTAGGCTGAAGGCTTGGGGTTGCTGGTCCAATAGCTGGCGTAGTCACACCAAGGACTACTGTACAAGTGAGGCGGGTACATGACATAGTCTGTGGTGAAAGGCGGCGGCTCTGGAGCTGCTGGGAGTTTCAGTGAGACAGGCTCCTCCTGAGAGAATCTGACTGTGGAGACCTCATCCACATCAGACCAGTCACTTCCTGAAGAGAGGCGCTCTATCACCACCTCCCTATCTTTATGCTGTAGAACAGAAATAACAACGGGTTAGGCTTCCTACATGAACACTACCTCCCATACTCAGTCAGCAGCAGAACATAAGCTCTGGTTTTTCTGGCCACAGGGAAGGCTTTGCATTGGCTCATTAGCTCACCTTGTCACCTGGTTTCCTCACAATTTCCAGAACTCAGCCAAGTTACAGCTGTGAATAGTCATATCAGGTTCAAGGAATAAACCTGTGACCATGGTCTCATAATGCCACTCCTAAAGGGGATGCTATACATGCACTCCCTTTCTTAATGACCCCTCTTGAGAAAAACACTCTCTAGAACACATTCCGTATTGGGGAGTTTGGAGGCAGAGCCCAGCTTTTCATCTCTAACAACGTATCCGATATATTCAAAATGCAAAACCACAACAGTTGTGGTAGTTTTAAAATGTGTGCCCAAATTATTTTTGTAGCCCCTACACTACTCCCCAATGAGAGGTGGGGTCTATGACCCCTCCCCTTGAATCTGGGCCAACCCAGAGACTCAAGTGTAACCAAGAGAATGCACCAGAAGTAAAGCTGTGTAACTTCCAAGGCTCAGTCAGAACCAGCAGCTTCCACCTGCTTCTCTCAAATTGCTCACTCCAAGAGAAGCCAAGTACCGCATAAGAAGTCACACCACCCATAGGTATGCCAGTTTATAACCCAGCTGACATCCTAGCTGACAACCAGCATCTTGTCTAGCCCAGCAAGCTTTCACATGATTGCAGGCCTTGCCAATATCTGAAAGGAACTACATGAGAGACTCCCCCCAAGCAAGACCTGCCATGTCTAGACCTTTCTGAATTCCTGATCTGCAAAATTGGGAACAAAATAAGTTATTTTAAGCCAATGGCTAGCAATAGTAACCGGAACAACCATACCTTGCATTAATCAATTTAGCCCTACTAGAATGTAAGTTCCACAAGGTCAGGAATTTTTTTTTTTTTTTTTGTTGAGACAGAGTCTCACTTTGTTGCCCAGGCTAGAGTGAGTGCCGTGGCGTCAGCTTAGCTCACAGCAACCTCAGACTCCTGGGCTTAAGCGATCCTACTGCCTCAGCCTCCCAAGTAGCTGGGACTACAGGCATGCGCCACTATGCCCGGCTAATTTTTTCTATATAGATTTTTAGTTGTCCATATAATGTCTTTCTATTTTTTAGTAGAGACGGGGTCTCGCTCAGGCTGGTCTCGAACTCCTGACCTTGAGCAATCCACCCGCCTCGGCCTCCCAGAGTGCTAGGATTACAGGCGTGAGCCACCGCGCCCGGCCAGGAATTTTTTTTTTTCCACTGATGTCTCCCAAACGCCTAGGCCAGTACCTGGCATGTAGTAAATGCTCACAAACAGTTGCAGAATTAATTTGTAGAAATAAATGATATAGGCCGGGCGCGGTGGCTCACGCCTGTAATCCTAGCACTCTGGGAGGCCGAGGCGGGTGGATTGCTCAAGGTCAGGAGTTCGAGACCAGCCTGAGCAAGAGCGAGACCCCGTCTCTACTAAAAATAGAAAGAAATTATATGGACAACTAAAACTATATATAGAAAAATTAGCCGGGCATAGTGGTGCATGCCTGTAGTCCCAGCTACTCGGGAGGCTGAGGCAGGAGGATCGCTTAAGCCCAGGAGTTTGAGGTTGCTGTGAGCTAGGCTGACGCCACAGCACTCACTCTAGCCTGGGCAACAAAGTGAGACTCTGTCTCAAAAAAAAAAAAAAAAGAAATAAATGATATAATGGTTCCTGAACTTAGCTTCGCAACATCACCAACTGGGGTGTTTTAAAAACAAATTTTTTACAGGTAGATGTGGAACTATGAATAAGAAAAAAAAAAAAAAAAAAAAAAAAACACAAATTTTTAAGGCCTACTCTACCCTGAGATATTGTGATTCAGTAGGTCCACAGTGGGGCCAAGGAATCGATCAGTATTTAATTCTCCAAGTCATTTTGATGCAGACCAGGTTTGAGAAATATGGGAAGCACACAGATATCAACTCATGCTAAAAAAAACTTAAGTGCCATCATTTCTCCTTGTAAGTCAGAGGCCTTACAAAGTTCTTTTCTTAATATAATTAAATATAATTCACATAATGAAACAAAAAATCCACTGTGAAGAAGCATTATGAATTGATTAAACTGGGACAACACTTTTTTACTGTTGTCTATACTAATTCTATATATCTGTAGCTATATTCCAAAAGGAAACAAATATTGGTAACAAAAATTTAAATGAATTATAAATTTCCTGCTTTATATTTTCCTGCCTTAGATAATCTTGCTGCTATTGCTTTCTTGAATAGCAGAAATATCCAAATAAGAATCTTTTCTAAAATGCAAAATAACTTAAATTTACAGCACATTTAAAATTTAATCTGAACTCTTAAAGCTGGGTGATGGGTATGTGGGGATCCATTATACTATTCTGTTTACTTTGAATATGTTTGAAATTTCCCATAAAAGGTTTTTTAAAAATTATCTGTGAAGAGCCGGGCACAGTGGCTCACACCTGTAATTCTAGCACTTTGGGAGGCCGAGGCAGGATTGCTTGAGGACAGGAGTTCGATACCAGCCTGGGCAACATAGTGAGATGCTGTCTCTACAAAAGATTTAAAAAATTAGCCAGGCATGGTGGTGTGTGCCTGTTGTTCCAGCTACTTGGGAGGCTGAGCTGGGAGGATTGCTTGAATCCAGGAGTTTGAGGTTGCTGTGAGCTATGATGACGACACTGCACTCTAGTCCAGGTGACAGAGCAAGACCCTGTCTCAAAAAAAAAAAAAAAGGCCAAATATAAGGTGAGGTTTTTCTCCCCAAAACTGATCTCTTAGAAAAGGAATCACTTTATATTCAAATCCTTACAAAGGCTCTTATCTTAAAAGGTATACACTTGCTTGAAGAAGACAACCCCAAATAGACCTCAACCAAGCTAATTTTGGATGCTTACAGAGGTTCACTAAACCCGTTTTTTGAAAAAGGTAAGACAGGCCAGATGCGGTGGCTCATGCCTATAATCTTAGCATTCTGGGAGGCCGAGGCGGGAGGATCGTTTGAGGTGAGGAGTTCGAGACCAGCCTGAGCAAGAGCAAGACCCCATCTCTACTAAAAATAGAAAAAATTAGCCAGGCATGGTAGTACACAACTGTAGTCCCAGCTACCCAAAGGCTGAGGCAGGAGAATCGCTGGAGCCCAGGAGTTTGAGGTTGCTGTGAGCTAGGGTGATGCCATGGTACTTTTCCAGGCAACAGAGTGAGACTCTGCCTCAAAAATAAATAATAAAAAAATTAAAAAGGGAAGAGGGAAGAGGGAAGCAAAGAAATGTAACATTTAATTATTATTCCTGGGGACGTGACCTCACAGTTATAAGTTCTAGATGTTATTTTTAACAAACCTTTTAAGAATCACTTTTTTTGTTTAAGATCACTGTTAAAAAACAGTATGAGGCCGGGCGCGGTGGCTCACGCCTGTAATCCTAGCACTCTGGGAGGCCGAGGTGGGCGGATTGTTTGAGCTCAGGAGTTTAAGACCAGCCTGAGCAAGAGCGAGACCCCCTCTCTACTAAAAACAGAAAGAAATTATACGGACAGCTAAAAATACATATAGAAAAATTAGCCAGGCATGGTGGCACATGCCTGTAATCCCAGCTACTCGGGAGGCTGAGGCAGGAGGATTGCTTGAGCTCAGGAGTTTGAGGTTGCTGTGAGCTGGGCTGATGCCACGGCACTCTAGCCCAGGCACAGAGCGAGACTCTGTCTCAAAAAAAAAAAAAAAAAAACCCAATATGGTTAAAGATACACTGAAAAAAATACTCAAGAAACTTCTAATAGCGGTTATCCAAGGTGGAGGAAAAAGGCACTTAGAAAGCTACTTTCCACTAAATACCTTCTATTTCTAAACCATGGGAATACATTTACTCAAAATGTAACCTAAAAATAACTGGAGATGATCACATTGTGGCAATCCTAAAAACACACCTCCAGGAAAAATGGAAAGAGACTGCCTGAATATGATATGTGCAACTTGGAATAAAATTTCCAGCAACATCACACAGATTCAAAAGTGCTATATCTCATCAGCAAACTCTCAGCTGCAGGAAACTACACAAGACAAATGACCCCGTTTCTTACAACAGATAAATTACAACATCTTGGCCACAGAGGATGACGGGAGAAATCTACAGAGACTAAGACTTGACACATTTAGAAATTGCCACATATGGTACATATTTGGATCTTGTTTCAAACAAACTAAAACAATCATGAAACAGAAATTTAAGCACTGACTGGATAGGAAAATGGCAGAGTGAGGTGGGGAAAAGTAATTTCAAAAATGCACATGTACCTAGAAATACATAACATAAACAGACTTATGTCATCTAAATCCTTGAAAGGTTTATATAGTCAAGTTGGCCAATTAAAGGTTTTTGGATTTTCTTTTTGAAAAAATGGGAGACTGCCTATCTTCAAGATTGCCTTAGGTTCCGGCCCATATAGTAAAATTTAACATTACACTGATTGATAGCCTACTACATTCTAGGACTGAGAAAGTGTTTTCATGTATTAATTCAGGGTTCGGCATACTGTGGTCCATAAGCCAAATCCAATGCCCCACCTGCTGGTGTAAACAAAGTTTTATTAGAACACAGGGCCATCCACTTATATATTGTCTATGGTTCTTTCATTCAGAGTTGAATAGCTGCAACAGAGGTTATATAGCCCACAGAATCCAAAATATTTACTATCTGGTCCTTTATAGAAAATGTTTGCTAACCCCTATATTATTAGTTTTTTAACTATGATAACATTTGAAGAACTATCCCTTCTTATATACAGGAAGAAACCAGGGCTTCAAAGAGGTGAAGTGACTTTCTCAAGACCACATTCAGGTGGCAGGGCCAGGATCTGAACCCAAATGGTCTGATCCCAAAATTCCTGTGCTTACCTACCATACTATGCTGCCTCCAAACAGATACATAACACAGATGACCTAAACGTTTCGTATTACAAACATTAGTTCGGGTATAACTTTGAAAAGTTCACCCAGGGCCGGGGAGGCACCAGCTGCCGCGCGGGGAGGCCGAGGCCGCAGCTTGAGGGAGGCCCCGGCCCCTCTGCGCCTGTGTCTGGCAGAGCCGGTGTGAGACGAGACGATCCTCCTCCGTCGCCCGGATCATCAAGAGTTTTGGCCGGACGTTTGAGCACACACCGAGATACAGTGAGGAGTCAGACGAAAAGCACAGACTATGGCGCTGAAACGGATTAATAAGGAACTTAGTGATTTGGCCCGTGACCCTCCAGCACAATGTTCTGCAGGTCCAGTTGGGGATGATATGTTTCATTGGCAAGCCACAATTATGGGACCTAATGACAGCCCGTATCAAGGCGGTGTATTCTTTCTGACAATTCATTTTCCTACAGACTACCCCTTCAAACCACCTAAGGTTGCATTTACAACAAGAATTTATCATCCAAATATTAACAGTAATGGCAGCATTTGTCTCGATATTCTAAGATCACAGTGGTCTCCTGCTTTAACTATTTCTAAAGTTCTTTTATCCATTTGTTCACTGCTATGTGATCCAAACCCAGATGACCCCCTAGTGCCAGAGATTGCACGGATCTATAAAACAGACAGAGATAAGTACAACAGAATATCTCGGGAATGGACTCAGAAGTATGCCATGTGATGCTACCTTAAAGTCAGAATAACCTGCATTATAGCTGGAATAAACTTTAAATTACTGTTCCTTTTTTGATTTTCTTATCCGGCTGCTCCCCTATCAGACCTCATCTTTTTTAATTTTATTTTTTGTTTACCTCCCTCCATTCATTCACATGCTCATCTGAGAAGACTTAAGTTCTTCCAGCTTTGGACAATAACTGCTTTTAGAAACTGTAAAGTAGTTACAAGAGAACAGTTGCCCAAGACTCAGAATTTTTTAAAAAATGGAGCATGTGTATTATGTGGCCAATGTCTTCACTCTAATTTGGTTATGAGACTAAAACATTCCTCACTGCTCTAACATGCTGAAGAAACCATCTGAGGGGGAGGGAGATGGATGCTCAGTTGTCACATCCAGGAAGCAGCATTATTCTAGCAGCATCCATTCTTGTTTGAGCCTTCCACTGTTAGAGATTTGAGGTTACATGATATACTTTATGCTCATAACTGATGTGGCTGGAGAATTGGTGTTGAATTTATAGCATCAGCAGAACAGAAAATGTGATGTATTTTATGCATGTCAATAAAGGAATGACCTGTTCTTGTTCTACAGAGAATGGAAATTGGAAGTCAAACACCCTTTGTATTCCAAAATAGGGTCTCAAACATTTTGTAATTTTCATTTAAATTGTTAGGAGGCTTGGAGCTATTAGTTAATCTATCTTCCAATACACTGTTTAATATAGCACTGAATAAATGATGCAAGTTGTCAATGGATGAGTGATCAACTAATAGCTCTGCTAGTAATTGATTTATTTTTCTTCAATAAAGTTGCATAAACCAAAAAAAAAAGAAAAGAAAAGAAAAGAAAAGTTCACCCATACTACAGAATTTGGGGCAGCCAAACAAGATGATGATCTATATTAGACGGAAAACCCACCCTCTAAATATTCAGTGGGAAAATTAGGTTACAAAACCTACTTTATGTGGGGATTTCCAATTATATATATATAGCAGGTATAGTTTTTGTCCTTCCCACCCAAAAACCCTTCTAAAATTACAAGAAATAGATTTGAAAAGGCATAAACCTGCTAGGAGAAAGCATATAAAATAAATAGCAAAGCAAATTAAATAAAAATTGGATGCTATTCAGGGTTTACCCAGAAGGGGGAAAAAACTGGGTGCTAGAAACAGACAGATGAATGATTATTCGCTAAGCAGATCACAGATGGCCAAAACCTAAGCCTACAGTGACAAAAACCCAGAAACAGATCACAGGACCCCAGAAAGACTCAGGACTTGGAGGTGCCAGACCTCTCAAAATGAAGGTAAAGTTGAAATAAAAACAGGAGAATCAGTTCTAAGTCTGTGATATTAAGATCCCCAACCCTCTAGGGTTCCCTTTCCCATCAGATCTGAACACTGGTCTTGGTGGTTGTAAAAGGAGGAAAAGTAATACTGAAGGAGCTGGCCTCGCAGTATTGTAGTCTGGCATATGGCATGTGGGCTAGTTTCCAACAAGGTTGAATTCTCTTTGAACTTGTTTCCTCTCCCCATTTAAAGGGAGATTTATAGGGGAGAGGAAACAAGGCTAAAGAGGGAATGTATGTGAAGCGCTGGGAGTCATGCAGTGAATGCTGACCAATTTTACTGTATTCAGGGAGGGATCTATCCGCTTTCCTGACTCTTGATTGGGGGGCCCTTTTTTGTTAGAATAAAAAAAAAAAAAAGATCCCTAGATCCGTGCTCCCACCCTGTGCAGATGGGCTGCCCATTCCCTACCCAGCATGAGATGAGGGTTCATGCTTGGAAAAGTTAAACAAGGGGACTATGGAATAATCAGGGACAACGGAAAC
Source organism: Eulemur rufifrons (assembly GCF_041146395.1). NCBI lineage: Eukaryota > Metazoa > Chordata > Mammalia > Primates > Lemuridae > Eulemur > Eulemur rufifrons. The sequence continues at coordinate 188,647,945 of NC_090989.1, read as the reverse complement.
ATAGTCAAGGGTAAGGTACCATCACACACTGGACAGTGGGAACCCGGGCACCCCCTCAGCCTGACTCCGAGAACACTCCCAGCCAGGTGTGTGCCTCCTAGCAGGGCACAGGATTTCTCCCAGGAGAAACAGCAGCCCCTGAGGATCGGGCCACGGATCTATTCAGGGGCCTCACAAAATTACCTGAAGTCATCACTCTGTACTGAAGGCTACCGATTGATAAGCCCATCACACACACAGAACTTTCAAACAGCTGTTAGTGCTTCATCTTTAAATATGAATGGATATTCTGATGCTTAATAAAGTGTGAAAAAAGTTTTTTTTAAATGAATGGATAGCCAGGATACTGAGGAGAGTTCTACCAATATTTAGGGGGAAAAAAGAAACACAGAGGAATAGTCGTATAGCAGTCTGGAAGAAAACTTCAAAACAAACCTATGTAATTAATATTCTCAGAGAGAGAGATATAAAAACCTCAAAACAGGAAGTTCTAAGAACAGAACACTCAAAAAACCAAAACAGTGCTCTTAGAAATTAAGTTTGTTGAAGTGGAAAGAAAGTATGTATCATCATCATACACCAGTCACGTTAATAATTCATAAAGAAAGCAGAAATGAAAAGAAACAAAAAGGGAATCCTAAAGAAACAAAGGAACACAAGAAAACAAAACACGGGAAAAAAACCCAAACTATTATTAATATCCTTAAAGAGCAAAATCAAGAAATTAGAACCATGAAACAAGAACAGAAGACTATTAAAAAAAAAATTGAGGCCAGGCACAGCGGCTCATGCCTGTAATCCCAGCACTTTTGGAGGCCAAGGCAGGAGGATCACCTAAGGTCAGGAGTTTGAGACCAGCCTGGGCAACATAGTGAGACCCCATCTCTACAAAAAAATACAAAAATTATCTGGGCGTGGTGACCCACTCTTGTAGTTTCAGCTACTCAGGAGGCTGAGGCAGGAGGATCACTTGAGCCCAGGAGTGTGAGGTTGCAATGAGCTATGATGATGCCACTGCACGATAGCCAGGGCAACAGAACAAGACCCTGTCTCCAAAAAAAAAAAAGAAAACTTTTGGAAATTAAAAACATTAGCAGACATAAGAAAAAATTAAATAGAAATGTTAGAAGATGAAGTTGAGGAAAACCTGCAGAAAATTAAAAACAAAAGATATATTGGAGAAAAAAGAAAATTAGAATATCCATCCAGGAGATCATGCACAAAATTAATAGGCATTCCACAAAAAGAAGGAGGAAATAAGGAAGAAATTATCATAGAAATCATCAAGAAAATTTCCCAGAACTGTTCTGGGCAAAAGAATGGATTGAACAAATTCATCTTATATTTACTCTTTCCTGAAACCCCAATCTAAAAAACAGACAGCAGGCTGGGTGCAGGGGCTCACACCTGTAATCCTAATACTTTTGGAGACTGAGGTGGGTGGATCACTTGAAGCCAGGAGTTTGAGACCAGCCTGAGCAAGACCCCATCTCTACAAAAAACAGAAAATTAGCTGGGCGTGGTGGTTGGCACATGCCTGTAGTCCCAGCTACTCGGGAGGCTGAGGCAGGAGGATTGCTTGAGCCCAGGAGTTTGAGGTAGCTGTGATCTAGGCTGACACCACGGCACTCTAGCCCAGGCAACCGAGTGAGACTGTCTCAAAAAAAATTATTAAAAAAAAAAATCCCAAAGAAAAAGTTTCCAATCTGGGATTCCAAAGCCAGCCAAACTTGTAATCAAGGTTGTGGGTAAAATAAAGACAATCTCAGACAAACATGTTTTCCAAAAAAATGTACATCCCAGCCAGGCATGGTGGCCCATGCCTATAATCCCAGCACTCAGGGAGGCTAAGGCAGGTGGATCACTTGAGACCAGGAGTTCAAGACCAGCATGGGCAACAAAGCAAGACCTCACCTCTACAAAAAAAAAAAAATTTTAATTAGCTGGATGTGGTGGCACATGCTTATAGTCTCAGCTACTTGGGACCCAGGGTGTTCAAGGTTGCAAAGAGCTACAATGATGCCACTGCACTCCAGCTGTGAGAGAGAGTGAGGCCCTGCCCCTATTAAAAAAAAAAAAAAAAAGACCTCCCATGTACCCTTTCTCAAGAAGCTGCTAGAAAAAGTATTCCAACAAAATGTGAGAGTAGTCCAAGGAAAAACATAAGAAAACACAGACTACAGGAGACAAAAGACAGGAGAGATATGAAGGAAGATTCCGGAAAGACAGCTGTCAGCTGGCCTAAGAACAAGCCAAGCAGTCCTGACCAGAACAGGACAAAAGAGGGCTTTAAGAGGCACACCTCCAAGAAAAAAAATGGAACAGATTACTTATTTTGACAGTATTGATAAGAATTTTATGGCTCTAGCAGTTTGGGGATAAATTAGTGATAGATACAGAGGAAACCAAAGGAAAAAACAAAGTAATGATAAACTTCAAAAAAATAACGTTTTACAAGAAAGGAAATAAAATCAGAGTACATTAGGCGAAGTCAGCTGTGAACATGGCAGTAATAAACCTTAAAAAGATTCGGCCCCAAATGGTATTAAAATGACACAGGGAGGCTGAAAGGGGAAGTCGGTGTGTCCTCGGGTGCAGGTGCTACTGCTGCCACAGAAATCGTATGGAACTAAATTCTCATCTTCCCAAGCAGGAAATCCTCAGATGTCTAAACTGAAAAACCAGTAAACAGTAAAGAATACTCAGAAATTACAGAGGTAAGTACTAGAAGAAAGAGCTAAGGCTGGGTGCAGTAGCTCACACCTGTAATGCCAGCACTTTGGGAAGCAGTTTGAGGCCAGGAGTTCAAGACCAGCCTGGGCAATACAGCAAGGCCCCATCTCTACAAAAAATTTAAAATTTAGCCAGGTGTGGTAGTGCATGCCTGTAGTCCCATTTACTCCGGAGGCTGGGAAGGGAGGATTGCTCGAACCCAGGAGTTTGAATGAGCTATGACTCATGCCACTGCACTCCAACCCAGGCAACAGAGCAAGACCCTGTCCCTTTAAAAAAAAAAAAAAAGCTAAAAGCTGAGAAGGGCTGCCTAAAGACCAGAGGAGCAATAGATAGAAAAGGATGGGCAGAGATGGGTACAGCAGAGAAATACTTTTTCCCCCCAATTATAAACTATGTTAAAAATACTAGTTTACCACTAGTTTCCCTCCAATATCATCCTTCTCTTCTTCTCTAGCAATAGAAGTTTATTTAGGTGTAATTCTGCCCAGATGAAGATTAATTTTCCATACTCCCTTGCGGCTAGGTGTTAGCCAGGTTTCCAGACTCCTGCCAATAGGCATGAGCAGATACAATGTGCACAACTTCTGAGCCAAGCTCTTAAGAGGGAGGGAGCATACTTTTCTCTTCTCCCTTCTTACTGGCTAGAATGTCAATGTAATGAACTCTGAGTCCTATCAGAGTAGCCATCTCACACCAAAAGATGGATACTGTGTTGAGAGGCAGCAGAGCATCAAGACAAAGGGCACCAGAATCCTGATACTATGGAGCCATCCTTCTTAAGTCAAACTTCTATTAAAGCCACTGTTACTACACTTTGACCCTTTATACAGCAGCCAGACCCACATTCTAACATATAAATCCTTAAAAAAAAAGCACTGAATTTAGGTTTATTAATAACTCTAAAAAGTATATTAGAAAAGATCCATCAATTTGTGTCCTAGAGTCCTGGTTAAGTAAAATACCACTTTTAATTAATAACCCTTAGGATCAATCTAGAAAGACTAAATATTCTTAAGAGAACTAAAAATCCAGATGCTTTACTCACCTTTTGGATTTCTGAATGAGAGTCAGAGTCATCCAAAAACTCTAGGGGTGGCGAGTGTTTGTCAATGACTGTCCTTCGGTCACCAAGTGGCTCCTCACCAGGTTTCTCCTGAGGGTCTACAACCACTCTCCTGTCGCAGAAGTTGCTCCTCTCTAGCACGGGCTTTTCCTCCTCCACTCCCACCTCTGGGGCTGACTCTTTCTCTTTCTGAGGACTTGTGGCCTTGACATTCCTAGCTGGTCCTTCTCCACTCCTGGTTGGTCCTTCACTCCTGACTGGTCCTCCTCCACGGCTGGAATGCTCTCCTGTACTTGGTTTTGCCCTAATGGCAGCCTCGCCCTTCCTTTTTGGCATCGATTTCCCCAGGATGCCCTGAATAGCCTTCAGGTAGATCATTGTGGAGCCTTGGTCTCGAAGTCTATCCCTCTTCCTTTTCTGAACCTTGTTTGGTTCCTCAGTTGTATCATTCTGACCCTCAGCTTCAGCTGCACATTCAGAGTTCATGGAGTTACCGCAACTATCTTTGGAATCAACCTGGAAGAAAAAGAGATTTTGAAAAGACTGTCCCAAAGGCAATTTTGTAACATGAAGCATTTGGCAAGTTATAAATCAGTGGTGGTTCCACCAGCCAAAGGGAAAGTCACTGTGGCTAAGGCAAAGTTTCTGTCCAGGTAGGGTTTCATCCCACTCCACTGAGAAGTGCCACTGTAAAAGGGACTGAATTGCTGCCATTTCTTATTATTCACCTTCGGCTCATCAGGTGACATACTCTTACTACAGTAGGAAGGAATGAGCTGAAATTAACGGCCTAATTATACTAGACTATGAACTCCTGGAAGGCAAGGACTACCACACACTTCAGAACACACACAGGCGAAACAGAAGCTCAAAGTTTTCCCGCTGAAAAGGTCCTCAGAAACCAGCTGGTCCAATCCCACATCTAAGAGTCAAGGAAACCCAAAGACCCAGTGAGGGGAAGGGCTAGCCCAAGGGACCCCAATCTCCTGAGTCCTCAGTGCAGCGTTCTTCCCACTTTACCCCAGGCCTCCTTAAAGTACTCCGCAAACGCCTTCCCTCAAATCATAGCCTTGGTGTTGGAAGGTGTTTCAGTCTCCCAAAGAATGCACTGAGGTCAAACGGGAGACTCTAACTGCCCCCGACTTAAATCTCCTCAGAGACGCCTCCCTTCTTCATTCCCTTCCACACCCACTCACTCCAGGAGTCCACAGGGAGAAAACTAGATTATTTGTCTGCAAAATTTGCTGTGGAAACTCTGATTCAGTCTAATCCCAGCCTGGTATAAGAACACTCCATAAATCTCCCCTAGAGCCATTCCATAAGCAGTGGACCATTACCCAAGGCATTCTACAGCCTCTAAAATAAAACTTCTAATTCATTAAATTTCTCTCAAAAGGAAATACACTCAGGGAAAGGAACTCCACACACCAAGCTCACTAATTCTTTTCCTCTACTGAGGAAAAGAGGAGTCTATTCCAAGGAATGTCCAGAAACAGGATACTGGTTAAAAAGCAGACACATACCATAAAACTGTGGTCCCCAACCCCCGGGCTGTGGACCGGTACCAGTCCGTGGCCTGTTAGGAACCAGGCCACACCACAGGAAGTGAGCGGCAAGCGAGGGAGTGCAGCTTCATCTGTATTTACAGCCGCTCCCCATCCTTCGCATCACAGCCTGAGCCCCGCCTCCTGTCAGGTCAGCTGTGGCATTAGGTTCTCATAGGAGCGCGAACCCTACTGTAAATTGCACATTCAAGGGATCTGGGTTGTGGCTCCTTATGAGTATCTAATGCCTGATAATCTAGGGTGGAACTGAGGTGGTGATGCTAGCGCTGGGGACCAGCTACAAATACATATTATCATTAGCAGAGAGGTTTGACTGCATAGAGACCATAATAAATCAATTGCTTTCAGATTCATCAAAACCCTATCAGTGAAGGGCAAGTGACAATGTAATAATAGAAATAAAGTGCACAGTAAATGTAATGCACTTGAATTATCCTGAAACCATGCCCGCCCCCGGATGTGGAAAAATTATCTTCCATGAAACCAATCCCTGGTGCCAAAAAGATTGGGGACCACTGTCGTAAAACACATTGCAGCTTTTAAAAAGAAGGGTTGCTCTAACGTTCATGCTACATAATAAAAGTAAAAAAATAAGTAGCAGACTAACAAATACAAGGTCCTCTCACTTTTGAAAAGGCAAAAATACTTTATATGTATATACTTACAAACAAAGCCTAAAAAGATAAACTGTTTATAATGGATATCTTTGGGGCATGAAGTGGAAGGAGGCTTAGGTTCTTATAAGCTTCTTGTACAGTTTGGCATTTTTTCCTCCAAGAAGCACATAGTATCTTTGTTTAAAAAAATAATTTTAAGAGGCCAGGTGCAGTGGCTCATGCCCGTAACCCTAGAACTTCAGGAAGCCAAGGCAGGAGAATTGCTTGAGGCCAGGAGTTTGAGACCAGCCTGGGCAACACAGCAAGACCTCCATCTCTAAAAAAAAAAAAAAATTTTTTTAATTAGCTGGGCATAGTGGTGCACACCTGTAGTCCCAGCTACTCAGGAGGCTAAGCCAGGAGTTCAGGAGTTCAAGGTTAGAGTGAACTCTGATCACGCCACTGTACTCCAGCTTGGGCAACATAGTGAGACCCTATTTCAAATAAAAAAAAAGAAAGAAAGAAAAAAGAAAAATCATTATCCTGATTCAAGGACCAGAGGAAAAAAATATATTATTTTAAAAATCATTAAACCTTTGGAAATATATTCAAATACAGATGTTAGTATAGGCATAATAATTTTTTTTTTTTTTTTTTTGAGGCAGGGTTTCACTCTATTGCCTGGGCTACAGTGTCATCATCACAGCTCACTGTAACCTAAAACTCCTGGGTTCAAGCAATCCTCCCGTCTCAGCCTCCCATGTAGCTGGGACTACAGGCGCTCACCACCACACCCAGCTAAGTTCCTCATTTTTCTGTAGAGATGGGGTCTTGCTGTGTTCCTCAGGCCGGTCTCAAACTCCTGGCCTCAAACAATCCTCCCACCTTGGCCTCTCAAAAGTACTAGGATTACAGGCGTGAGCCACTGCACCTGGCCTACGCATAGCATTTTTTTCTGGAAATGCTCAAATTGTTGGCAGCTGCTAACTTTGGGGAGATGAACAGGAAAGGCTGCTTTTACTTTCATTTTGACCTTCTCTGAACCTACTAAATTTTCTTACTTCCTTAATTTTCTAACGTGTCTACAGGGATTATCTGGGCAAGGAGATCACAGGCCATTTTTGTTTTCTTTATACCTTTCTATATTTAATTCTAGTAAATATTAACATTAAACTTTAAACTCCCTGGAACTGCCCTGTAGGACACAGCCTGACTTCCCAGCTACTCCTCCACTGCCAACTTCTCTGACTGCCACAACCACCTGCCACCCTTGGCCCATCACGCCCTCACACACAGTCATTGGCACATCTTATTTCTGTCCTTCAGAACAGCAGCTGCTCCTCACCTCAAGCCCACTAATGCCACTTGGGAGTACAGACCCAGAGTTAGAGATTCTGGCTTTTTTCAAGTAAAACCATAAATCTTGAATTTAATGCATTTTTCATCCATACAACAAGTACTGATTGAGCACTTACTCTGTGCCAGCAGGCACTATTCTGGATGTGCAGGTTTAACATTCACTGAAACATACAGCAACAGCTGCCTCCTGCAGTTTATCTACAGTTGGTGAGGGAAGGGAAAACTAGAGGAAAGGCAGAGCGATAAGTGAAATATATATGTTAGAGTGATAAATGACATGGAGAAAAATCAAACAAGAAAAGGGGACAGAAAGTGGGGAGGGGGAGATCACCCAAGTCTGGAGTTCAATGTAGGGATTTGGGCTGAGGTCATAAATTCTTAATGTGAATTTTGCAAAAATTTAAATACTCCAGAGACCTAGCCGGCTACATTCAGTCCATGGACCAGCAGCTTGCCAGCTCTGGTCGTGAAGCCCAGGACTGAAGATGAGGAATACAGTAACATACTGTATGTCTTCATACGGATTTACAATTTACAGAGCTGCTACAGCTGTCATTCCTCATTTACAGAAGGGGAAAGTGCCACACAGCTTGTAAGTGGCAGAAACAGGATTCAAACTCAAGTCCTCCCTAACATCCTGGAAACCAAGGGAGAAGAATAGTGAAAATATGAAAGTAAGAAACACTATCCAAGGCTGGAGGGGTCAAAGACAGTGAGGCCCTATGATGGATCCAAGTCACTGAGGAAAAGTTTCAACAGGTGACAAGAGGCTCTAAAGGTAAGGAGTAGGCAGAACGTGGGCAGAAAGCGCAGGAGACAAAGTACCTGCTTCCAAACCGAGATTTCATTCTTCCCAGCAGCACTGCTTGGTGAACTGTGCATCTCCAGAGAAAGGAGGGAAGCCCAAGCAGAGGCATTGCTCCAGCCCCACCGCCACCACTCACCTGAACAATCACAGCAGCTCCCAGCCAGCTCCCCGCCTTCTCCCTCCTAGCCTTCCTCCAGTGTGCCAGAGCAGCAATAAAATGCAAATCCCACAATGGCGTGCCCCAGCTTAAGATCCTTCAATGGCTCTGCATTTACCTACAGAACGCATCCCGAACTTCTCAGTACATCAGAAGCCATCGCCCCGGCCTTGCTGCCCAGCATCATCTCCCATCTTCCTCCAAACACCCAAATGTCCAAGGAATGCAGAAAGGTGCTAGGGAAGAGGGAGAAGAAGGACCTTGGGGCCAGAAGTGCCCAACCATTGCAGACAAGCAGCATTTCCTGACACCTTTTGGACACACATTGTTCTCTATGCCTGAAATGTCCTTTGTTCCTCCTTGCCCACCAGAACTCAGATGCCAACTGTTCTGTGAAGACCTTCCGAATGGTTAGACATTCATTCCTCTGCCCCTCGGGTACCTCAAACAATCCTGTTACAGCACTCTGTACACTGCCCTGTAGCAAGGGATTTCTCAGTCTGTCAAGCACTGCCTTACTGCTCTTGGCTTTTGTAAAATAACTTTCCAGCCTCTAGCACTCTCCACCCAAGCACTGGATGTCCGCCAAGGGAAGATGCAGGAAGGGGGATATTGTGAAAGATCTATCATTCAAGAGCCAAGTTACTCAATGCTTTACTGAGCCTGGGTGTCTCCAGCACTCATCAAGGGAAGGACCTTGCTGCCTTCATCTCTCCACCGTTCGCATCCGACGCCAGGCTGGGGCACACCAGGTGCGCCCAGAGGCAGCAGTGCAAAGCATACTGGCTTTGAAGTCAGACCAATCTGGGATTATCCCACAGCTCTGCTGCTTACAAGCCACATGGCCTTGGTAAGATTATTTAACCTTTCCAAGTCTCATTTTCCCAGTGCCTACACATAGTAGGTGCTCAAGTATTTGTTAATTGATATGAAACTATTTGTTGACTGACATGCAGAGACAATACCACCTACGTCATGAGACTCTTAGGAGGATGTGACAGTCTATAGGTCAAACACTAAGAATCACAGCTGATCAGAGTCTATCACATCATAAATGCTCAAATTTTCCCTTCCATTCTTCCTTCCCTAAATTGAATGTAGAAATTTAGATATGTCATAATAAAGACTAAATATAGAGTACATGAAGGTGCTCATAATACAGTTAACCTCCCTATAATGAGTAAGCTAAGATCATAAGGGTAACAATAAAATTTGAGAAAACCTCTCAAATGACTGTCAAGAAAGGAACAATGTGCGGTCAGCCAGCAGTGATTCTAAAATGCCCAGCCTAACGTCTTCCCCTCTGAATATTCTGGGACCTGGCACAGAGCCTCTGTGTTGAAGGCTAGGGGAAAAGGACAAAAGCCAAGCGTGTACCCCTCAAAGTTTACAAAGCAGACACAGAAGTGAGGGTACCCTGGCAGGACCTGGGGGAGATTATGCCATTTTTCTGAGTGTCACTTAGCTGTACGTGCTGACAGGACTTAGGACTTACTAGACAAACAAGCTCACACACGGCAGAGCAAGCAGGGAGGAGGAGCAGATGGAGGGGAAAGGTAAAAGAGGCATTTTGTAATTCATCAAGATGAGTAAAGTAATATACCTTGTTTTTTTTTGTTTTTTTTTTTTTGAGACAGAGTCTCACTCTGTTGCCCGGGCTAGAGTGAGTGCCGTGGCGTCAGCCTAGCTCACAGCAACCTCAAACTCCTGGGCTCAAGCGATCCTCCTGTCTCAGCCTCCCGAGTAGCTGGGACTACAGGCATGCACCACCATGCCCGGCTAATTTTTTCGATATATATTTTTAGCTGTCCATATAATTTCTTTCTATTTTTAGTAGAGATGGGGTCTCGCTCTTGCTCAGGCTGGTCTCGAACTCCTGAGCTCAAACGATCCGCCCGCCTCGGCCTCCCAGAGTGCTAGGATTACAGGCATGAGCCACCGCGCCCGGCCTATACCTTGTTTTTAAACAGACAAACACACCCCCTAGGCAAAGACCTTAGTAGTGGTAGCGATGGACAATTAGGATATCAAAATCCTCATTCAACAGGAGTGATCTTTCTACAATGCAAATCTGTCTTTCCTCTGTATAGAATCCTATATAAATATTCTTAAGACTTAGAATCCAATCCAAATTGCCTTAGAATAAAACCCACTGGCCATAGGATAGAACCCAAATTCCCTTAGCTCCTAAGACCTTGCTGCAATCTGCCCCTACCTAGCTCTCCAGTAGCCCACACTGTGGGCAGTCATGTGACTACCTCTCCAGCCCTCCCACCAGACTATGTGCTCCCAAGAAGCTGTCTCACCACTCCAAGACACAACAGAGTGGCACTCAATAACCCTCAAGTGCTTCCTGTAACCATGAAACTGGCACAAAGCCCCTTTGGCCTTAATGAGAAAGATGGGTCCATCCTAGAATTAGACCCACCCAAATTAGAGGCCACGCCCTCAGCTCTTGAGTTCCCAGGACAGCCTGAGCCAAAGATACAGCACACCAGAAAGAGTAAGTACAATAAATTTCCTGCCTTTCCTGACACTAGGCTTCACTTTATATGTAATTGTCAGTGAAGCTAAATTTAATCAATTGCTGTTTTATACTGTACCCAAGTCCTCTGAAATTGTATCAAGAAGGATTAATGACAAGATTAAAATGTATGAGCAAAGCCCCATACTTACCGATTTACATTTGAGTCATAGTCAATATGTTTATGCCAAAGACAGAGGTTTTCAACTCACCATTACTTGTGAATTAAAAATAAAAAAATTGGCCAGGCTTGGCGGCTCACGCCTGTAATCCTAGCACTCTGGGAGGCCGAGGCGGGAGGATCACTCGAGGTTAGGAGTTCGAGACCAGCCTGAGCAAGAGTGAGACACCCCCCCCACCCCGCCCCGCCCCGTCACTACTAAAAAATAGAAAGAAATGATCTGGATAGCTAAAAATACATATAGAAAAAATTAGCCAGGCATGGTGGCGCCTGTAGTCCCAGCTACTCGGGAGGCTGAGGCAGGAGGATCGCCTGAGCTCAGGAGTCTGAGGTTGCTGTGAGCTAGGCTGACACCATGGCACTCTAGCCGGGGCAACAGAGTGAGACTCTGTCTCAAAAAAAAATAAAATAAATAAAAATAAAAAAATCCATGTGCCCACACAAGAGTTCAGACTGTGAGAACCACACTGAAAAAACCTGGGCACTTCCGGTTCCCCAGGATAAACAGCCAAATACACTTTCATTTCTCAGCTCTACATAAGAAACCACCAGAGAAAAGTTTAAAAATAAACCCACTTTCCTTAGGACTTGTTTTTATTGCTTTTGTAAAATAACTTTCAGGACAGCCCTTCTCATCTGCAATAAGACTTTTTCTCCACTCCTCCACAGGCAGAACTCCTCCTCACTTTTTAAGGTCCGGAGCTCCAAAACCTAGAATGCAAACTCTAAGAAGGCCGTATCTTGGCTTTGTTACCAAAGAATTCCAAAGACCTAGAACACTGCCAGGCACAAACTAGGCCCTCAATAAATTTTTTTTCAAAGCCTGACTGATGAGAGGATGAAATATGCCTTCTCTGTGAAGCACTGTTCAGTCCGCCCCAAGTACTTATAAACCCTCTTGTGTGCCACCACTAGGGCGCTAAACGTTTAACCTTAAAAAAAAAAAAAAAAGCCACGCCACTAAGCAAAACCCAACGTGCTGGAAATCATCACTTTGGTGAAAAGCCACACCAAGAACCATGTTCCTTGGTTCTGTGATTCAGAGTACAAAGGCACAACCCCTTAAACTGACGACCAAATCAAGTAACATCTGTGTCTCTAAAGCATGCACTCCACTTTCTGCTGCAGTGATTCTCCAACCTGGCTGCACATTTACAATTACCTGGGAAGCACTTAAAAATATGGAAACCCACTCCACACCCAAGCCCAATTAAATCAGTTTCCCTGTGACGGGAGGTATTTTTAAGCTTTCCAAATAGTTCCAGAGTGCTGCCAAGTTTGCAAACTACCTCTCTACTGAACTTCAGGCCACCTCGGGCATACTGCTTGGTCTTCAGAGTTTGGGTAGAGTAGACTTCTGGGAATACGCCAGAGACCTTCAAGCATTTGATCTTTTTTAGTCTCCTTCCACCAAAATTCCCATCCCCAACCCCTCAAGCCAATGGAAGGGGCTCCACCGACTGCAAGGTGTGGCAGCCACCTACCTTAAGGCTGCAGGCTTCCTCCTCTAGAGAAGCCATTTCTTCTAGAGAGGGGTCGGCAGGGCGTCGAGGGGATCCCCCTGACGAAAGGAACCCGCGAGTGCTCCGAATCAGGCAGCCTTTGGATGCGCCCCCGCCCACACCTGGGCCGGAAGAAGGGGAGGAGGAATTTCTGCCTCGGGATGAGCCCCAGGATAACCGCGGCAAGCAAGCCACATCGTCCTCCTTCTGGGCTTTCAGGCGCTTGGGGCTGCTGGCCCTTCCTGAACGCGACACAGAGCTATGAGTTGGCCGGCTGGAGGGGGCCACATCACTGGGCTCCCGGAGGCAGCTGCGCTTGCTGGGACACCCTTCCGACGTGCTGCTCCAGTGGTACTTGACCTTGCGCCGCTCCGACGCCATGGGCACCTGCAAGGTAAAGGGGGCCTGGATTCCAACACCATCCTTACTGGCTGCCCCAGCTCAAATTCCCGCCACCCCGGTCCCCCTAAAGGAGGGACCAAGCCAGAAGGTCAGAGCCAGGGGCTGGGCTCACTGACCTTTCCCTCTTCTTTCCACTGCCCATCACAGTTCTCAAGGTTTCAGAGATGCCAAAGCGCTTCGACTCAGTTTGCAATTCCAAAGCGCTTCGGAGAAGTCAAAACGATCCGAAATTTACTAAAGGCTTCGGTTTGGTTTCCAAGCCCACAACGTGCTTCCGAGATCACCAAGCGCTTCAGTTTGCACGGCGCTACTTCGGAGACGCTAAAGCGCTTCCGGGACTACAAAGCGCTTTGATTTAGTTTGGAATACAAAGCCCTTCAGAGCTGTCAGAGCGCTTCAAAAGACCACAAGACGTTTTAAGGTCCCCACACGGCGGCCAGACCCGCAGCCCTAGGGCCAGGCGCGTGGCCCGAAGGCCCTGGCAGCCTAGGGCGGGCCGGAGGGCAGGGCCCGACTCGCGCGGCAGCCCGCCCTGAGCCCGCGGCCCCGCCGACCAGCCCTGGGCCGGAAGGGGCCCGAGCCGCCCCTAGGGAGCCGGTGGCGCCCCAGTCCGCCGTCTCAAGACAGAGCCCCGGCCCGCCTGGCCGCCGCGGCCCAGACGCCCGCCCTGCTGCCCCGCCGTCCCGCCTGGCCGCCCGCTCGCCGCCCGCCCCAGTCCTGCGGCCCGGCACGGACTCCGCCCGAGCTGCAACCACTCCGGCCTCCGCGGCGTCCGCCCTCCGGAACCAGCCCTGAGGCCCGCAGCCGGCTAGCGGCGGGGGCGGGGCCTGCGCCAAACGGAGAGCGCCTATTGCTCGAATGGGGAAGGGGCGGGACTCAGGGCAAGATGGAGCCCACCTCTTGGTCAGGAGGCTTGGAGGCGGGACTCTACGCCTTACGAAGCTCGTCCATTGGTTGCAAGCCAGACGGGGCGGAACCACTCACGTGGGTTCGAAGAGCGCGAAGGTGAGGCCAGACCTCGGTTCCCCAGGCCAGCCCTTTGTGCGCTTAGGGGCGTCTGCGGACCTCATCTCACAACCCTGCTCCCTGCTGCTCGACGTTGGCCCCGTCCCTTGCTGGACGCTTTCAGACCCGGATTCGCTCAGCGAACCTACACCAAACCCTGTGCAAAGCATTATCACCCCATTTAAAGAGCAGGAGACTGGCTCAAAGAGACCAAGTGACACAGCCAGAAAGTGGCAGAATTAGAAGTTAGAAGCCACAAAGAGAGAGAGAGACTACACAAAATGTAGACTGTCTACCCGGCAAAAAATAGCAAAGGCAAGGTACAAATATAGAAAAATATTTACAACACATGACAAAGGGCTGATGTACTTACTATGTAAAAATTCTCCCAAGTTAATAAGATAATTCAGTATTAAAATAGGCAAAGGAAATGAACTAATGAACAGAAACAAATTACCAAAGGCTCTTAAACATATGAAAAGATGACTCCACCTCAGTCATTAAAACTGTACAAATAATTTAAATTGTAACTTTTCACTTATTAGATTGGCAATGATCAAAAAGCATGATAATATATTTTGTAGCTGAAGATGTGGGGACATGCACTACCATAGCACATATAAATTGGTACAATCTCCTTAGAAGGCAGCGCTGTTTGTAGTAGCAGGAATGAAAACAAAACCTCAATATCCATCAGTAGGAGCTGGTTACATACAGCATGGAACATCCATACGATGAAATGTCAGGCAAAAAGAATGAAGTGATCTAAAAGTACTGTTAAACAATGGTCAAAAAAGATGTGAAAAAATAAAGGGTCTAGAAGAGTGTGAATGAAATATCTTGTGTGTAGCTAAATAGAGAGGAGGGGCGATCTAAGATAAATGTGGTTTTCTTTTTTCAAATGCCTGAGGATAACCACTTTGTGTGTTTGTTTCTAACAGTTTTACTGAGATATAATTTACATACCATAAAATTCACCCATTTAAGTATATGATTCAGGCCAGGCTTGGTGGCTCACGCCTGTAATCCTAGCACTTTGGGAAGCTGAGGCAGGAGATCCCTTGAGCCCTGGAGTTTGAGACCAGCCTGAGCAACATAGCAAGACCCCGTCTCTACAAAAAATTTAAAAAAGAAAAAAAATTAGCCAAGCATGGTGACTCGAGCCTGTCGTCCCCGCTACTCCAGAGGCTGAGACAGCAGGATCACGTTAACCCAGCAGTTTGAGATTACAGTGAGGTATAATGACACCGCTGAACTCTAGCCTGATCAACAGAACAAAGACCCTATCTCAAAAAAAAAAAAAAAAAAAAGGTGTTCTTAATGTATTTACAGAGTCATGCAATCATTGCCATAATCAAATTTTAGAATATTGTCATCACCCCAAAAAAGAAATCTTGTGCCCATTATCCTAACTCCCCATCCTAAACCCCCACATCCACACTCCTAGTCTGGTTTCTGTCTCTATAGATCTGCCTATTCTGGCAACATAAAAATGGAATCATACAATATGTGACTGGCTTCTACTTAGTATAATCTTTTCAAGGTTCATCTATGCTGTAACATGTATCAATACTTTTTTGTGGCTGAATAATATTCCATTGTGTGGATATACCACATTTTATCTACTCATTAGTTGATGGACATTCAGGTTGTTTTCTACTTTTTTTTTCTTTTTGGTTATTACAAATAATGCTGTTATGAACGTTGGTTTGTAAGCTTTTGTATGGACATAGGTTTTCATTTCTCTTGGGTAGATACCTAGGAGTGGAATTGCTGGGTCATATGGAAACTCTGTGTGTAACCCTTGGAGGAACTGCCAAACTGCTTTTCCAAATGCACCATTTTATATTCCTACCAGCGGTGTATGAGGGCTCCAATTTCTCCACATTCTGGCCAACACTTGTCTGTCGTTTTGATTATAGCTATCCTAGTGAATGTTAAGTGGTATCTCACTGAGGTTTTAATTTGCATTTCCCTGATGACTAATTGAGTACCAAGATAAAAAAAAATTTTTTTATTGTCACTGGAACGACACTCCAATCTAGTAACTAGTGGTTGCCTCTGGGAAGAAGAAATTGGAGACTAAGATCTCAGTGGGAAAAAGGCTTCCTTCTCACCATGTAACCTCTATGTACTGTTTGGAATTTTTATCATGTTCATCTATTAACTTAAAAAAAAATTCAGGCCTTCCTCAGGGGGCTGCAATCCATGAAAAGACATCGTGGTGTATCCATAAGTCCCTGGAATTCATACACAGACTTGTGTATGTATATATTTACACCTTGCTGAGCAGAGACGGCCTATAGCTTTCATCACATTCTCAAAGGGGTTCACTGACTTCTCCAAAAATATATGAAGCCCTAGTCTGGAAATTCAAGTATGTCTGGATAAACGGTACCCTACTGGTGTTAGCCCTCTATTGCTCTAGTAACCCTGGAAACACTGTGCTTCTAATTGTAAGTTGTTCACCACATGCCAGGTCCTGTTTGGAGCACAGGATGCACACTCTCGTTGGATCCTCACAGCCACCAGAGATTAAGACACAGGTATGTGTACAGATCACTGCCCACCTGGGCTGGAGCCCGGTTCGGCTATTGTATACATCAAGCCAGAGCTGTCCTTGCTGGGGGAGCTGCTGAATGCTTTCACCAGGCAGGACCTGCCCCTGACAACAATCCTATGAGACAGGTACTTATTATTCTTCCAATTTGTACAGCGAGGAAACAGAGGCTCCGAGTAACTCCCTAACTCAGCCCAAGATCACAAGATTTTAACAGACAACAGTCAGAGCTGGCCCTAGCTCTTGGCCACCCCACTATTTCCCTCTCATGGATGGGGAACACCTTCTCTAAACAAATTCATCTGGACCAAAAATTAATTACAAGGTACTTGTTGACTTTACGAACATATTTTTATTTTATAAAAAACAAAAGAAAAAACACTATAGAATTATTTTAAATATGACATTTCTTCCAGTGAATTTTAAATAGCAAGTTTCACAAAAAGATTTGCAACATGACTTTTCAGAAATATACCCACTGCATAAACATTAAGTACATGGCAGAAATATACATGTAATGCCTTTTATTTATTTTATAAAACAGGAAAAGTGCATTTTCCAAGTACTTCTGTAAGCACTGCCTCACCTGTTCCTCCCAACAGCCCAGGGAGGAAGAATCAGCAGGTGTTATTTTTACTTACAAGGAAACTGAGGTCCCAGACATTAAATGATTGACTTAATTAGCAGCAGAACCAGACATGAAACGTGTTCTCCTGATTTTTCATCCAGCCATAAATAACACATATTCTCAAGATAAAAGCTCCATTAAAAAAATACTAGCATTAGTGGGATGGGAGGATACAGGTGCTGAGCAGGCACTTAATAAATATCTGCAGGTGGCAAGATTTCCAACAGGGGAACTGGAGAGCCCTTTGCCAGGTGGCTGGCATTTGCAAAATTTGAGACCTGAAGAGGTGACTGAAGAACTGCACTGGGACTCAAGTTGAAAATCTTTCAGAGCGGGGAAGTTTGCTGGCAGCAAATATGACCCAGAGATCTTAACTTTGGAAAATGCCATTGGCGTTGCAGAATGCTCCGTCAGTTATCAGAGTACAAGGCCAAGAGCTGACAGGGTAACCGTATCTGCTGGGGTGGTTATCGTCACACATTCCCCAGAACCATAAAGTCACCCACATCCTAAGCCCATGAACTAGTTGCTGCTTCAGTTTCCTCTGATACCTGGCTCTGACCAACAAACCCCAGAAAGGAAGAGGACTTCCTGGATTTTTGTGTCTCTAAAAGCTGAGGTCCCTTCTCCCCTAACTCACTGTGAGGAAATGAAAGTTTCCCTCCCTCCCAGGAAAGCTGACGTTCGGTTGTGTGTTTCCTGCCAGATCTTGGCTTCTGCCGCAGACCTTTTTCTTGATCCCATGCTCCTCTTTCCAATTGAGGGTCCTCAGCTGTGTTCCACCCATCAGAGGCCAAAAAGCTCCAAACTGTCCAGTTTCTCCTCTTTGTAGAGCAGAATATTCTCCATCAGTTTCCTTTTGGCCTCATTGATCTCAATTTCCCACGAAGTCTCTGTAGCTGATGTTCAACAGGAAGTAAAAAAAAGAACAACTTGAACAAAAGTACTATTATTATAAGTCTTAGACTCACTTAAATCAGGTTTCTGAATCAGGCCAAGTGTAATGAGCGTTTTCATCTCTTCTGCCTTTGCAGGGAAGCCTGCAGCCTGCTCCCATGCTCCTCCCACGGTGGAGTGAACAGGCTCACAGCCTCTCTCTCCCCCTCTGTTCTCCCCATGGAAAGAGGAGCAGTCAAAGCCTAGGACATTTATTGGACCAATGCGTACTAGGGACAGGAACATGTCACTGAAAAGGCCTTCCTTTCTGAGAAATGTATAATTAGGTAAAAAAAAAAAAAAATGGAGAAGGCCTTCCTAATTTTTAAGAAGGAAATCTAGTGTATTTGCAACTGAGTGGCAGAAATGAAAGGTATCTTTAGGAGTGGCTGGCAAGGGCAAGGTTTCTGTTGTGAAGTGAGGATGGAAGAGTGGGCAGGGACAGACCACACAGGGCCCTGCTGGTCCCAGGAAGGCTCTGACTTGGTCCCTGAGTGCAATGGGGACTTTAAACAAGGGGTGACATGCACTATGTTTTTAAAAGCCACTCCAGCTGGCTTCCTGGAGAAAGAACTGGTGAGGGAGGGGCCAGAGCGGATGGAGGAGGCAGGGAGGCCGTGCAGTCATCCCAGCAAGAGGACAAGACAAGGGGGCAACGCAGAGAGGTAGATGGAGGTGAGAGAGATTTGGGAGGCAAATGGATGGGACTGGGTGAGTGACTGGACATGGGGGGCAGGGAGGAGAGTGAGGTGTCATGGACAACTCCCAGGTTTTTCTTTGTGCAATTAGCTGGTTGGTGAATGGCTGAATAACCAAATGACAGTGAATGAGGCTGACGGAAAGAATAAAAGGATGGGCTGAAGTTAGGGACACACACATGGGCATGGGGAAGCACTCTGACTTCCATGGCTTACCATCCTGGGGAGGCTCCGCGCCGGCAGACGCCACAAAGGAGTCGGCCTGCAGCCTTCCTTCCCCACATTCTGTGGGGAGAAATGAGGCGGCAGCCCCCGCCCAGGGTGCCACCCTCACAGAGGAAGAGGCATCAAGGCTGGAATTGTCAACATCATCTGTTTCCTCTGGGGTGTTGGAAGAAGAGCTTATGCCCTCAGAAAGCCCATGCCAGGGGTGTGATGTTTCCCGACCTTGGAGCCGCTCTTCCACGGCAGCCACAGAGCCATGCACCTTGGGGAGGAGAGGGACAAGAGTGCCATCAGGAATTCTTCCTGAAATCAAAAATCTAATGCCTGATCCCCCAGGCTACAGAGGAAAGAGAGAGAGAGAGACACTGGAGAATCAAATGCTTGTTGCTTTGGAAAAATAGCATCCTTCCATGAAAAGATCTGAACTTGCTCCCCACCCACCTGGACCATAGATGAGATCACATGACTCTAGATGTGCCAATCATAGTACCCCATTCCTCTAACCATAATGATTCATCCAGGTTTGGGCACATGACCCAAGCAGGCCAATAGAATCCTTCCCTGAGATTTTTCCACCCAGAGCGTATTGGGGAAAGAACCCCCTTTCCTTTCTAGTGGCAGAACCACACTCCCCACCATACAGTAGGGGAAAACAAAGCCTCCACACAGGGTAAAGCAGGGGCAGGCAATGGAGAGAGAGCCACAAACACAGAGACAGATAGCTGTGGCTTCGGTGTTTGAGACCCTGAATGTAACTTCCCTGAAACCAGAACAATGCCTGTCCTCTCTACTGTTTGGTTATATGAGCCACTAAATTCATGCATTCATTAATTCACTCATTCATATTCTCCCTCCCTATGTCAGGGGCCGTGTGTGTGTGTGTGTGTGTGTGTGTGTGTGCGCGCGCGCACGCGTGTATGTCTATGTCTAAGAGTTTGAATTGAGTTTCTAACACTCTCAGCCAGAAATGCATTAAGTAATATAAATGTTGCCTTTGAAGGCTTTCTGTTTAGGGAGATTAGGAAAAGTCAGAGGAAAGGAAGAACTGTTTCTTCTTTACATGCATGCGCGCACGCATGTGCGCGCGCACACACACACACACACACACAGGACATATATACATACCCTTAATAATAAATCTTATTTCCTCAGTGACTTGCAAAAAATTCTGTGTATAAATGTATACATTTTACACACAATGCATGAGTTTTGTTTTGTTTTGCTTTTTTGAGACAGGGTCTCACTCTGTCACCTAGGCTAGAAAACAGAGGCGTGAACATAGCTCACTGCCTCAGTCCCCTGAGTAGATGGCACATGCCACCACATCTGGCTAATATTTTTCTTTTTGTAGAGATGGGGTCTTGTTCCATTGCTCAGTCTGGTCTCAAACTCCTGGCCTCAAGCAATCCTCCCGCCTCCCAAAGTACTGGGATTATAAGTGTGAGCCACCACTCCCAGGCCAACAATGAGTTTTTATAGATTAAAAAATTAAAAGATCAGAGAGGTTAATTCCCTGCCTAAAGCCACCCAGCCAGTGAGTGGCAGAGCTGACCACTGACCCAGGCCTGCTTTTCTTCCAGTCCAGGACCCAGCTGGTCTCTCATCTTCCTAGCCTGGTTGTGATGTACCGGGGGCAAAGACCATTTCTTATCCCTCGTTGTATACCTGAAGTGTCCTACCCCTTCATTCTATATGGCAAATGTCTCCTGATCCTTCAAGGCCCAGTCAAAATGTCAACTCTTAAGATAAATATTCACAGTAGACATCTAATAAATATTTGTCAATCTAAAGCCTATATTCCCTTGTAGCTAGGTGTGGCCATATAACTAGGTTCTGGTCTACATTATGTAAGGAAATGTGATGTATGCATTTCCAGGTCACACCTTTAAAAGGAAGGGAGTGTGTCCTCCTCTTTCCTTTAACCTTCTTTCAATGGATGGAACGCACATGTGATGGCCTGAGCTAGTGCAATCATATTTAACCCTGAAATAGAAGTCACATGGTAATGATAGCAGAGCAGTAATACAGAGGGAGTCTGGGTCCCCAGTACTGTGGCACCGCCACATCAACACCAGACTGCCTACATTCAGACTCTTCAGCTAAAGAGAATAAAGTTCTATCTTGTCTGAACCACTGTCTTTTAGAGTCTCCTTATAGCAGCTTTACCTGTACCTTACCTGATAACACTGAACAAATACATGGAATGAATAAAAGGATGAAGTTTCGAATGCAAGAATAAGTGGTTGAGGGAGATCTTTTTAGAATATAAATCTGATTATGTCCTGCCCCTGCTTAAAACCCTTAGTGATGCCCCAAAAATCCTTAACTGTGCCCACAAAGCCTCTATCACTGGCCTCTCCCTTCCTTACAAAACTCATCACAAGCCATTCTGCCCCACCTGCTTTATGTTCTAGCTACTCTGACCTTCCAGGCCCTGGAACATGGCAGGCTCTCCTCAGCTCAGCCCATCTGCATGAGCCATTTGCTCTTTGTCTGCTTAAACACCACCTTCCTCAGGAAGCTCTACACGGTAGGGTCCTCATTATACACTATCCTGGCACTCACCACACGGATAATGACTGCACCATGTCCATGAGCTCCAGAAAGGGGAACTGGGTCTGCCTTGTTCACCACTAGATCGATCCTCCAGACCCAGCACACGACTGCAGAATGAACGACTGAACACCATGGCACTTGGGCACTTCGGGGGAACTTGTGCTGGCCCAGGCTTAGAACAATGACTCAGGCCTCCAGCTCCTGCCACGTGACAGCGCAAGATGGCAGACATGCGGCTGAACTGGGAGTCCAGAGAGCTCTGACAGAAACTCAGTCTGGGGCCTCATCTTCTCTCTAAGCCTTCGCTTTCCGATCTGTAAAATGGGAGGCTTAGGGAAGAGCAGTGATTTTTGAAGATTTTTTTCAGCTACCAAAGCTTTTCCTCAAATGAAATACTGAGAACCCAATATTTAATTACAAGAGTGAAAGTGGGTCTCTGGTTGGAGTCATAAGTGGGGGCCTGCAGCTCCCCCTCCCCTCTTGCTGCCAACAGCAACTCCTGAGGTCCTCCCAAAGAGCCCCCCTCTGCCAGACACCACTGGAAAATCACTCAGCTAGATGATCTCTAAGGGCCATCTCAGGCAGTGGTGGTTTTGTCCTTAGCAAGACCTAGCAGTGATCCCCAGATTTACGCTTTTTACCATGGAAACCACCTCTCCTTACCATGTCCGTAGGAAAATGTTTCATCCCCTGTGCTGGTTGCTTTCTGGAATGTCTGCAAGTCCATGGGCTGCACATGCTCCCTTTCTCTGGGACCTGGCTGTGTCACTATCCAGGGATTGAGACCCTAGCAGCCAGGTTTATATACCGGACCCACCCCCTCACCTGAGTGGATATGACCCAACTAGGCCAATGAGATTCTTTCCCTGAGAGGTTGGAATTGGGATCCAGAGACTTAGTCTCTCAATGAAGGTCGAACGATAACATGTAAATGGAAGTGGCCAAATGCCCTCACTAAGAGGGTGGAAGAAAAGAGGAAGGGGGCCGAGAGAGAAGAGAAAGCAGCAAGCAGATCAGAGAGAGCAGGCCGAGTTCCAGGAGCATCCAAGGGTCTGGTCCTGTGCCGCCTGCGGCCCAGCAACGCACCTGCACTCGGCTCCCCCTGTGATCCACATACCACCCCTTTGTGCTGCCGTGAGCTCCAGTCGTTCTGCGGCTTGCAGACAGATACAGCTCTGGTTTACGAAATCACGTCTTGGTAAAGGGATGGTCCCTGATAAGGCAGACCCATGTGACCCCTGGGCAGCGAGACCCAGCTGAGCCTGAGGCTCACCTCCGCCAGGCTGGCGTTTCGCCTACGCAGGCAGAGGCAGGCGGCCGTGGCCAAAGCCTCCGCGCAGTCCTGCGGCAGCTGCCCTGCGCCCTTCTCCAGGTACTTCTGGCAGATCTCCTTTGCCATCGCCTTCTCCACACCCGTCTTCCTGGAGCACAGCGAGGTGGTGCTGCTTGGAATTTCACTGAGCAGTAAATCCTTCTGTGGGAAAAAGAGTGGAAACGCCCCAGGTGAGCTGCAGGGGTGTGGGGGCCATCACACGTGCCCCCCCTCCTCTAGGGCTGTCCCACATGTGCGAAAACTGCTCAGAAAACCAAACGGATATTTTAAAAATAAATGCAAGGGGCCAGGCACGGTGGCTCATGCCTGTAATCCTAGCACTCTGGGAGGCCGAGGCAGGAGGATCCCTTGAGCTCAGGAGTTCGAGATCAGCCTGAGCAAGAGCGAGACCGCGTTTCTACCAAAAAAACAGAAAGAAATTATCTGGACAACTAAAAATATATATAGAAAAAATTAGCCGGGCATGGTGGTGCATGCCTGTAGTCCCAGCTACTCGGGAGGCTGAGGCAGGAGGATTGCTTGAGCCCAGAAGTTTGAGGTTGCTGTGAGCTAGGCTGATGTCACAGCACTCTAGCCCGGGCAACAGAGTGAGACTCTGTCTCTAAATAAATAAATAAATAAATAATAAATGCAAGGGTCCCAGAAACAAATAAAACACCCAAGAACTGGAGAATCACTAAAGTTCTTACGTGCACAGGACATTTCACAGTGTCCTCATACCACAAACCCAGGGGCTTAACTGTTCTAGGCCTTGGTTGCTTCATCAGGAAAATGGGATAACAAAAATGCCTACTCCTGGGACTAAGACAAACGTTAAATGAAACAACGCACCTAAAACACAGAGGGTGACACCCGACACAGAATAAACATTCAATAGTCTATTAGTGATAATAAATAATAACAGCAGCGGATAGGCTCTTACTACATGCTGAGCATTTTACGCACCCTAATATTTAGATTGGTGCAAAAGTAATTGTGATTTTAGCATTGTTGAAATTTGCCATTTGATATTGGAATACATTCTTTTTTTTTCTTGAGACAGAGTCTCACTCTGTCACCTGGGCTAGAGTGCTGTGGCATCAGCCTAGCTCACAGCAACCTCAAACTCCTGGACTCAAACGATCCTCCTGCCTCAGCCTCCTGAGTAGCTGAGACTACAGGCACGTGCTGCCACACCTGGCTAATTTTTTCTATTTTTAGTAGAGACAGGGACTCGCTCTGGCTCAGGCTGGTTTCAAACTCCTGAGCTCAAGGGATCCTCCCGCCTTGGCCTCCCAGAGTGCTAGGGTTACAGGCGTGAGCCACCATGCCCGGCCTGGAATACATTCTTAAATAAATGTGGTTATGTTGTACATCATTTTAATGAACATTTCTCACTTTATGTTTTTTTGCTAATGACTTATTACCTGCTGTTTATTGTATATTTATTTTAGACTATGGAAATGATGTTAGACAAAAAGCAAATTCAAGCGATTTTCTTATTTGGGTTCAAAATGGGTCATAAAGCAGCGGAGACAACTTGCAACATCAATAACACATTTTGCCCCGGAACTGCTAAGGAACGTACAGTGCAGTGGGGGTTCAAGTTTTGGAAAGGAGACGAGAGCCTTGAAGATGAGAAGCACAGTGACTGGCCATCGGAAGTTGACAACGACCAACTGAGAGCAATCCTCAAAGCTGATCCTCTCACAACTATATGAGAAGTTGCTGAAGAACTCAACGTCAACAATTCTACGTTCATTCAGCATTTGGAGCAAATTGGACGGTTGAAAAGGTTCAACAAGTGGGTGCCTCATGAGCTGACCGACAAGAAAAAAAATCGTTGTTTTGAAGTGTCGTTTTCTCTTCTTGTACGCAACAGTGACAGACCATTTCTCAGTCATATTGTGACATGCGATGAAAAGTGGATTTTATACAACAACCAGCAATGACCAACCAGCTCCGTGGTTGGACTGAGAAGAAGCTCCACAGCACATCCCAAAGCCAGAACTTCCACCAAAAGAAGGTCATGGTCACTGGTGGTGGTCTGCTGCCGGTCTGATCCACTCCAGCTTTCTGAATCCCAGCGAAACCATCGCATCTGAGAAGCCTGCTCAGCAAATCGATGAGATGCACCGAAAACTACAACACCTGCAGCCAGCATCGGTCACCAGAAAGGGCTCATTTCTTCTCCATGACAACGCAGGTCACACAACCAACTCTTAAAAGTTGAACGAATTGGGCTACGAAGTTTTGCCTCATCCACCATATTTAACTGACCTCTCACCACCCAACTACCACTTCTTTAAGCATCGCAACAACTGTTTGCAGGGAAAACGCTTCCACAACCAGCAGGATGCAGAAAATGCTTTCCAAGAGTTTGCTGAATGCGAAGCACAGATTTTTATGCTACAGGAATAAACAAGCTTATTTTTTATTTCTTGTTGCCAAAAATGTGTCAATTGTAATGGTTCCCATTTTGATTAATAAAGATGTGTTTGAGCCTAGTTATAATGATTTCAAATTCATGGTCCAAAACCACAATTACTTTTACACCAACCTAATAATTTACTTTTATTAACAACTATGTAGACAATCTCTTATGATATTAGCATTTTCAAATATAGGACTCTGATTCATGTATATATAAAAGGAGAGACACTATATAAATAATATTACATCTATTTATACTTTCTATACATTTTATATTTATATATTACATGTTTTATAATATTTTACATTACATAAAATGCAAGAATCTGAATTATGCTGAATTATACAAACTGAAGATATGCTATATAAATAATTATATTTCCATACAAATATGTAGGCATATTTAGTGAGGAGAAATTATAGTATGTTATATATTTCATGTGTAATATGGTATATAGTTACATATTTGTATATATAAATGTTATAAAAATATTGCATTTAGTACTTATGTTGATTAAATATATTATAAAGAAACTAATATGTAACATAATTGTGTATACTATTGATTTATATCACATACTTATTATAGTGTATTGATCTATTATATCATTATATTAACATTTACATTTATGGTCTATTTGTATAAATATTTAAATACAAATTTTTCATACATATTGTATTTGTCATATATATTATATATTTCATTATTATTTTTTTAGAGATAGGGTCTTGCTCTGTCACTTAGGCTGGAGTACAGTGGCACGATCATAGCTCAATGTAGCCTCAAACTCCTGGGCTTAAGCAATCCTCCCACATCAGCCTCCCAAGCAGCTGGGACTATAGGCATGTACCACCATGCCTGGCTAATTTTTCAATTTTTTGTAGAGATGGGGGTCTTGCTATGTTGCCCAGGCTTGTCTCAAACTCCTGGGCTCAAGCGATCTATCTTCCTCTGCCTCCCAGAGTGCCAGGATTATAGACATGAACCACCGTGCCTGGCCTAAATAAGATTATATATACATATTTGTAATTACATATTATAAAATACATATTTCATATAGTTATATATGTAATTAATAAATAAAATAAAAACAAACCTAGCTGGCAAGGTTTACATTTCTGACCCTCTTGCACAATTCTCTTGTGTGAGCTCTGCCTTTTAAATGTTTATCTTTTTAAAAAGTGTAATGGCATTTAAAGTTGATAAATCAATAAATAACAGTTGAAGCATATTAGATACAGATACAGAGGTTACCGCTATCTGAAATAGAATTAGAAACTGTTAAAAGTGACTGCCCTGAAAGAAAGATAGAAGTAGCAGCTGACCATTTTACTACCCCTAATAAAACGATGGATTTCATCTAGCAACCAGCAGCAAGAGATGCTGAGGGTGCAGTAGTGCACACCTTGTGGGCAATCAGGATATGGGCAGCTTGGCTGTAGACCACCTCCAATGCCATGAGATGCAGCACAGGGGACCACAGCCCCCAGCAGAGCCTGTGCACCCAGCCTACCTCCCCCATCACAGGGAGATCTCCACTGCCTGGGGCTGAGAGACCCCAACCTTTCCCAAGCTGAAGCTGCAGGGTATTGAGGTGCTAGCCAGATGTCTTCCCACAAAGGTCTGCAGTGGAACAGGGCAATGGGGCTCCCACCAGTAACAGGGAAACCAAATGTGGAACTGACTAAAAGAAAAGGGCAATTGGGTAATCTCC
This sequence comes from Eulemur rufifrons, assembly GCF_041146395.1. Lineage (NCBI taxonomy): Eukaryota > Metazoa > Chordata > Mammalia > Primates > Lemuridae > Eulemur > Eulemur rufifrons. Next base: position 188,620,984 of record NC_090989.1, on the reverse strand, counting down.
AACCCAACCAAAGCTGAAGATGAGCAAATATGCCCAGGGCCCTGGGAGGAAGTGGAGGAGGTGCGGGTGCTGGCACTTCCCTGTAAGCCCACCGCCCATGGAGAAGAGGGAGGAGTTTGTGTATAAGGTCTGGGAGGAACGCTGGGGGGTCATCCCTGTGATGTGCTGCTCCCTAACGGGCTGAAGGACATGACTCCCTGCTCCATTGCCATAGACCACACTCCTTCTGGCTTGTTTCCAGCACACCTGCCGTATCCATACAGAAACTGGCGACATCTGGACCCATCTGCTTGGTTTCATGCCGTTTTTCTTTTCAGGAATCTTGACGATGCTCAGACCAAATATGTACTTTCCGGCCCCTCTGCAGGAGAAGGTGGTTTTGAGGATGTTCTTTTTGGGTGCAATGCTCTGCCTCAGCTTCTCCTGGCTTTTCCACACCATCATCTACTGTCATTCAGAGAAAGTGTCTTGGAGTTTTTCCAAACTGAACTACGCAGGGACCTTCTACTGATCATGGGAAGATCTGTCCCCTGGCTCACTCTCTCCTACAGCTCCCCACAGCCAAGGCTCATCTATCTCCCCACCGTCTGTGTCCTGGGCATTTCTGCATCCTTGTGGCACAGTTGGACTGGTTTCCACTCCTGAGGGACTTGGCTGGAGAGTGTGGTGCCCACCATGCACTCTGCCATCACTGAGGCTTTGTCAAGGCCACCACAGTGGGCAGGAGGGCTGGTTCTTCCTCATGCTGTGACGTGCATCACCGGAGCTGGCCTTCATGCTACTCGAATTCTTGTGCACTTCTTTCCTGGAAAACTTGACATACAGGCCAGTCTCATCAGATTTTCCACGTCCGGTGGTGGCAGCAGTATTTGTTCACTTCCACGGGGTGTCCAACCTTCAAGAATTACATAATGGCCTAGAAGGTGGCTGTACTGATGACTCCTTTCTCCGGGCCTTCTCCCCTGAGGGGTGGAGGGAGAACTTCCCAAGTGCTTTTAAAAATAACTTCTTTGCCGAAGTGAGAGGAAGCATCTGAGTTGTCTGTTTCTAGAAGAAACTTCTTAGAGTATTCAGTACCAGCCAAGGCTTCAGTCCACTTTCATACCCACTGGGCAACAGATTTTCCATCTTCACCCCCCTAGCTGGGGAGGGTGGGGATGTCCAAACTTACCCACCCCTCTTCTCAGCAAACCCCCGTCAACGAGGCAACCCCCGGCACCTCACAGGGGCAGTACTTTGAAGCTCACGTTGAGATTGTACCCCCTCCTTCAACCACTTTGGGAAAAAATTACAGACTGAGATGTTTCAGAAATTCTTTCTTTCTTCTTTTTTTTCCTGTAAGAAAATTTCCCTCCCTTACCCCAACCTTACTTTGCAACCTGGTTTATAAGAGACCATCCATTTTGGTAGCACACTTTTGAAAATAATTATAACCTGGTCCCATCTTTCTAGGTCCTGGATCTGCTTATACAGCAGGAAAAATAAAGCCACCGGCTAATCATGGAAATATGTCCAGGCTTTAAATAACTTGAATTTTAATTTTTTTTTCTTGGCATTAAAATGTAAAATTAAAATGCGGAAAGGTATTTAATATTAAGTTTTAAAATAAAATTTGTAATACAAAGACTATACTGACAATAAAAGAAAGTTCAGAAGATATGTGGCATTTTTAAAAAGAGAGAGAGAGATGCTGAGAATACACAGCAGGAGGATGTCAGCAACTTCACCTGAACCCCCTGACCAATCTTAGCATTGAAAGCAGGACAACAGGCCACATGCCCCATGTCCTGATGGAACAGGAAGCACACAGCACCTCAAGAAAGTGATCCTGACAAAAGCATTGACCGTGAACCTAAACAAGCCTCAAGAGCTAACTGCCAGGGCACAGAAAACATGAGGAATAGAGAAACAAGTGAAGGATACCACAAGGATGTAATCAGCAAGACCCAGAATATGACACAGTCTATACAGGACAAATGACCCACTTTATGCAAAAATGCAATGACATTCAGAAAGAAAAAGGGAGCAGAGGGAAAGGCTGTGAAAGAACGAGAGAGGCTTAAGAAACATAACCAAAGTAATATGTATACCGTCTGTGGATCTGGTTTCAAACAAACCACCTTTAAACAGGGCATAGTGGCTCATGCCTATAATTCCAGCACTTTGGGAGGCTGAGGCAGGAGCATCGCTTGAGGCCAGGAGTTCAAGGCAAGCCTGGGCAACATATAGAGACCCCATCTCTACAAAAATTTTTCTAAAAACTAGCCAGGTGTGGTGGCACACACCTGTAGTCTCAGCTACTTGGGAGGCTGAGGCAGGAGGACTGCTTAAGCCCAGGAGTTCAAGGTTGCAGTGAGCTAGGATGACACCACTGCACACCAGCCTGGGCAACAGAACAAGATCCTGTCTCTAAAAGAGAAAAACCCACCTTTAAAAGCAACTTTTGGGCCAGGCACGGTGGCTCACGCCTATAATCCTAGCATTCTGGGAGGCCGAGGTGGGCAGATCGTTTGAGCTCAGGAGTTCGAGACCAGCCTGAGCAAGAGCGAGACCCCATCTCTACTATATAAAGAAATTAGCTGGACAACTAAAAATATATAGAAAAAATTAGCTGAGCATGGTGGCGCATGCTGTAGTCCCAGCTACTTGGGAGGCTGAGGGAGGAGGATTGCTTGAGCCTAGGAGTTTGAGGTTGCTGTGAGCTAGGCTGATGCCACAGCACTCTAGCCTGGGCAACAGAGTGAGACTCTGTCTCAAAAAAATAAATAAATAAAAGCAACTTTTGATATAATTTGGGAAATCTAAATATGGAATGGGTATTAAATGATATGAAGGAATTAATAACTATATTTTATGAATAAAGATATAATATCTGGAATTTTATTTAAAATATACATACAAACACACACAAGTTTTTTGGGGTGCTTAAAAAGAAATAAGAAAGGCACAATGTAAAAAAGTGATGGGATAGACATCGGGGGAGTCTTTATATTCTTCTGTTTACTTTTGTGTGTGTTTGAAATTGTCCATGAAAAAAAGGTATTTGAAGAAGTCATCCTAGAGGGGGCAGGCATGGAATCTCTGCCCTGTGTTGGGTTGTCTAAGCCAAAGCATGCAGTGCTTGAATTTAAATGTTAATTAAATAGGAATTATTGTTACAATTTTTATACAGTAATACTTTTTTTTTTTGTATTTCAGAGACTGGGTCTCACTCTGTTGCCCAGGCGTGATCATGGCTCACTACAACCTCAAACTCTGGGGCTTAAGCAATCTTCCCGCCTCAGTCAGCCTCCCCAGTGGCTGGGACTACAGGTACATGCCACCAAGACAGACCGTCTTGTCTTGTCTTGTCTTTTCTTTTCTTTTCCTTTCCTTTCCTTTCCTTTTCTTTTCTTTTCTTGAGATGGGGTCTCGACATGTTTCCCAGGCTGGTCTCAAACTCCTGAGCTCAAGCAATCCTCCTTCCTCGGCCTCCCAAAGTGCTGGGATTACAGGTGTGAGCCACAATACCTGGCCAGAAATACTGTCTTGATTGTGGTGGGGATTACACAACTGTATATATTTGTCAAGACTCATGCTATTTTGTACACCTCAGAAGTGGGAGTTACACATTTCAACAGAAATGAAAGCATATGTCAAACAGAGACGCACACACGGCTTTATTTGTAACGGTCAAAAACCGGAAACACCCCAAATGCCCATCAGCAGGGGAACGGACAAACTGCAGCACATCCACACAGTGTAACACCACTCAGCAACGACAGAGATGAACCACTGCTGCACACAAAGAGCACGGATGAATCTTAGAACATATAACTAAGTGGAAGAAGACAGACAGACAAGAGCACAGAGGTATGGTTTCATTTCTAAGACATTCCAGAAAATGTAAGCTTTTGTATGGTGACAGAAAGCAGACCAAAGCCTAGGGGTGACGGGGGCAGGAGGGTAGAGAGCTAATTTCTGGGGACAGTGAATCTAGATGCTCCTGTTCCTTATTTATTTATTTATTTTAAAAGATGGGGTCTTGCTCTGTCGCCCAGGCTGGAGTGCAGTGCTGTGATCATAGCTCACTGTAACCTTAAAGTCCTGGACTCAAGTGATCTTCCCGCCTCAGCCTCCCAAATAGCTGGGACTACAGGCATGTGCCACTGCACCCAGCAGGTTCATTATTTTGATTTGGTGATGGTTTCATATGTATGTATGTATATATATATATATATATATGTACACACACATGTGGAAAAATTTATCATATTATGTATTTTATCCTCATTATTTATAAATAAAGTTATTTATAAATAACTTCATGGTATGTATAATTGCACTGTAATTTCTATAACCACTTCACCATTGACAGATACTGCATTTGCCTGCAGTGCTTTACTATTATAAATAATGCTACACCAAACATCCTTGTTCACCTGTCTTTCCTCACTGTGTGCACGTTTCTCTGCTGTACAAAGGAAATTGCTGCATCAGAGGGCAAAAACATTTTTCATTTTGATGGAAACCACCAAATGCCCTCAGGAAACACTGTGGCAATTAACCCTTTCCCAAGCCTGGGGAGGGGTCTGCTTCCTCCCACCCCAGACAAAGACGAAGTGTCAGCAAGCTTTCCTCTCTGACTCAAGATTGATTACCCAACAGGCTGCACATACCACAACAGGACATGATAAAAGATCATATTTGAGTCTAGAGGAAGAGAAAGAAATTAGGTTTTTTGAAAAATCTTCATGTTTTTAGAAATCATTAACAAAAAAACCTTCCAGAAAATTCTATGTCAGTGCCTCAAAAGCCTCCTTTTTCTATAACATTCATCCAGGAAGCCCCAGAGGACTGCTAGGGAATGCTCCCTGAGGAAACAGTCAGGAGAGGAGAAACCACCCCAAACAGCCGACATTGAAGCTGCCCAAACCAACCCGACCTCTTCAAAGTATATGGTGAAGCATATGGCGTTGGGTGCCCAGCAGGGGCAGAGCCCAGACTTCAGCGAAGGGACAAGGCACGGCCTTCTGAGTCTAGGGAGAGGACATCAGGCTCCCTAGCCCAGAGCACAGGGGATGCTTTTCAGACCCAGGCACAAAAAAATCTGGCTATTCCAATGGCCTCAACATTGGAAAAAGTACCCCCTCTCAAACTGATGAAGAAGACTAGAGCTTGCATAGGATTTGGAATTCTGCAGAAAATGGGTTCAAACCCCAGTTTTACCACCGATCTCACTTTGGGCATAAGACAAGTCACTTCAGATTGGCCTCAGTTTTCTCAACTGTAAAACGGAGATGACAATACTGAATTCATATGGTTGGACTGTCATGAGAAACAGTCAGGAGAGTGTTGTGGTCAAGAGCTCAGGACCCAGAGTCAGGGAGACATGACTGAGAACTCCAGCTCTGACACTCTGACACTTAGTAACTCTGAGATCTCAGGCAAACCTCAGAGCCTGCTTTCTTCCTCTGCAGACCAACACAAGGACCCCATATCATGAGGATTTTGAGATGCTTTATAAAGAGAATAGATATATAAAATATCTTTCTCTTTTTTTGGAGACCAAGTCGCACTCTGTCTCCCCAGCTAGACTGCAGTGGTGTCATCATGTGTTGTTATATTTTTAAAATGACTCTGTATATCAGTTATTTGACCTATAAAATAGAAATTATGGTTTTTATTATAGAAACCTGTTTAAAAGGGCTGAAATTAACTGTCATCAATTTGAGGACAAATCCTAACAAATTGCCCAATATATAGAAAAGAAATGGGTTTTCCCTCAACATTCTAAACTCTATTGTCATGAAAAAGTAATTTGTTGGCTGGGTGATGGGGATGGGAGGTTAAAACTACTTTACAGGGATACAAATAAAACGCTGGACTAAGGCTTCATTAGCATGTATAAAATGGCTAGAGTTGAGGTCCCTGCCCTCCCTATCCACATAGCTGTATGGCCCAAATGTACCACCCAGGAAGATATGACTGGTTCCATACCAGGTAAACAGGGCTTCGACTTTTGTCCATCGCAGGGATGCCAGTGAGGACCTCGGCTAGCACCTGGAGAAAACAGAAGATGGAGTTAGCTTGGTCCAGACACTCACGCACAAGGTCAGGGAGGAGATTCTGGCCAAGAGAGAAGCCTCTTCTCAGTTGCAAAGTCTGAGCTCCAGGCCCAGCTCTGCTATTTGCCAACAGAGACACTTGCCCAAAATCTGGGACATAGGAATATCACTAAACACTTCCTCCAATTAAAGATGCCACACCCAACTGCCAGTGGGAGGTTTTAATAAATTGACATCAAGCCAGGGAGGATGGAATTAAAAAATTCTCGTGTGTGTGTATGTGTGTGTATATGTATTGCCATAATTTTTATATATATAAAAACATATATAAGTATATACATACACACATAATCTTTTTTAAAGATTGTTCCACTTAAAAATACATCAGTAATGGCAAGCAGGCATTGCTCTGTCAATCTCAGGGAAAGAAAGAATCCACCTGCAGGTAGGTATCTATTCTACACAGAAAGTCTTGGCAATGTCTATAGCATGTTTCTTCTGTAGGACTTTGTTAACATTATATATTCATTAAAGCATCCACTAACAAAAGGAGCACAGCCCTGTACCCTCCGTAAGCCACCATGAAATTGACAAACCTAAGAAAAAAAAAGAAAAGAAAAGAAAGAAATTGACAAACCTGTTTTGAACAGGAATTCTCAGCAGAGGTTAACAGCATGGTGGTTAAGGGTCCTGCAGCCAGAGAGGCTGGGGTTCAAATTCTGACTCTAGTCCTTACATGCTCAGGTGATCTTTGAGCAAGTAACTAAAATCTGAGCCTCAGCGTCCTCGTCTGTTCAATGGGGATCTAGCAGTTGTGAATATTAAAGGAGTGACTGGCCCACTCTTAGTGTCAAAGCTCTCTTCCCCTCCTGAAGCAAGTCAGAATAGGGTAACATTTGCTGACAAGACTCCCTCCAAGCCTGGAGGAAGGAAACGACAGTAATTTGAGACCACCCAGGCCTGTGGGGTTAACAACGGACTGGCGGTGGCCGGGAGGGGGCAGCAGAGGGCGCTCCTGCAGCCAGTGGGTGGGGCGCCAATTGACATGGGACTCTTTTGCCCCTGCCAGGAAGGGAGAGAACCAGGGCAGATGAATAAACAAACATTTCCTCTGCCCCTTCCACAAGGCAGGCTCTGTGCCAGGCCCTGAGAAATGCACTGTGCTCCCCACAGGAGGAACCAAAGTTCAAAATCATAACCATAAATCAGTGGCAGGGCTGAGAAAAAGGGTGGAGGGAGCCAGTGGGCACTCAATGAATGAGCGAATGAATGAATGAGGAAGTCAACTGTGACACCGAGAGCTGAGTTAGAAGGTCAAGGGTAAACAGATATTGGACTAAGGGTGTGAAGGGAGGAATGACAGTAGCCACAATAACGACAATAGTCTCCGTTCGTGCAGGGTACCGTGCTGAGCAGTATACATGTACCTTATCCCATTGCCTCCGTATTATCATTACCCTCACCTTACAGAAGACACAACCAGGCCAAGATAGAGGTGAAGTGCCGTAGATCACACAGCTGGAAGTCACACAGCTAGGGCTAGGTGACAGTGCCTAGCGGCCTAGGGATTCAGTTCGCTGGTTCTTAGAGGAGCGGGAGCCTGGGCTCGCCCTCTGAGCTTCACTGAGCAACTCAAAGTAAGGTTGAGGGAGGCAAGGAAACCAAGAGAGCTGGACAGGCTGGGAGACCCAGGAGCGCAGAATCTGGCATTCGGGCTGAGGGCAGAAGGTGGCTCAGGGCCAGTGCTCTAGTGGCAGCAGGGCACAGACAGGAGACTGTGGTCAGAGAGAGGAAGTGCGGAGTTCCAGGCTAGAGACGAAGAGAGAGAGGGCAAGACCTGAGCTGCTGCTGTTTGCACTTGGCTGAGGCCAACCAGACTGTCACTTTTTTCAGCCAGATTTCCCAGATTGAGTTCCCTGGAACACTGATGTGAACAGATACTCTGAGAAAACAAGCTTTCAGGGTCACATGAATTTGGGAAACACTGCATACCCCTCTCTGGTGAATTCACAATTACCAGATTAACGGCTCACTATCGGCTCATGAAAAGCTCCAATTAATCTTATGGTAAAGAAACCTGCTTCACCCAGTATTTCCCAAACCTATTTGGCACATAGGGATCCGAAGGAACCGATGTTCTACAGGAATATACTTTGGAGATGGCTACACTTAGACCATGAGCTCCTGAAGGAGGGTCTGTGTTTTAGTTATAGCCACAGCCCAAGTGCCCGGTACACGGTGCTGACAGGCAGGGACGGTGGCAGGTGGATGGCGGCTGAACGGACAGCGGATGAACAAGCCAGGACAACCAGAGTGAATACTGGACGGCCGCACGGTAATCAGGGCGGTCAGGAGACGACGTTTGTGGCCTACTGGAATAGGGACACTCGTGAGTGGCTTTACTTTTTCTGTAAAGGGCTGGCAAACTTTTTCTGTAACAGGCCAGGCCACATAGTAAATATTTTAGTCTTTATGGGCCATATTTAGTCTCTGTCACATATTCTTTCATTTTTTTTTAAATACTATCCTTCATAAATGTAAAATCTATTCTTAGCTCACAGGCCACACAAAACAGCCAGGGGGCCAGGTCTGGCCCGTGAGCCACAGCGCCAGCCCCGCTGCGCTCTGACAGAACGCGTCTCTGTGCGGCCACCACACCCCGCGCTTACAGAGAGCCGTGGGAAGGACGCGAGAGTGCGCGCCCAGGTCTCCGCAGGAAGCTCTTACTATGCCATAGCTGAAGATGTCCACTCGCTTTGTCAACTGCCCCACCCTGATGAAATCTTCTGGAAGATATGCAGCTGAGGCCTGGAAAACGTGGGTCTTCATCATGGTGTACTTTGACTTTTTGTTGACAGGACACAGGTGAGCCAATGGGTGAGCCAGCTTGGGAATGAGATTTTGGTCCAACAAAACATTGGAGCTGTGGAAAAGAAAGCAGAGAGAACCTTTTCACTTTGAGCTAGATAGTAAGAGGGTTGCATGGAGACCCTTTTGGGAAACAACTTAGCAGTGGGCAATTCGGCACCTGCCGGTTGGGGTCACTGAAGACCCTCCACATCGAGTTTCTGAGCCAGCCCTGACAGGGGAAACGGGGGTCTACTCTCTCTAGCAAATGGGGGTGGAGTTAAGATTCAGACTTCCTGCCCCTGGAATGTGGCCAAAGAGGTGCAGCCTCCCTGATCACCGCAGATGTCAACCCTCATCCCCCTCGGCTCGATCAAGCCCACAGGTTATGCTGGCCTGGCTGACTGAAGCCTAAATGCCAGCATCCTTTGTGGCTGAAACTGCCTGGATCGTGGGGAATAAGAAAAGCAATAAAAATATCCTTTGGCCCAGGCGTCTAACACATGGAAGTGAACTCTGAGAAAGAACTCCAAAGCAAATTTTAAAAAGCCAGGCCGGGCGCGGTGGCTCATGCCTGTAATCCTAGCACTCTGGGAGGCCGAGGTGGGTGGATCGCTCGAGGTCAGGAGTTTGAGACCAGCCTGAGCAAGAGCAAGACCTCATCTCTACTAAAAATAGAAAGAAATTATCTGGCCAACTAAAGATATATATAGAAAAAATTAGCTGGGCATGGTGGCGTATGCCTGTAGTCCCAGCTACTCGGGAGGCTGAGGCAGGAGGATCGCTTAAGTCCAGGAGTTTGAGGTTGCTGTGAGCTAGGCTGACGCCACGGCACTCACTCTAGCCCAAGCAACAGAGTGAGACTCTGTCTCAAAAAAAAAAAAAAAGCCAAGCTACATGTGTAAAAATATTCAGTGTAGAACTAACCTCAAACAGGATTTTAAAGAGCAGACACCAATTCCAATATTCACTATTAGGAGTGGTTAAGTAAATAATGGGCAAATCCCTTTAATGGGAGACAAAGAAGTCACTAAGAAACATGACTGAGTTCATGGTAAAAACAAACAAGCAAGAAACAAAAGAACCCACGATGCATGCAATGTGGGGAAATGTTTACCATGTTTAAATGAAGGGGGGAAACACGGGACATGAATTGGTAATTGGGTAACGGTGCTGCCTTAGGGCTGAGGATTTGCGTGGGCCGGGACTGAAAAAGAAACAAAGCAGAAGCTCATTGATGAGTCCGAGGATGGGTCAGCAATGACTTCTTACCTTTCTTGCTATTACAATTGTCCGTGCAACTAAATACAAATCAGAGGAGAGAAAAGGGGAAGAGGGCTTCCACGGGCCAAATGGAGAGAGAACGTTGGGGAAGCATGAGTTCTATGGCTCTGGGGCAGTTCTACCAGGTTTTCTGTTATCTTCTGGAATCTTTCCCCCTGCTGCCAGTCCCCAGACAGGGACCTCTTACTCTAGGATGCGTGGCGCTGAGATGCTGCCTACCCTGCAGGAAGCCTCCCTGACAAGATGCTAACACCAGCAGATACACAAGCACCAACAGATACACGAGCAGGGGACAGGTCTCCGAGAAAGCCCAGAACAAGGAGCTCAAAATCCCAGGGGCGTGGCAAACATGGCTCAAGGCTGGGGTCCAGGCCAGCCACCGAGTGGACAGCGAAATGCACCAGAGTGTGGAAGGCTTGTTGGGAAAACAGCATCTCAGAAAGACGATATGGAGGCAATTCGTGCTGAGGGCAACCAGACTCAGAGCACAACCCAGAAACACTGAGTTTTGAGGGCGTAACAAAGAAAAAGATACCCAAGCGGTGGAGGGGAGGGAGAGAAAAACGAGAAGAGAGACAGAGAGAGGAGGCACAGTCCTCGCAGCCCAAGCCCTCGGGGGGCTCCAGCCCACCTGTCTCACCTCTTGACGTTGCTGTGGATGATCTCCAGGCCATGCAGGTGCTCAATGGCACAAAGCAGCCCCGAGCAGATGCTGACACGCTGGGGCCAGGGGAGGGGGTCTGAGCCACCCTAAGAGAAAGAAAAGGAGAAATAGTCACACCTGTGCCTTTTTAAAGTCCTGATGGCAGGGTCCAGCACTCCTATCTCTCCTGCCCTTCATGCTCTCTGCAACAGGCTCAGCCAGCAAGATTTCCTGGCATGACACTGTGGGTTTTGACATGAGGCAGGTCACGGTGTAACTCCCAGTTCAGACATGCACTAGCTGTGTGACTTTGGAAAAGACATTTAACATCTCAGGGTTATAAATTTCCTGGGGTATAAAATGGAAATGTCAGTTCCTATGTTTTAAGGTTGTTAATAAGGATTCAAGAGAGTATACGTAATAGTGCCTGCCACACAGTAGATGCTCATTAAATAGCTATTTTTATCATGACTATTACAGTGGCTGCTCTGGAATTTCTCCGTAGAGGGGCTGGTTGGGAGAGGAGCTAGGGAACTTGTGTTTGTACCCCAAGCACACGAGACTTACCCCAATTCTGTGTGTACTAGGGAAACTTCACAGGGCTGATGGGGATTGCAGCATGGGCTAAAGCCTCCAATTTGTCCCCAGGTACTGCCACTGTGTTGTAAGACTTACTCTCCCAGGCTAAGTCACCACCTATTTTTTGAGCCCTGTCTTAGGTCCCACATCCTCTAAGAACTGGCCTAGACAACCTCTGCTAATAGATTTCTTCTTAAAAACCCTGAAATTTGGCCAAGTGAACCCAATTTAAGCCCTGGTCTGACGCTTGTCAGCTGTGTACCTTGAGGCTGTGGCAAGGCTGGAAGGATACAACATGTGTAAAGCCCTCACTGTGGTGTCATGCGCACAGTGGGAGCTCAGAAAAGCTAGTGACCATTAGCATACCGTGAATAACTGCTTTGTCTGGTCCCTGCCAAGGAAAGCAATAATTCTGTTATAGAATAATTCTTTCCCTCTGAGGATTTTATAAGCAGAAGGTCTGTTTTAAAAATTATAATTTTTAGCCTGGGTGCAGTGGCTTCCACCTGTAATCCTAGCACTTTGGGAGGCAAAAAGCAAGAGGATTGAGGCCAGGAGTTGGAGACCAGCCTGGGCAACACAGTGAGACTCCATCTCTATAAAAAATTTAAAAATTAGCCAAGTGTGTTGGCACACACCTATAGCCCCAGCTACTTTGGGGGCTGAGCCAGGGAATCACTTGAGCCCAAAGTTTGAGGTTGCAGTGAGCTATGATGATGCTACTGCACTCTAGCCTGGGAGACAGAGAAAGATCCTGTCTCTATAAAAAGAAATAAATTCATTTTTTAAAATATTAAAATTGACATTTTTATGTATTTATTTATTTATTTATTTTAGAAACAGGGTCTCACTCTGTCACACAGGCTGGAGTGTAGTGGCATGATCAAAGCTCACTGTAACCTCAAACTCCTGGGCTCAAGGGATCCTCCTGCCTCAGCCCCCAAGTACCTGGGACTACAGGCATGTGCCACCATGCTCGACTAATTTTTTAACTTTTTTCTAGAGATGGGATCTCACTATGTTGCCCAGGCTGGTCTCCAACTCCTGGCCTCAAGTGATTCCCCATCCCCCACCCTACCTCTACCTCTGCAATTGCTAGGATCACAGGTGTAAGCCACCATGCCCAGCTAAAAATTGTAATTTTTAATAGGCATTACAGTCACACGATAACAATATTCTAACGGTATGAAAGGTCATACAGTAAAAGTTTCCCTCCCACCCTGTGCCCCAGCTGCCTAGTTCTCCACCCTAGAGGCAGCCAATATACCAATTTCTTGTGTAAATTTTCAGAGAAATTCCATAAATCCACAGCAAATAGGTGTATATTGGAAGAACATTTTATAATAAAAACTTGCCTCTACTTTCTATACTCTTTATCTCTTAATTCTTTTTCTTGTCTTACTGCATTGGCTAATACCTCCAGAACGGTGATGAGCAAAATGAGTGCTATAGGATACCTCTGTCTTACTCTTGACTTGAGTGAAATGCCTCTTGTCAAATTTTTTCTTTTTGAGACAGGGTTCACGATGTTACGCAGGCTGGTCTTGCACTCCTGGACTCAAGCGATCCTCCCACCTCAGCATCCTGAGCAGCTGGCATTACAGGGACATGGCACCATGCCCAGCTCAAATAGTTTTTTTAATAGTTTTTTTCCTGAAGATATTTAGCTAGATCTTATCTATGTTGGCCCAGCTTCTTTCCTTGAAGCTGTCCCTGGGACTGAGAGGATGGCCCCTTTCCCCTCTGGATTCCCCAATCCTTAACCTTGATTTCCTAACTGGGTGCTGCCTGGTCCTGTTCTCTGCACATGACCCAGTCTCTTACCTGACCCTGGAGTCTGTCCTGTAAAGAACCATTTGCCATGTAGGGGTAGATCAAGCTGTGAAACCGTCTTCCAGCACAGAAGCCCAGCACAGGTAAGATGTTCTGGTGGCAGCATCTGAAATCAGGTATCCGTGCAGGGGTGAGGACTCAGAATAATCAAAGACTTATCCATTAATACTTCCTCATCTCCCACCTTCTTCTGCCCTCTCCACCCCAAAGCCACCACTAACCTCCCAGGTACCACACGCTCTGACCCCGAAGAGCCTGGCACCAGGGTAGAAAGATGTAAACTGCCTGCCTACAAGGAGCTGGGATCTAGTGATCTTCATCCTGCTTAACTGCTCTGAGGCATATGCCACCTCAACACCTCATCTCCGGAAATAGGGGCTTAGAGGTTACGGAATTTGCCCAAGGTCACAAACTGGCAAACAGTGAAGCCAGCACTAGATCCCAGGTCTATCTGACTCCAGGACTGGGTCCATCTCTGCAATCCTCTTCCACTGGGTTCTGAGTCCCCGTTCCCTCCTGATTCTCCTCCCACCTCTGACCACTCTTCCTTGGCCTTTTCCACAACGACCCTCCTCCTTTGCCTTCCTCCTCTCCGCCAGCTGGGCCCCTCATGTGGTTGGATATGCTGTTCCTCCAGGCACCTCCCGCTGCTATGAGGAACACTTCCAGATCTCCTCTCCAGCCCCATCCTAAGCTCCAGACTTCAGTGTCTAATTACATTCCAATGCTCAGGTGAACATCAGCCTACACGCAAGCCCCAAACCTGCTTCTCCACCTATATTTGCCATCCCAGTGAAGGCACCATCACCCACCCACACCATTCACTGCAATAAATAGCTTTCAACATGTCCGCTTCATTCCCCTCTTCTGCCTTTGGCCAGACTCTGATCCAATCTCCCAGGACTATTGTAAATGGCCTCCTGCCGGATCTCTCTGCCCTCCTCCAATTCCCCCAACCCCAAGCCATCCTATTACAGCCTTAGAGTCATTTACACATCAGTCTCCCCACTGCACCATAAACTTCTCCAAGGCGAGGGCTGTGCATGCTTCAAGTCTGCGCTGCCTAGACCCTTGGAAAGGGCTTGACTACTCATGTTTTCCGAATCGAGGAATGAAGGAGTGACTGCTGACTCTAGGAAGGGACCATGCCAAATAGAAAGGGAATTATACTTCCAGTTTTGATTAAATGTGTGTGTGCCTGTGTGTGTGTATATATATATATGTGCATATGTGTATTTATACACATGTATGAATAGAGAAAGCATTTTTTTTTTTTAATAAGAGGGATTCACCTCCTTTTTGTTGTTGGGTTTTTTTTTTTTTTTTTTTTTTGAGATAGAGTCTCACTCTGTTGCGCAGGCTACAGTGCCGTGGTGTCAGCCTAGCTCACAGCAACCTCAAACTCCTGAGCTCAAGCGATCCTCCTGAGCAGCTGGGACTACAGGCATGTGCCACCATGCCCGGGTAATTTTTTCTATATATATTTTTAGTTGTCCATATAATTTCTTTCTATTTTTAGTAGAGACGGGATCTCGCTCTTGCTCAGGCTGGTCTCGAACTCCTGAGCTCAAACGATCCACCTGCCTCGGCCTCCCAGAGTGCTAGGATTATAGGCATGAGCCACTGTGCCCGGCCTAGAGAAAGCATTAAAGTAAATATGTCAAAATGTTAACGCACTCGTGGTTATTTATAGGTGCTGTGGAAAATAGGTAATTTCTATTTTCTTATTTGTAATTTTCTTTATTTCTTAAAATACTTCACAGAAATCATGCATTCCTTTGCCAAGGCTGTGTATTGGCGGAGGAAAGCTACAGAGTGACTTGCCAAGGTTAAACGACAGGTGGTGTCTAGCACATGATGGGTGCCCAATAGGCTTTAAAGTTCATTGGTCAATAATGGCAGAGCCAGGACAGACCCCAGGTCTCCAAACAGTCTTTCCCTTCTCTTTCCAGGTCCCCACCCAGCTCTGTGACTAGGAGGCTCACTTCTCTGGTCTCAGTTTCCCCATCTGTAAAATGAACAGATTTGAGGGTAACTTTGGAGGCCTTTATTGCTCTAGACCATGTGTCAGCAAGCTTTTTCTATAAACAAATAGCAGTAAATACGTCAGACTTTGTAGGTCATACAGTCTCTATTGTCACTACTCACCTGTGCGCTATAACACAAAAGCAGCCACACACAATACAGAAATGAATGAGCGTGGCTGTGTTCTGATAAAGCTTTATTACAGACACCGAAATTTGAATTTCATATAATTTTCATGTATCATAGAGTATTCTTCTACTTTTGATTTTTTCTTTCAACCATTTAAACATGTAAAAACCATTCTTAGCTCTCAGACTGTACAAACACAGGCAGGGCCAGCTGTAGTCCATGGGTCCTTATTTGCCCACCCCTACGCTGGGATGCCACGATTTTAAGATGGATTCACCCTTAGAGTCAGTATTGTAAGTCTCTGGCTACCTGAAAAAATGGGATAGAAACATCTATGGAATGTTTTCCATGGAAGGAAGGAGTTGGAGGAGTTAGCCAAGATTCCTTTATAATTCTAATCTATACATATAATTGCTACATAGAAAAAGTATGGACTCTGGAGCCAGACCATGTAGGTCCAAATCCCAGCTCTGCTACTTACTAGCTGTGTGATCTTGGATGAGACACTTAACCTCTCTGTGCCTCAATTTACCCATCTGTAAAATAGTGTGATAATAGTAGCTATGTTACAGAGTTCTTGTGAGGATTAAGTGAGTTTATATATAATAGAGTGCTTAAAACATGCCTGCACACAGGAAGCCCTATGTAAGGGGGGATGTGTCATTACTATTAGTATTAAACAAAGTATTTTCCAGAAGGGAGGCTTACCTACGACAAACTTGTACCTCTGCCTGGAAGAATCTTTGAATTGATCCTGGACTTGAGCAGGCTGTCTGTGGAGGAAGACATTGGAACATGAAGATCGAGCCTCACCCAGGCAGCTCCACCCCTCACTAGAAACCAGAAGTGCTTGCCTCTCTGAGCTTCTTGAAGATGAATGGCGTCCCGTGCCTTTGCCCTCTGTAGACATCAGCAAAGGTCCCCTCGCTTATTTTGTGGTTTTGACTGAAGTCATCAGTTGCCTGAACCACGTCCGCCTCACTCCAGAAAAGGCTGTCTCCAGCCAAGCTCACAAGCTCTTCCTGCTCAGGAATGGAGGTGCTGCAATCCTGAGAATTCAGAGAGAAGAGATGGGATGAGTACGGAAGCACCTTCTCCCTGCGATCTCAGAGGATCTCGGAACACCAAAGCTCAAGGGGTGGAGATCATCGTATCCAGTGGGGAGCTATAAAAAAAACACAGACAGGCCCAAGCTCAAATCCCAACTCTGCCCCTAACTTGCTCTGTGACCTTGGGTGAGTTACTTAACCTCTCTGAGCCTCAATTTCGTCATCAGCAAAAACAAAGATAAAATAGTACCCTGGAGGGTAATTTTGAAGATTAAATAAGATGTGAGTATTCCTGGCACAGGGTTGATGTTTCCTTTTCTTCACATCACAGAGGTAAGCACAGAGAGGATAAAAGAGCTGAAGTGAGGTCACCCCGCTGGTCACTGGGCCGGGCTCGGTGCTGTCAGTCCGACACACAGCATATATGCTGGGCCTCAGAGCCCTGGGACACAGGATACAGCTTCATACAGCCAAACATCAGTCTGTAAACAGAGCTTCCGAGACTGCATGTGTAGATAAACCATTATAAAACGAAGCTGTGCTTCCCTTTTTAATAACTTCCCTTTTTAAAAACAAGTGTCGGCCGGGCGTGGTGGCTCACGCCTGTAATCCTAGCACTCTGGGAGGCCGAGGCGGGTGGATCGCTCGAGGTCAGGAGTTCGAGACCAGCCTGAGCAAGAGTGAGACCCCATCTCTACTAAAAATAGAAAGAAATTATATGGACAACTAAAATATATATATACAAAAAATTAGCCGGGCATGGTGGTGCGTGCCTGTAGTCCCAGCTACTCGGGAGGCTGAGGCAGTAGGATCGCTTAAGCCCAGGAGTTTGAGGTTGCTGTGAGCTAGACTGACGCCACGGCACTCACTCTAGCCCGGGCAACAGAGTGAGACTCTGTCTCAAAAAAAAAAAAAAAAAAAAAAAAAAAAAAACAAGTGTCCATGAATTTAATTTTTAAAAAATTGTATATGCTTATATTAACAGTTTTAGAAAACTGGGGGAGGGGTGGGAATTATCCATAATCCCATTATCCACTCAATTGCTATTAAAGTTGTATATCTCCTGCCAATTAGATATTAATATGTTAGGATTTATTTAACAAAATTGGGAACGTGCTGCACACAGTTTTGATTTCTGGTATTTTCACTTAACTTATACCATGATCATTCTCCCAAGTTATTAAATCATCTTGGAAAATGATTAATTACTAAAAACAAAAAAACTCTGCTCAAGAGAGAATCTCCTTCCTTAACCAGATCCACGCAAAGCTGGCTTCTCCCCAGACACCAGATGCAAAGTGTCTTGGGCTCACAACACCTTAGGGGCTACAAAAACATTTTAACTTCTTTAAAAATCAGAAGAAAATAAATAATGTTCTCATTTTTAATCTACCTTGGATTATATTCATCGTCATATCAATGCACTCATAAGATATAATTTTGGGTTTTTTTTAAAATAAAGGAAGGGCCCATGAAGGCAAAAGTGCCTAAAACCCATGAAAGGCATAATGCATCCCTGGACCCCAGACATTCAACATTCAGGATAACTCAGACTGAGTTATTCAACCCAGCATAACTGGGTTGAAAAAGGGTTGGGGGGAGGGAGGTTGTGAGCCAATGGCTACTTTAACCAATATATTTGGGCTTGGGGGCTGCCAGTCATCAGCTCAGCTCTCATTAATAAAACAAATAATGGAAAAGCTCATTCACCAAAGCGCACTCCCCCGCCCCCACCAGTTTTGCTGACCGCCTACATTTACCATCTTGGCAGCTGGGAGTAGTTTGATGGGTCTCCTTTCCCCTCCCCATCCCTCCACTGGTCTCAAGGAATAAAGAAATTGCATTTTTGAGAGGGAGCCACAAGCTGGGGATATGGCTTGGGGACGGAAGCAGAGGGGTGGATTACCTTTGAGTCCAATGAAGCGGGGAGGTCGGTTTTTAAGGAATGAGGAGCATCTTCTTCAGAAGGAGGCAGCAGAAAGGCCTGCTGGTGGGCTCTGGCTGGAGCAGACCCTGGAAGGGAGGGACTGTGGGTCAGGATGTGGCCTGGGGGAGGAGGGCGAGGGGCTCCTCGTCTAGTCCCCAGACGATGCCACTCTCTCATTCACCCCCAAACACATATTGCTGCCACTTCCCGACACCCACCACGCACTGGCCAACACACTGCTGAGGTAAGCCCTGTGACCTCACTTAAGCCTTGGGACAACCCTACGGTCCTATTTACCATCCCATTTGACAGGTGGAGACACAGAGGCACTGGAGGTAGAGTCACTGCCCAGGAGCACACAGCCAGGAAGTGGCAGAGCAGGAATTCAAATGGAATCAGTGTGACTTCTGACCCCTGCTCTTTCCCACCTCCCACTCAGAGCAGTGGAGGACACAGAGGTCAACTAGCTACTGGGCCTGCCTTCCAGAAACCTCCGTTGTGGCAGGGATGACAATAACCATCCTCCAAGGACACAGTCCATGGGAAAGCAAGGTCAGAGGCAGGAGAGGCCATAGCAGGTTGGGAGACAAGGAGGATTCACAAAGGAAGTAGCATTCGACCCGGGCTTGAAAGATGGGGAAACATGTTCAACAAGCACATATGGGATAGGAGGGATCGAACCAGTGGAATGAGTCTGTGCAGACGTTGGGCAGGGGAGGGGCCCAGGGGTGCAGTAAGTAAATATCTAGGCACGTTTAATCAGCAGACAGACACATCATGCCAGGCAGTGTTCTGAATCATCTAATGCTCACAACAATCCTAGGAGATAAGCTCCCATTAGACCATTATCATTTCCTCTTTACAGATGGTGAAATTAGGCACAGAGAGGTTAAGTAGCTTTTCCAAAGGCACACAGCCAGTGGCCCCAGAACCCCTGTTCTTAATTCCTTAATAATTGAAGATTCACGAGAGAGGCAGCTTGAAGAGTAGTTTAGGGTCAGGTAAATGTTAGGTTGAAGAGGGTGAAATTTCTTCACCAGGCACCACATGAAGATTAATCTGAAGACAACTAGGCAATCTGAGGTCTGCTGAATGAAAGGAGGTGCAGGCTGGGGTGACATGGACCATGGTGACTGGTCCACAGGGAAGCAGGGTTTGGCCAGAGGCCAGAAGCATCAGAGTTATCATCTGGAAATACCCAGGGGGCCCCATGGCAGGGATGGCTTTTAAGTAATTGGGGACCTGGCCTTGACCCCAGGGCTACTGGAAAAATCTACCTGCTTCAGGTATTTCTGACTTACAACATCAGGAAAGGAGAGATTAATCTGGAACTTTGACCATAAGACATCAATTCAGGAAACTGGAAACCACACCATGGCCAAAGTAGAATCAGCCTTGCTAAACTATTAACCCAGGCAGGTAGCTGGTAAAACAAAACCTGCCTGACAGCAGGCCTGAGGCAGGTGGAGGGCTGTCCTAAGCCTCCTCTCCCGGATGTTACCCTGCTGCTTCTTGAGTCTTGGCAGCCACGCGGATGCGAGCTGAGGACCCCCAGCTGCTGTGGCTCTGACCCATGCCTGCATCTGCATCCAGGCCACACTTCCCGGCTGCTCCCCCAGGCATTGCGTGCAGAGGGGATACCGAGGCAAGCCAGCTCTGGGGAGACACAGGACTCTGATGGCCGACACCCTGGGGAGCTTGCCCTCGCTGCAGGCAGGCAGGATGCTCCCACCCAACCTCGCTGGGGTCAGGTGTGCATCGTGGTCTGAAGGCTCTCCTAGCCTTGCCTGGCTCCCTCCCCATTTTCTCTCAGTATTTGTCCTAATGAAATCCTGTCTTATTAAAGACAGGTGTCTGCTTCTCAGGGGACCTGGACTAATGCAGGCCTCAGCTGGCAGGTGCAGGGCTCCTGTCCTGCAGAAAGCTGCTCCACAACGGCCACCTCTGCCCTTGCCCTGCCTTGTCCTGGTCTCAGCTCAGTACCCTTGGCCTGAGTCCCCAAAACTGAGCTCACGTACATCCCATATCCAAGTTGTCGGCCACGTCTCTGTGCCGTGTCACTTTGAGTTAACTGATGGCTTTCTTTCAGTCAACTTCAATTCACATGTTACGTATTTAGCCTTGTGTTAAACAGCAATATCCACGAAGCCTCTGGTTTTTGTGCACGTGGTCTATACTTCTCTTAATACCCAGGTTCCATGCACCACTGGGGGTTCAGGCCCCAAACCCTGGGATCCCCTGCTCCAGGCCAACTTGAATTCCACCCTGCTGTTTTCCCGAGTTCTGCCCACTCTGTGCTACCTGCCCCCATGCCTGGCCACAGGGCAGGGCTCTTGCTGCACACAGGGTCCCTTTGCCCAGTGACTGCAAGGTCAGAGCTGGCCTCACACAAGCCATGATTTTCTGGTCTGACTTAATGCCTGGGGTTTGCACAGGAGGCTGCACTAGGCCTCTGGGTCTGGGGGGATCACTGACATCTGCTCCTGAGACACAGAAGGGCTACTAGTTGGGGGAGTGGCTGAGTCTATTTATCCTGGTGGTTTGGGGAAAAAGGGCATGGGATTTGGGCTGATACCTAAGGATGGCAAATCAGACAGGAACCGCTAGCCCTTCCTCCCCATCTCTTCTCAGCCTTCCCTCGCCTCCTCCATGATCTAATCCAACCGGCTCTTCATGCGCAGGGGTGGCATCTTTGGTGGGAGAAGCTCAGAATGACAATCTTTAAAGACCCCTACTGTATGCCCCAGGGCAGGCAGAAGAGAACAAGACGGAATTCTCCTGCCATCAAGGATACAAACATCCCCCAGGGATTTAGTGCAAAGTAATCAGAAGTTGGCCTTGAGTTAATCATCACTGAAGCTAGCTGATGGGGACACAGAGGGTCATTATGCCCTTTGCTTTGGTGTCTTTGAAATTTTCTATATGAAAATGTTGTAAAATCATCACCTAAAGGAGGGAGGGAAATGGGTCAGGATAGCAGATGAAGCAAGACGGCCATGTGTCAATACTCGATGGATACATGAGGCTTCTACATAGATCTTATTTTCCAAAACACTGAGTTAACCCTTTGTGTGCCAGAACTTTACTGAAAAACTCCTATTTCCTATGGAAACCTTTCTAGAATGTCTGCTTTCCTAAGCAGAATGCACCGAATCTCGCCCTGCGGGGTTGTGTCACTGCAGCCAGCGCACGGATGAGGGGGTTTCTGTATCCTGCCCCATTGCCGGCAGTGGGTCGGCCCCACAGCTTCCCCCTCTCCTTTAGTGGTAGCAGAACTCGGCTGAGTCCTGGCTCCGTCATTACTGAAGATGTGGCCTCGGGTGAGCTGTGCTTCATTTCTTTGAGCTTTCTCAAACATAAAAAGAGAAATAATAGTCTGTTCTTTGCACAGTTCTTGTCCAGACTGAAAGAGCTGATGTTTATGAAGCACAAGCATCAGGCCCTGGCACACGTGGAGCGCTCACTACTCCACCCAGGCGGTAAAACCGCGTGCAGAATAAGGATAAAAACAGATGCTGATCGACAGCCCAGCCGCCTCTCCGACAGCTAAGGCTTCGCCACGGTTGTTTCAGCCACTCAAAGCCCACTTAGTGCCGTCCGAATTCCAGCTGTGCGAATCTGCCCATGGCTCCTCTGCTCACCTTCTTCCCCTCCACGTCTCTTCCCACTTCCTGCCCGCCTACTGCAGGAGGGGTCAGGACGTCCCAGGGGTCAAGGTGTGGGCTCTGCGTCCTCCACGCCCACAAAAATCCTTCAAGATAATCGATCAATTTGAACTTTGGGGCCCAAGGGAACCTGGGGGTTTTCCCAAGAGAAGGTGGGTTTTGGGTGGTTTGATGAAATAAACGATTATTCCTTATGTGCAGTTCGGGCAAAAACAGACTCTTGTCTCTGTCTGCAGACTGTGGTCATCACCTCCACGTGCTTAGGCACAGCCACTCCCAAGGCCCATTCGAGACAGTAAACAGTGCAAAGGCTGACAGAGACACGTGACACTGGTTTTTACAGTGACCTAGTTGAGGAACATCAGAGGAAACTGCCACGCCTGTTACTTTCTCCACGCTGACCAACGCTCCCCTAGAATTTCCTTAGTTTATTATCATTTTTCCCCCTGGCCATCAACCAGTATCACATTTGCTTTAGGACCATTTCCCCATATCTTTAATTGCTGATCAAAAGTCTGCACCTTTTTTTTTTTTATCTTTAGCTATGGGAAATAATCCAGACTCCTTGGCCTGAGGTTACCTTTCCAGATTCCACCTCTCTGGGGTGTCTGGAATGTTCCTCTCCTCAGCTAACGTTTGATGAGCACTTCCATGGTAGCCACACGGAGGCGTATGATTCCTTACCAGGACGGGACGAAATGCTGTTATCATCCTCATTTCATGAACTGAAGAAACTGCGGCACAGTGAGGCTAACTGTGCTAGAAAGCACCAGAGCTAGGATTTCGATGCAGGCCTGTCTAACGCAAAAGCCCACGGCACACTCTCCTCTCGGCAGCGCTGGCTCTGGCTCCAGGACTGGCACCAGAGACCTGAATCACGTGGACTTGGGATCTTCAGCTCAGCACTCGGGAGGCTTGGCTCGGGGGCCGTGTGGTGAGGACAGAGATAGGCCTGAGGAGCAGCTCCCCTGGGGAAGTTAGCCCCTGGCTGAGTCCTTCTGTCACCTGGCAAGCTGGCCCCAAGCCCTCGCCTGGGCACAAGGGGATGGAGACAGACCTGAAGTGGTCTGAAAGGCTTTGGGAGAGCAGTCAGTGCAGTGCACAAATCACACAGCTCAGGTGCCACTTCCTACTCGCGTGGCCTTAAACAAATCCCTCTCTCTCTGGGCTTCCGGTGCCTGAGGACAAAGCAGCAGAGCTGTGACTGACAGGCGAGGAAAGCGATAGGGCAGGTGGCACCCTTGACTCCCGTTGCTTGGCTGCGAGGGCCGGGGCTGTGGAGAGCAGACAGGGAGATGGGCAGGCACCTGGCCTGGGCCCACACGCAAGGCCAGCCTGTGCTGGGGGCTTGGGAGACCACAGGTGAAACACAGGGGCCCAGCAGCATATGACCGTGGCCAGGTCGTTTATCCCCTCTGTGCTTCAGTTTTCTCATCTGTAAAATGGGCATAATAACAATACCTAACTCATGCAGGTAGCCGAAGGTTAAATAGTACAGTACTTGAAGTACAGTACTTGGAATAGTGCCTGACACCTAGAAAGCGCTCAATAACTGAGTTGTTTTCTTTTGACAAAAACGGTACTAGATGGCATATATTCTTTTGTTTCCTGGCTTTCTCCGCTTTTCCAGCTCACTACCTTGTGAGCATGTTTCCACGTACAGATGCACATCTACGTCGTGTCATTAATTTTACCATCTCCTATGTGGTTTCCAATTTTTTGCTTATATGCTGAGCTGAATATCCTTATAGATAAATCTTCATTTCCTTAAATAAATTTGCTTTAAGTAGAAAAATTAAATTAAGTTCAAAATACCTGGGCCCGGAAGAGCGACTGGCCTCACGGGCTGCTCTTCCTCCTGCACATTCTTGGTGTTTCTCAGGGGAGCTGCCAAAGGCCTTCCTGGCTTCACAGCATCTGGGAAGCCTGGAGTGGGAGACCCGATTTTAGGAACCGATTTCCCTGAAAACAAGGTGGAAAGAAAATGATTAGTATTCCATGACGTGGGGTAGCCACCAAGAGGCTGGGCCTGGAAGTGAGAGACCTGGGTTCTAATCCTGACTCTGCCACAAATTCATACTGTGCTGGTGATGGTGGATTTTCTCTCCCTGGGCCTTGACCTCCACATCTGTAAAATGGACACAACAATCCCCTGTGATGGCCCAGCTCTGACATTCTGAGTCACACAATCTGGCTTCCGACCTTTCTAGCTGTATAACCTTAGACACGCCACTTTCCTCCTCTGAGCCTCCGTTTCCTCACCTACAATAATAACAATATCTGCTTACCTCCCTCCCAGGGCTGTTGTGAAGGGGGAAATGTGGAATACAGATGTGAAAGGGCTTTGGAGACGATACCTCTCCCTGAACATGTGAGCAAGTTGAAGACATCTATCCCTCTAAGTCCCTACTCAGCCCCTAGATATAAAAGTTCTGGCTGTCCTACAGCTTCGCTTCCACAAGCTGCAGAAACACACGCGTCCTCCTTCCCCATCATACAGATGCGAACCATAAAAACAGCAGCTACATCCTGAAGACCAAATGTGCCAGGTCCAGGCCCAGCTTTGCATATGCTAAATCCTCACAACGTCTTTGCATTTCTTCCCTGTCAAGAGATGAGCAAACTGAGGCCTGAGCAAGTTAAGTCACTTGTCCAAGATCCCACAGCCAGAGGCAGGCAGGACTGGTTAAAGAAATCACCTGCCTTCTTGCGAATAATCATTTCCTCTTTCCACTGACTTGGGGAGCCCCAAAGGTGCTGCGAGGGTGTGTCTACGTGGGCTTCCGGCCACCTCCTCAGAGCTGCTCTCTGTGAAACCTCTTCCTCCCCTACCTCTACCATGCCCTGATTATCCCCGCCAGCTGGCCGCTGCCTCCTGCCGACAAGTCCCTCCTCAGCCTGCATCTTACTCAAAATAAGATCTGGCGTCATCACTTCTCTGTTTAAAGCCTCTTTGGGCTCCCCACTGCCTAGACAACATCCACACTCCTTAGCCTAAATCCTCCTGTCTCCCCATTGCCTCCCAGAGAAAGCCCAAATTCTACAGCTCTGCATTCAAGGCCCCTTGCTCTCTGGTGATTTGGGGTGCGCCCATGTTTGAGAACCACAAACACGGGGCACTGACGTCCCAGGGAAGGCTGCCGACTTGCTTAATCTCACACCGAGCCCCAGGAGGGGCTGGGAAGACACGTCTCCAGCAGCATTTACTCCAACTGGTTAAATTGTGAACAAAACCAATTGTTACCGTGGCACCTAGCTTTTCAAACCCAACCTTTGGGACTACAACAAAAATAGTAAGACCTAAATTTGCATGGCCCACACAGATTTATTTAATTTTCACAACAACGTGTTGATAGAATTATCTACATTTTATTTTTTAGCATATTGAGCCTCAAATAGGTGAAATGACTTGTCCCAAGTCAAACAGCCAGAAGAGTCAAACCTGGGGCCGGTTTCACCATCCTGCCTTCCAGCTAGGGCAGAACTACTTGAACACCGCCCCAGGCCCTGGGTTCGCACCAGGGGCCAATGGCTCAGTCCCTGCACGAGCAGGAACAAAGGGGTGATCACTCCGATTTCCCCAGGGTGGGGGGAGACCTTGGGAAAGCACAAGAATAATAATAAGGCTAAACGGGGAAGATTATAGGTGGCTTTTTCCTTGTGTTTTCTGTACTGTCACTGACATATTAGTCATTAAATAAACCTATCTTACACAAGCAG